>NW_027256884.1:12385639-12725639 GCF_029215685.1 Pituophis catenifer annectens | reverse complement strand
ACTTAAGGAGATGCAGAAAACCTTACCTTGGCTGTATGTGTTGGCATCCCCACATCCCCTATCCTAGACATAAATAGGTACCCTATAACTATTGTATTATTTAAACACAAACTTTTTCTAGATAAACGTTTCAAGCAACGATTTCGAGAGCAGTGTCGGAGAGACAAAGGAATATTGTAACTTTGGAGGGTTTTTTTTTTTTTATGATGAAGGTGTGTTTCAAGAGATGTCACTTTGATATTTTTACATTATGTCCTACATTTGTCAGCTAAAACCAGGATATTGCCTCAATGAGAAAAAAGCATGTTCTGCAGTTGTCAAAAGGCAGTAAGTAATGATTAAAATAGCAGTGTGAAATGCTAGGAGATTAAAGTGATGCTAATGATAAGTGAGAGAAGAAAAGGGCAAGCTATATTTTAATCCTCGAGAGAATGGTTAATGACTTCTATTGCCTGAGATTAAACTAAACCTGTCTCATCAGCTTTTTCTGGCTGGTGAAAAAAAAAAAGAAAAAAGCTCTCTGCACTTTAATTTATTAAAGTCTTTTAAGAAGCACAATTGATCCACAGAGGTTAAACTTTAAAAAACTGTGCAAAAACAGACAACCCGAAAATGCTTGAACAAAAAAATAAAATAAAATAATAACGTTTCTTTGTGGCTTTTCACCAGAAGCAGAGATTTTGTAAAAGACTTCATTCTCCATGGCTTGGAGCATTTAATTAAGGGACATTAATTACTTAAAGAGTTTGGCTCTCTTTAAAGAGGACTTGAGTATTAACATTTTCCCCCCCTTTCCTGCTGAGTAACTAGCAAGTGTACCAATGTGGGGGAATAAAATCAGGAGACAATCATATCAAGATTTCCTTGCTAATGGCCTTCAGTTCTCTTCCACATTTGGTTGTTTTTCAAATTCATCGGGTTTTTTTCAAAGGCATAATGAATTCAATAGGCTTTAATCAATTACAAATTTAGCAGATCCAACTCTTCTGTGTTGTCTTTTTTTTAAAGTGTGTGTGTGTTTGCATTTGTGTGTGTATTATCATACACTTTCCATTAAAAGTAATCCCAAAACAGGATATACCGGTATGAAGACATTGCATAGGGTATATATATATATATATACTGCTCAAAAAAATAAAGAGAACACAAGCAGAAGACATCCGAGATCTGGATGAATGAAATAGCCTTATTAAATACTTTGTTCTTTACATACAACTGCTCAAACAACTAAAGGGAAACACAAAACTATTGTATGTAATCAACAAAGTATTTAATAAGGCTATTTCATTCATTCAGATCTCGGATGTCTTCTGCTTGTCTTCCCTTTATTTTTTTGAGCAATATAATGTTGTATGATAATAAAGCATATATATCACTTAGGTTCTAAGCTGCAGAAATGATTTGTAGCAGACAAGGATCTGTGGGTGTGAGGCCCCATTGAGAAAGTAGGGAAGATTTCCACTATCTCAAGGGTCTGCAACCTTAAACACTCAGAGAGCCATTTGGACTTGTTTCCCACAGAAAAGAAAACACCAGGAGCCACAAAACCCTTCCCGTGTCTGACTATTTCTTGAGCGGCCACAAAACTAGCATATGTAGTTGAATTAAACGTTCTGTTTTCTTCCTGGAATTTTTTTTTTCTTGGATTTATCCATGGTTGGCCTACCGGGGGTTGAAAAGCTCAATAAATCACATGTCGGTGGGTGTCGCACATTGGCGGTTGTGACGCATATTTTGAGTGACAGGGAGCCGCAGCAGAGGGGTGAAAGAGCCACATGCGGCTCCAGAGCCGCAGGTTGCTGACCCCTGCACTAGCTGAATGTCAATGGTGATTCTCAGTCATCCATATCATGGTTGTTGCCAAAGGTGTTTTTTTCAAAAGGTAGCTGGACTTCGTTCTTCCTTGAAGAATTTTCACTTCTCGTCCAAGAAACTTCTTCCGTTCTGACTGAATGGTGGAGGAATCCTTCCATCTTTCCATCCTTCCAGCCGCCATCATTCGGTCAGAACTGAAGAAGCTTCTTGGATGAGAAGCGAAACGTCTTCAAGGGAAAAACAAAGTAAGTCCAGTTGCCTTTTGCAAAAGTGCCTTTGGGATTTCCACTAGCTGGTTTCTGGTCAGGACGTTGATCCACCAATTCTTCACAGAACTGTAGATAGGTCCTCAACTTACAATGATTCCTTTAGCGACCCTTCAAAGTTACAAACAGCACTGAAAAAAGTGACGTGACCGTTTTTCACACTTAGCGACTATTGCAACCTCCCTATGATCATATGATCAAAATTTAGACGCTTGCCCACTGGCATGTACTTATGCATGTACACTGGCATGATCACTGGGACTACAATGTCCCGGTGATCATCTTTTAGTGACCTTCTAACAAAGCCAAGTCAACAGGGGAGCAAGATTCATTTAACAACCGTGTTCCTAACTTAACTGCTGCAGTGATTCACTTAACAACTGTGGCAAGAAAGGTCGTAAAATGGGGCAAAACTCACCTACCAAGTGCCTTGCTTTGCAATGGAGATTTGGGGGCTGAATTCTCGTCGTAAGTCGAGGACTACCTGCAGTGATAGAAGAACGGGTGATATTTATGTTGCTCATCCTAACATGTTTTTATTCCTCCCTGAAGTAAAAGCAACATCTGGACAAGTGGGCAGAATAAATCCATATATTCAGGGGTGAAATCTACTTACCTTCCCAACCGGTTCGAAAATGCACGCATGTGCATGCATGCGAAAATGCACGCATGTGCATGCATGCGCAAACCCTTCTGCACATGCGCAGAGGGTAAAAAACAGGTTACTGCCTGGTTAACGACGGCCGGGCGGGTGGGCAGAGCATTGTGCCGCCATTGCTACTGGCTGTCCAAACTATCAGCCGCCATCGCTACCGGCACGGCCGAACCGGTCCGAACCAGAAGCATTTCACCCCTGCATGTATTTGGGAAGTATATATTAAGTATATATTAATATATTAAATATATTAAGGTTCGTATCTTAAATTGTTCAAAGGTTTTGCACCTTAAGAGCTGCCACTGACTGCAAACCGATTCTCCCTTTTCCTTTTTTTTTTTTTTTCCTAATTTCATGGGCCTTTATGAAAATTCTTTTTGAAGCTTCGCTACCCTTTGTCTGCAAGACTAAATAACACCTATGCCATATCTGGTCCTTGCAGTTGTTGTTGTTTTTGTTGTAATCCAGGTTATTCTGTTTAAAGCTGTTTTTTTTTTTAAAGAATAATTTGTGTGAGTTTAAACTTGATTCATTCTTTGATGTTAATGAAACACCAATTTACTGGAAGGCCCCGAAGCCCTAATGAGCAGTTTCTTTAAAAAGCACATTTAATCAAGGTTTATTTTTAACTTGTTTAAACAGATCTAATAGTTTGTGCTGATTTCATTTCACTATAATAATGACTAGCAGTCCTATTAGTAAGTTGTGGAACAGAGAAGTTTACACAAATTCTCTTCTAATGAGCAAAGTGGAAGAACAAAGTCTCTCGCACAAAAAAGGGGTAAACTTAAGTGGAGTTTCAAAACCCCAGGGTTTTGGCTGTTAAGGGATTATTGTTATTATTTTTATTACTATTATCAGGATGCCGGCACAAATGTATAATATTTGTGCCGTTTTGCTGTTTGTTAGAGGTGAAGCAATCCATAAAACGAAACTAACCCAGGTTAAATGTGTTGTTTAAAAAAAAAGTACAGGTAGTTCTCAACTTAGGATCGTTCATTTAAGGACTGAAGTTAGGACGGTGCTGAACAAAGTGACTTACAACCGACTCCTCACACTTATGACCATTATAGCGTCCCCAGGGTTATGTGATCCAAATTTGAGTACTTGGCAACTGACATGCACTTATGACAATCGCATCTGCTTCTGACAAGCAAAGTCAAGGGGCATGGAGAGTTGGATTCACATAATGACTTTGGCAAAAAAAAAAAAAAAAAGGCCATAAAATTGGGTGTATCTCACAATGACTGCATCACTTAGCAATGGATATTCTGGTCCCGATTGTCATAATTCGAGGACTACCGGTATCCCTTAAGTCCAAATCAGCTTCTTGCTATGATTTTTGAAACATTTCTACTAAACGCTTGTGGTAAAATACGTATTGACATGCAGGGAGTAGCTTATACATATTACTGTATATAGTTATTTCTTTGTGTTAGTTCAGGATTAGAAATTCAAAGAGCTTTCTATCGGGTTCGCCTGATGCACCAGTTGTGTCCCTTTCTGGACTGGGATGCCCTGTGCACGGTCACTCATGCCCTCGTCCCATCCCGTCTGGACTACTGTAGCACTCTCTACATGGGGCTCCCGTTGAAGAGCACTCGGAGGCTCCAACTGGTCTAGAATGCGGCTGCGTGGGTGGTTATGGGTGCGACCCTAACCCTAACCCTAACCATGTAACACTCCTCCTGCGCGAGCTGCACTGGCTCCCGGTGGTCTTCCGGGTGCGATTCAAAGTGTTGGTTACCACCTTTAAAGCGCTCCATGGCTTAGGACCGGGTATATAGGAGATCGCCTTCTGCCATCAACAACCTCCCACCGGCCAATACACTCCCACAGAGAGGGGCTCCTCGGGGTGCCGTCGGCCAAACAATGCCGACTGGTGACACCCACGGGGAGAGCCTTCTCTGTGGGGGCACCAGCCCTCTGGAATGAGCTGCCCCTAGAGCTTCGTCTTAGCCCCGACCTGCGTACTTTTCGCTGTGCCCTTAAGACCCTTTTGTTCCAGCAAGCCGGACTGGCCTAATACGAATTTTATAATGGGTGTATGTGTGTTTTAATTCGCGGGCCAAATTTTGTATATTCGATTTTAATTGGTTTTAAATTTTATAAATCTATGTGTTTTAATATGGCTTTACACTGCCCTGAGTCCTTCGGGAGAAGGGCGGTATAGAAATCTAATAAACTTCAAACTTCAAAACTGACCAAGTTGAGAGAAAGGAATATAGGATGAAAAAGAATAGGGAAGAAAGAACATATGGTTAAATGGGAGACAGGTCCCATTCTGGGGTGGGTTCTACTTACCTTTACTACCGATTTGCAACGGGGCTGCACGCACGCTTGCTTCGCTCACACGCACACACACTCTTCTGCACATGTGCAGAAGCGTTTTTATGAAGTCAGGGACAGTGGGCGGAGCCTCCCGCCGGTTTTACTACCGGTTCTATAGAATCGCTAAAATCTATAGAATCACTAAATCTATAATCGCTAAAATGAAATACCTGGACAATATACTGTTTATATATAAATTAAACATATATTATATAAAAAAACCCCAATTCCCAGTATAGACCGCTGGACAAGGGTATAGCGATATTATGATGTGCATGTATGTTTGTATGCATCTCTCCTTTATCAGTGCAGTACAGGTAGCCCTCGACTTACAATAGTTAATTTAGCGACTGTTCGAAGTCACAATGGCATGGAAAAAAGTGACTTACAACCGTTTTTCACACTTACGACCGTGGCAGCCTCCCCACGGTCACGTGGTCCAAATTCAGATGCTTGCAAACTGGTTCATATTTAGGATGTTTTCATGTTCATGTTCCCTGGGTCATGGGATCCATGTTTGCAGCCTTCTGACAAGCCAAGTCAACGGGGGAGCCAGTCTCACTTAACAACCACGTTGCTAATTTAACAACTTGCAGCGTTTCACTCAACAACGGTGGCAAGAAAGGATGAAAAATGGGGCCACTTCACGAATGTCTCACTCAGCCACAGAAATTTTGGGCTCAAGTGAGGTCGTAAGTCGAGGACTACCTAGGTACCTGTATAGATGCTCTCACCTGCATCTATGGCACCGTATGGCTTTTGAAAAGGGATGATGTCTTTATTCAGTACACCTAGATAAATGTAAAGGTAATTGAAGCGTGGTGGCACCTACCCTCTGGAACGATCTACCTCCAGAGATACGAGTGATCTCAGACCTCCGGACTTTTCGTCGGGCCCTAAAAACTTACTTTTTTCAGCTAGCTGGGCTGGCCTGATACCATGTTGGTTTTAACATTTGATATTGATTTTAATTGATATGTTTTAAATTATGGGCCAAATTTCATTTAATTAGTTTTAATAATTATTTTAACTTTTGTGTACAAATGTTTTTATTTTGGCTGTTCACCGCCCTGAGTCCAAAAGGAGAAGGGCGGTATACAAATTTAATTAATAAAATAATAAATAAATAAATAAGTTTGAAAACAGTGCTTGTTAGGATCCGAACACGGTTACCTAGCCGTGTTTTGAAAATTACCTCTTGCCAAGAGAAACCATCAAAGGAAGTTGGAATTTGTCTGTTGGCTGACAAATACTTGCTCTAATGAATAATGTCATCAGGCTAAAGTCGCTTTCTGTCATAGCGAAACGAATTCATATTATTTGTATTTAATGCTGATCTGCTCCGCTCTCTGAATACCGAAATGCTCCCTATTTACTTACGTGAAGCAACCTGTGGTCCTTTTATGCACCGGGTCGTCATAGAAACTAATTTAATTTAATTTAATTTAATTTCCAATTTATATACCGCCCTTCTCCCTGAGGACTCAGGGCGGTGTACAGCCAAGATAAAAAACATAGAATACAAATATTAAAACATTTAAAATATATATAAATTTTGGCCCGAAGTTAAGAATCACAAACTAATTAAAAGAATTTAAAAATTTGTTCTAAGCCAACCCGGCTTGCTGAAAAAGATAGGTTTTCAGGGAACGACGGAAGGCATTGAGGTCATGGATTCTTCTTATCTCCGGGGGCAACTGATTCCAGAGGGTGGGAGCCCCCACAGAGAAGGCCCTCCCCCTGGGGGCCACCAGCCTACATTGTTTGGCTGATGGCACCCTGAGGAGGCCCTCTCTGTGGGAGCGCACGGGTCAATGGGAGGTCATCGGTAGCAGCAGGCGGTCTCGGAGATAGCTAGGCCCTATGCCATGGAGCGCTTTAAAGGTGATAACCAACACCTTGAAGCGCACCCGGAAGACCACCGGGAGCCAGTGCAGCTCGCGCAGGAGCGGTGTTACATGGGAGCGCCATGTTGCTCCCATCACTACCTGCGCTGCTGCATTCTGGACCAGCTGGAGCCTCCGGGTGCTCTTCAAGGGGAGCCCCATGTAGAGAGTGTTGCAGTAGTCAAGGCGAGAGGTGACGAGGGCATGAGTGACTGTGCACAAGGAATCCTGATCAAGAAAGGGCCGCAACTGGCGAATCAGGCGAACCTGATAAAAGGTCCCCCTGGTAACAGCCGTTAGATGTTCCTCCAAAGACAGCTGCCTATCCAGGAGGACTCCCAGATTGCGAGCCCTTTCAGTGGGGGCCAAAGACTCGCCCCCAATAGTCAGCGATGGAGTCAACTGACTATATCGGGATGCCGGGAGCCACAGCCACTCAGTCTTGGAAGGGTTGAGCCTGAGCCTGTTCCTCCCCATCCAGATCCGCACAGCCTCCAGGCACTGGGACATCACTTCAAGGGCATCGTTGGGGTGGCCTGGGGTGGAGATGTACAGCTGGGTGTCATCAGCGTACTGGTGGTATCTCACCCCAAAGCCACGGATGATCTCGCCCAGCGGCTTCACATAAATGTTGAACAGAAGGGGCGAGAGGACCGATCCCTGCGGCACTCCACAGATGAGAGGCCTCGAGGTCGACCTCTGCCCCCCTGCCAACACAAACTGCGACCGGTCAGAGAGAAAGGAGGAGAACCACCGCAAAACAGTGCCTCCCACCCCCAACTCTTCCAGCCGGTGCAGCATGATACCATGGTCGATGGTATCAAAAGCCGCTGAGAGATCTAATAGGACCAGAACAGAGGAATAACCCCTGTTCCGAGCCCTCCAGAGATCATCGACCAACGCGACCAATGCCGTTTCCGTGCTGTGCCCAGACCTGAAACCCGACTGGAACGGATCTAGATAGGATGTTTCCTCCAGGAATTGCGGAAACTGTTGCGCGACCACACTCTCAACAACCTTCGCAATGAAGCGAAGGTTGGAAACAGGACGATAGTTGGCCAATATTGCTGGATCCAGGGATGGCTTCTTGAGGAGAGGCCTCACCACCGCCTCTTTCAGGGCAGCGGGGAAGTGACCCTCACTCAACGAAGCATTAATGACGCCCTGGAGCCAGCCTCGTGTAACCTCCCGGGAAGCCAGTACCAACCAGGAGGGACACGGGTCCAGTAAACATGTGGCCGCACTAAGTCTCCCCAAAATCCTGTCCACATCATCGGGAGTCACAGCATCAAACTCCTCCCAGATAACATTCTCAAGACTGTTCCTCGTCACCCTGCCCTGATCTACCCAGTCAGAGTCCAGATCCCCCCGGATCTGAGCGATTTTGTCATACAGGTATTGTCCGAAATCCTCCGCCCTGCCTTCTAAGGGATCCTCCCGCACTTAATGTTCATTTCTGTGTCAGGGGAAAGTACGGTAATACAGATGTCAATTGTAGTTCAGGAATTATTTGGATGGAAGAGAGAGGGAGCATCTAAGTCTTAAAATCCAGTGGAAATGAAAACAATGCAGAATAACATGCCGTATGCTGTGCCTTCCGAGCTAATAAAATGGTAATAAGGTAACAGTGACAAAAAGAGAAATATTGTAAATATGTACATAAATACGATAGTTGACCATTAGGATGGTTTGTACCGAAGGAGAAAATACATTTATGCTTGCAATCTGCAGCAGAGTTGAAACTTTTTGAAGTATCAAGCTTGGTGTATTGGTTTAAATTCAAGTAGCTTTAATCTAGGTATGTTATGGGTTACGAAATAGATGTGAGATATGAGTAATGGCATATGGGCTGTGATCCAAAGAAAAGAGGGTTTTTTTCTTTTTTTCTTTCTTTCTCTCTCCCCTCCTTCCTTTTCCCTCCCTCCCACCCTTTCTTTCTTTCTTTCTTTTTTCTCTCCCTTTCTTTTTTCTCTCCCTTCCTTTCTTCCTTCCTTCCTTCCTTCCTTTCTTTCTTCACTCCCTTTCTTTCTTTCTTTCCCCTTCCTTCCTTCTTTCACTCCCTCCCTCCCCCTCCCTCCTTTTCTCTCCTTCCTTCCTTCCTTCCTTCTTTCCTTCCTTCCTTCCTTCCCTCTCTCCCTCCCTCCCTCTTTCTTTCTTTCTTTCTTTCTTTCTTTCTTTCTTTCTTTCTTTCTTTCTTTCTTTCTTTCTTTCTTTCTTTCCTTTCCTTTCCTTTCCTTTCCTTTCCTTTCCTTTCCTTTCCTTCCTTCCTTCCTTCCTTCCTTCCTTCACTCCCTCCCCTCCCTCCCTCTCCTTCCTTCCTTCCTTCCTTCCTTCCTTCCTTCCTTCCTTCTTTCACCACTCATTTGCGTGGAAAAAAAAATAACATTTCAGAAAAAAAAATTGTTGATTACAAAATGTTGTAATTGTTACTATATGCTAATTGTTATATTACTTTAAGCCACCGGTGTCAAATTCCCAGCATCACATTGCCATCACGTGACATATTGAGATGATTTTCCCCTTCGTGGAGCTGGGGTGGGCGTGGCCTGCGCATGATGCATTCATCCATGGGCTGCCAGTTTGACACCCCTGCTGTAACCTAAATCAGGAAGGCTGACTAGCCAGGGCTTTGGAAGGAGGAGGGATACATATCAATGATCAGTGAAGTGTGGAAATTAAGGGACAGCAGAAAAGTCAACAAGGAGAAGTTCTCAGGTTACACAATGAATTCTTTATGCTCTCCTTTCCCTTATTTCTGGGTCCCTTTTTCCTCCTGTGCTCTCAACCCGTTAAAACTAGGTTGTATGTCATGTAAATATGGTAGTATAGGTGCAGGAGGTGAGTCAAAAAGATCCTCATAAAGGATGCAGGCAAGGGAATATGTAGTCAACATAAATTAGAAAGCTCCAAGTAGTAACCATAGGTTGGTGTGTGTATGTATATAAACCATGAATTCTTTATGGGAATGTTGATTCTTGCTCTATGGTTTCAGTTGACTTGACCTCAGTTGACTTCATGAACGTAACCATACAAGCTTCCTGGTGTTGGTCTAGGAGTGTTTTATCAATGTCTTCGGGGTTGACTTTCAACTCCTCAGTTTGGTTTATAGCCCTGATATTCCCTGGAGGTCTCTAAGTACTAACCGAAGCTGACTCACTGGAAATTATGAGCTTAGATAAGGTGACCCCATGCTGCAAATGGGTAATATCCAATGAAATATCCATCTCTTTGCCTTTTTTTGGGAGGGGGGGTGACTCTTCCTTAAATACCTTTAATATATTTGAAAATATAGGTTTTTAAGATAGATTTCTTCCACATCTAGAGAATATTCTAACCTCCCTTGTTTCGGTCAATTGCATCCACTTCAGAGGTGGTATTCAGCTGGGTCAGACCAGTTCGGGCGAACCGGTAGTAGTGACCTGATGGGTGGGGACCTGGAGCTATGCCATCCTACTGTATTTTTTGGAGTATAAGACACACCGGAGTATAAGATGCACCTTAGGTTTTGGAGAGGAAAATAAGAAAAA
This sequence comes from Pituophis catenifer annectens, assembly GCF_029215685.1. Taxonomy (NCBI): domain Eukaryota; kingdom Metazoa; phylum Chordata; class Lepidosauria; order Squamata; family Colubridae; genus Pituophis; species Pituophis catenifer. Next base: position 12,715,159 of record NW_027256884.1, on the reverse strand, counting down.
AGCTGATTGGCAGGTAGATTGGCCTCCAGGAATAGCCCCAATCAGCTGTTCCCAGAGGTGAATTTTAGCAACAGGTTCCTTGGTTGTGAGCTCTGTGCCTTGCTGCTTCTCCTCCTCCTTCTCCTCCTCCTCCTCCTCCTCCTCCTCCTCCTCCTCCTCCTCCTCCTCCTCCTCCTCCTCCTCCTCCTCCTCCTCCTCCTTCTTTTTTTGCTTTTTTTCCTGCCTCTGAAACTTCTGAAACTCTGTTTCAGCAAAAACTTTTTTTTCTGCCTCTGAAAGCCTCCAAAACAGTCTCAGAAAAAAAAGCCTTTGAAGCTCTGTTTCTGAGGCTTTTTTTCTGAAGCTTCGTTTCTGAGTCTTTTTTTCAGCCTCTGAAACCTCCATTTGAGCAGCTGGGTGGGGCTACATTCAGAGTATAAAACACACCCAGATTTTCACCCTGTTTTTGGGGGAAAAAAGGTGCATCTTATACTCTGAAAAGTATGGTATTTAGCCACGTTTTCAAGCCATGCACATGCGTGGAAGCTGTGCGTGTGAGCAAAGCGCTTGTGCGGAAGGCTGGTGCTGGGCGAACCGGTAGGTAAATTTATGTGAATCCCACCTCCGTCCCATTTCTTTGTGCCTATCTAAAAGAGAAGAAGACAAGAAGCTCAGTGTCCAGCCTCAATCCAGCTGCTTGCTGCATCCTCCTAACAACTTGTGACTCTCGGAGTCCAGAGAATTGTTCAAAGGTAGAAGAAAAAACCTGGTTTGATAAAGGAGAGAATTAGCTAGCTTCTGAACAGGTCGGCAGAGTTCAGGTAAAGCAGAAGCAAGAGATCAGAGAACCAGATAGAGAGAAGAAAGAGTGTTCAGAGCTGTGAAACACAGTGTTGTGGGTCTGTTGGGACATGTCTGTTTCTCGGCAACTGTTTGATCAGTAATGTACCATTTGAGACAGCCAGCAGAATCACCTATCCAGACTAAGCTGCAAAAGTAATAAAATAGCAAGAGTCTCACATATTTGTCTTAATGCTCTCCCAAGACAGAATCACAGGTTTGAGATGTTCAAGGAAGGATCTCTTTTATCACTATCCCCTGTGTAAAGTTGTCCCAGTTAAGCTAAATTGATATATCTCCTGTTTCAGGGATGCATTAAGTAGTCTTAAAGGAAAAGTGGTTGTACTAGCAATCTAATAGACTTTTAAGGGCAACTTAAATAATAAAGTCTGAATGAAAACTCCAGGAAGGAAAAAAGAAGGGGAAAAAAAAACACCCCACCACATCCATTTACTTATGTGATCAAGAGGCACATCTTTTGGGAGGAATAAAATCTTTTGAGCTTAACACATCTATCACATTTTTTTCTCCCAGTTCCCTGGAAAACAATAACTTTTTTGACCTAAAATTCTTTGATGGGGAAGATTTCAGACAATCAAAAGACTGGTGAGAGTTGGATGGACCCATTGAATTCAATCTTGTGCTTATTTTAGAGTTCCACACCCAAGGCCACTGTCTGAACTTCAGCCTTCATTGTAATGAAAATGATAATACTCCATTGTTCAAAGAATAATAGTTAGAATCCGTGCAAAATTCTTCATCACAAATCAAAGCCACACTGGTAATTTTCCCCATTGTGCTTTGTCATTTTGTTATGGATCCATTGGAAGAAATGTTTGGCTATAATCCAGGGAGGTCAAGGGAAACCTGTGGTTTTTCTCACAAGATAAGTTTGTAGATCAGCCAGTAGATCTGTAATTTATCATCAATTTTCATTTTCATTTGGATGAAACAGGCAAGGATTCCACAAAATGAGATCAAAAACATACAAGAAGATACACATAAAAAAGGAGGAAGTTTTGGGGAAGAGCTGCCATAAATAATGACTTGTCCAGCAAGTGTTGCAAACATCCATGCCTATTTGGAAAGGCAATACAATAAAGTGTGGCTAGTCAATAGCCCTCATTTCACAGACACACATACTCAAACACACAATGTGGCCTACATTTATTTATTTATTTATTTATTTATTTATTTATTTATTTATTTATTTATTTATTTATTTTTCATATTTGTATACCGCCCTACTCCCGAAGGACTCAGGGCGGTGAACAGCCATAATAAATACAGATACATATAGAAGTTAAAAACTATTAAAAAACAGATTAAGTAATTTGGCTCAAAGATTAAAACATCCAAATTTATCTAAAAGAGGTCTAAAACCCGATTTAAAAGCCAATTTAAAAAGCCAATTTAAAAAGGGAGAGTTAGGCCAGACCAGCTTGTTGGAATAGAAACGTTTTCAGAGCACGGCGGAAAATGCGTAAGTCTTGGATGTTTCGTAATTCCGGGGGAAGCCCGTTCCAGATGATAGGTGCCCCCACAGAAAAGGCTCTCCCCCTGGGGGCCATCAGTCGACATTGTTTTGCCGACTGCACCCTGAGGAGTCCCTCTCTATGGGAGCGAACTGGTCGGTGAGAGGCTATTGGTGGCAGGAGGCGGTCTCGTAAGTACCCTGGTCCTGAGCCATGGAGCGCTCTAAAGATAGTAACCAAAACCTTGAAGCACACCCGGAAGACCACCGGGAGCCAGTGCAGCTCGCGCAGGAGGGGGGTTACATGAGAGCGCCACATTGCTCCCATCACCACCCCGCGCGGCCGCATTCTGGACCAGTTGGAGCCTCCGGGTGCTTCTCAAAGGGAGCCCCATGTAGAGAGCATCACAGTAATCCAGGCGTGAGGTGACAAGGGCGTGAGTGACCGTGCGTAACGAGTCCCAATCCAGAAAGGGACGCAACTGGCGAATCAGGCGAACCTGATAAAAAGTCCTCCTGGCCACGGCCGTCATATGCTCTTCTAAAGACAGCCGCGAGTCCAGGAGGATGCCCAAGTTGCGAACCCCATCTGTGGAGGCCAACATCAGGGGTCCCCAATCCTCAGGTGATGGGATGCTGCCGGTTTGGTAATTGCACGCTTCGCGTGTGCACATGCACGCCTAACACACACTGCATGCATGTGTGCAGTTTTACAAATACTAACTTTCTGTGTTACCACTTGGGAGTAAGACAGCTGAGGCGCGGCAATCCACTAAAAAGATAAAGGTAAGTAAAGTGCATGTCAAACTTGCTCTTCGCGCAAGTGCATTGAGTTAAAAAACATCTGAGGCATGGCAATCTACTCTGCTGCGCCTTACAGCTGAGCTAAAAACAAAAGAAATAAAGGTAGGTATAGCGCGGGGGCAGGGGGTGGAGGGCCCAATTGATGTTCGAAGCGAACCGGTTCACTCTCCTATCAAGATTTCCACTACCGGCTCTCCCGAACCGGGAAGAACCAGTAGCAATTTACCACTGGTCTGTGGTTAAGGGTTAACAGCTGGCAAGACCAACCTTGGCCAATCCTGAAATGCTCTTGTTGGAGGTTTGAGGGAACACCATCAGGGTCCTTCAAGGCAGTGGCCAACCATTTCCTCTTTGCTTCCAAGAAACCTAGATATATGTCCCTGTTCTCACTTAGGAGAGTGAGAAGTTGAAGTCACAGGAGAGTTTACTTATATTTTTGAAGTTTGGAATCAAGGCATCTGATTATCTGGGGCTTGTCTTGAACGAAAAGCTCCTCTCGAGCGAATTTAGAGTCGGTAGAGTCGGTTTGTTCCAAAGCAAACAGAGAGCTTTTGCATTCAATCGGAGATGGTATGCTGTCAAAGGATTATTCTTTTTTTTTTCTTTGTAAAAGATGCACCAACAAAGGTTAAAAATTAATTAATCGAGTAAGGCAGATTTTATGGTGTGCCAGCTTGTCAGAGGGGGAATAAAGAAAATTAAGACGGTGTCCTTGGCAGCAGAGGATGAGCCCCACCTCTTATATACGGGCATCACATCTGTGACTGTTTATCAGAATCAGGTAGATCAAATATGAATTAAAAATTAGCATAGCTGCTTAGTGACAGCCTGTTTTAAACAAAATAAAATAAAAATGCTTAAAGCCAAACGGATTGTATTGAAAATGTCACATCACATTTTTTTTTTAAAAAAACAGATTCTACCTCCCCTTTCCTTGCTGAAGTGGGATACTTCCCCCCCCCACCCCTGATTTATAGTATTGGTGACTGTGAGATTCCACATTTTCCCTGAACAAATTTTATAGTACAGGTAGTAGACAAAGTGTTAAAGAGCTAGGAAAATATTATTTCATCAATCCTGTTCCATTAGAATTCACTTGGGTGGCTGAGAAAATGGTTTATGGATTAGAGAAAGAAGAACAAGCTAAAACATTTCATACCTTCATGTCTGATAAATTCCCCAACCTTATTCTTTGCATTTGAGTCATAAATAACAACCATGCTTTTTGTGCAAAAAAAAGAGCTCTTTTCCCCCCATACCATATACCAGGTCTTTTGTCTTGGAGATGAATGCTACAATAAATTTGGAGTCTTGGGGGCATTGTGTGAACTATAATACCGTGGTTACAACTGTTGCTTTTATTATGATGAGGATAAAAAACAACCTTGAAGCTTGAACTTACTCATAGAAATGGCTTTACTGTTCAACCTCCGGTGTAGGTCAAGTACATGTTGCCCTTTAATCACTACACATATAAATTCCTTATCTGAGTTTTGACAAGTTCTAAAAGTGGAGTTGTTTCCTGTTTAAGGATAGGATAGGAAAGGATAGAATAGAATAGAATAGAATAGAATAGAATAGAATAGAATAGAATAGAATAGAATAGAATAGAATAGAATAGAATTCTTTATTGGCCAAGTATGATTGGACACACAAGGAATTTGTCTTTGGTGCATAGGCTCTCAGTGTATATAAAAAGACAAGATACATTCGTCAAGAATCATAAGGTAGATTTCATCTACCTTATGATTCTGGATGAAATCTAAAAATTTTCCCTACCGGTTCTGTGGCATAGCTTAATTGGTGGGCGTGGCTTGGTGGTCAGGTGACCCAGTGGGCATGGCCAATAATAATAATAAAAATAATAAACAAAGTACACAAAACAATAAGAGGTGCCAAAAACCAACTTTCACACTTTACACACACAAAATGCCACATACAGCTTTGTGAGATTTTGTGTGTTTGTGTAGTTAGAGTGAAACACTACAGAAACATACCAAATCTCAGAAAGCTGCACAAATATTTTATTTTATTTTATTATTTTATTTTATTTATATATTTAGATAAAAGCAGCTAAATTTAAAACTTCCTTAACTTTAAATTGCTATGTCTAAAAAAAAAAAAAAAAAAACCTCCTAAAAAAAACCCCCAATTAACTATTTTTTAAAGCTTCCCCCCCCCCAAAAAAAATACCTCCCAGTTACTTACCCAATTGAAAGTACAAGGCAGGCAGATTCAGTTGCTCACCAGTTGGATTGATTTCAGGCAGGCAGATTGAGTTGCTAGCTGATGCAATTGATTGCAGCAGGCGAAGCAAAGCCGGAAAAGCGAGCAAACCCGAAAGAAGCAGCAAGCTACCAAGTGGGCAAGTGGGGACCGGGCGATTGGGTGGGCATGGGTGGGGGAACCCAGGGATTTTTGCTATTGGTTCTCCGAATTACCCACCGCCATCTCTAATGGATCGGCCAATCCGGTCCGAACCGGGAATATTTCACCCCTGGTACAACGCTTAATGATTGTCATAGGGTACAAATAAGCAATCAAATCATACTAGGAAACAATCAATATAAATCGTCAGGATACCGCAACAGGTTACAGTCATACAATCCTAAGTGGGAGGAGATGAGTGATAGGAACGATGAGAAGACTAATAGTAATACTAATGCAGATTTAGTGAGTAGTTTGACAGTGTTGAGGGAATTATTTTTTTAGCAGAGTGATGGCGTTTGCGAAAAAACTGTCCTTGTGTCTAGTAAAAAAAAATTCTCATGTAAAATTAAGACGTTTCCTGTTAGATCTGCATGTTCACGAGCAACATGGCAATAGAGAAGCCAGGTCAAATGCCTGTGGATGTTAAAGTTGCTTAATTAGATATTTGGAAATAGAAGAATTCATGTAGAAATTCATTCTAGATGCTTCTTCAGGCTAAACTGCTTGAATGTTCCTTATTTTCTCTCAGATCTGGTGAATTGTGTAGTGAGCTGAAGTAATTCAAAGCTCTTCAAAGTGTAAGAATGTTTTATAAATTGGCATTTTCTTTCTTTAATAGCATTAATTTATTCTGTTACTATTGCGCAGCGTTTGCTTTTTGCAGAGGCACAATTGAGCACATTTTATCAAACCGCATCTCTCTTTAGTTTGGTGGCGGCAATGCCTCAGATAGAAAGTCCATACAGAGAGTAGTGAGGACAACCAAGAAGATTATAGCTCCGTTCCCTTTATTCAGGATACTGCTTATAAGCGCTATGTGCTTAGCATTCAAAGCATTGTTAGAGAGGCCACACACCCACTTTACCGTCTGTTTCTGTTGCTCCCCTCTGGAAGGAGGTTTTGAAGTGTTTCTAGCAGGACCACCAGATTCTGTAACACCTTTGTTCCCTAGGCCATTGGTCTGGTAAATTTGCAAAATTCGTTTTTCTCGCCATAAACATGTATACATCCGAACTAAACTGTGTTGTTTCTCTGTGTCATATAATATACGTGGGTATATACGTAATTTTGTATGTATGTATGTATGTATGTATGTATGTATGTATGTATCTGTCTGTCTGTCTGTCTGTCTGTCTGTCTGTCTGTCTTGTCATGTTTATGTAGTGTAAAATTGGAGGTGGTGACCCGATGAAATTTCATTTTTAATGTATGCCGATTAGTGTACATTTAAAGTGACAATAAAGTTATTCTATTCTATTCTATTCTATTCTATTCTGTTCTGTTCTGTTCTGTTCTGTTCTGTTCTATTCTATTCTATTCCATTCCATTCCATTCCATTCCATTCCATTCCATTCCATTCCATTCCATTCAATTCTTCATTCCTCCATTCCATTCCATTCCATTCCATTCCATTCCATTCCATTCCATTCTTCATTCCTCCATTCCATTCCATTCCATTCCATTCCATTCCATTCCATTCCATTCCATTCTATTCTATTCTATTCTATTCTATTCTATTCTATTCTATTCTATTCTATTCTTTACAGATTGGGCACCATGGCGTCAATTGCAGCCATTTTTACTGGGCATCAATAAACACTTTAGGTTTTCATTACCACAATAGGGAAAATTATTGAGGTCAAATTATAATTTCATTTGCCGCAGTAAAAGAAATTAGCATGAATGGTAGCTATCACAAGTTTAGACACTGAGTGATACTTGCCCTATATAAAAGAAAAACACGTTGCAATTTTAGCATCAAAATCTAGAGGGATACGTACATTTTACTCAAACCCAAAGGAAAAGGTAATCATTCTTACTATAGATTAATGACTTTTTCTTAAAAAAAAACCCTCTTAATTAACCTTTCAATATTGACTTGACTCCTAAAAAAAAAACTTTTTGTGTGGTTTATTGTGTGGTATTACAGAAGCCCTGCAGTCTTTTTCTGTTTCAAAAAGATCTTGCAACCTTAAGGTAGTCCTTAACTTACAACAGTTCAATTGGTGATCATTCAAAATTATATTGGCAGTGGAAAAAGGGACTTACGACCATTTTTTTCACACTTATGACCTTTGAAGCATCCCCATGATCGTGTGATCAAAATGCAGACGCTTGGCAACTGATTCCTACTTATGACCATTGCTAGGTCCCAAGGTCATATGATCCCTTTTTGCGACCTTCGGACAAGCCAAGTCAATGGGGAAGCCAGGTTCACTTAACAACCAGGTTACTAATTTATCAACGGCAGTGATTCACTTAGCAACTTGTGGCAAGAAAGGTCATAAAGTGGGGAAAAAAACTCACTTAGTGAATGTCTCACCCAAATTTTGGGCTCAGTTGCGGTTGTAAGTCGAGGACTACCTGTTCATTGGGAACTAATGTTTCCCTGAAAATGCTTCAGATTCCTCCCTCCCTCCCTCCCTCCCTCCATCCTTCTTTCCTTCCTTTCTTCCTTCTTCCTCCCTCCCTCCTCCCTTTCTGCCTCCTTCCTTCTCTCTCTCACACACCCCTTCCTTCCTTCCTTCCTTCCTTCCTTCCTTCCTTCCTTCCTTCCTTCCTTCCTTCCTTCCTTTCTCTCTCCCTCCCATCTTTGGGTCATTACGAATGGCTGTTGAATAGTATTCATTTATGTTTGCTGAATGGCAAAATTCTTCTTAGTGATGCTAGCAGCCACATAGTCAGGTCAGATCATAAAGCAGGAAAGGAGGCTGCAAATTCTTTTGTCAAAAATTCAGCACATGAGTTCAGACTTGGAAAGGAAGAATGGGAAACTGAAGGAAAACATAAAAGGGAACAATACTACCCAAAGGCCAGAACAATAAAAAAGAGAATATAAGTAGGGTTTTTTTCCCCCAGGTGTTGATTCGTTACAGTATATGGTTCCTTGCATGAAACTATACTTTTATCGTATCTCTAGGCTAGATAAATACCTCCTTTTATACTGTAATAGTAAATATGATGTTATCTGGCCCAGAGCTAAGTCATGTTGCGTTCCTAATATATTATAGCAGTTAGCCTTATATCTTACCAGAATAACAAAGTTGGAAGGGACCTTGGAGGTCTTCTAGTCATACCTCTGATACCATTCTGGGCAAGTGGCTATCCAATCTCTTCTGAAAAGTCTTCAGTGATGGAGCACTCACAACTTCTGAAGGCAAGCCATTCAGTAATGGGTTTCAATTTTGGTCGCTACCGGTTTGCTCGCGCGTGCTTCTCCGCATGTGCAGAGATGTCCAGGCGGAGCCTCCCGCCGCTGCTGTTACCGCTTTGCTCGATCCGGGGCAAACCGGTAGCAACCTACCACGAAGCCATTCCACTAGTTCAGGGGTGGGCAACTGTGGCCCTTTTACAACCTGTGGACTTCAACTCCCAGAATTCCTGAGCCAGCTTGGCTATATCAGGAATTCTGGGAGTTGAAGTCCACAGGTTGTAAAAGGGCCACAGTTGCCCACCCCTGCACTACTTAATTGTTCTTACTGTCAAGAAATTTGCTTCACTCCTTGATTAGTTTCCATCCGTTGTTTCTTGTTTTGCCTTCTAATGCTTTGCAAAATAAGTTGACCCCCTCTTCTTTCTGGCAACCCCTCTCAACACAATGTTTCTCTCTGTAGATTTATAGCAAGCAAATCTTTTCAGGGAAACAGCGTAATAATATGAGTCAATAAATGAATTCGCCATTTGTATCCTGTCTTGTAAAACTGACCATTTAACAAAAATTAATCAGGAAATATGACGACAAATCTAGGAAATCCAGAATTTGTTGGCCAAGAGAAGATCGTCTTTTGTAACAGCTCATTGGCTCCCTTTTTGTCGTAGACCTCTGAATGTCCTCAAACGAGGAAGCGTTTAGGGCATTTGGTAGCTAAAAGTTGTCAGCACACCAATCTGACATATCAATTAATCAGTTAATGATGAGTGTTGTTTTTATGCTGTTGGCCAGTATGTCGGATTTTTTTGGACTGTCACTAAAACGGCACGTTCTCCAGAAAATGCTAATGCAGTTTGGCTCCTAGGAATGATCTTTCTTTGAAAACTGAAGGTGCGAGATAGTATTATGCCTTTGGAAGTACATGCCATTTAGGGTATCAAACAGTCTAAAAAATAAATAAATCTGAAAAGTTTATTAAGTCCTGCAAAGCAAGACAAATTGCTTCATGAACATAAGATATGTAGAATTGTAAAACAAATATTCACATGCTTTAAGCATAAATCTATCCACATGAAGCAACAAAAATTGAAAACCGTGATTAATTTGATGGGAGACCAAGTGAATTGTTGCAGAATATAAGGATAGTGAGAAGTCTTCAATGGGGATAGATTGGTTGGTTTTTTGGGTGGCATTATTTTTGAATCCCTAGTGCCGCATAATGGGGTGAGTTTCCGTTACTTGTCCCAGCTTCTGCCAACCTAGCAGTTCGAAAGCATGTAAAAAATGCAAGTAGAAAAATAGGGACCATCATTGGTGGGAAGGTAACAGCGTTCCGTGCACCTTTGGTGTTTAGTCATGCTGGCCACATGACCACGGAGATATCTTCAGACAGTGCTGGCTCTTCGGCTTTGAAATGGAGATGAGCACTGCCCCCTAGAGTCAGGAACGACTGGCACATATGTGCGAGGGGAACCTTTACCTTTATCTTTTTAAGAGTGGATCTTGGACAAAATGGATTAAAAACAAAAGGTGAGCAAAACAAGAATACAGATAGTCGTTGAGTTACCAGCACAATTGACCCAAAACTTATGTTGCTAAGTGAAACATTTGTCAACTGAGTTTTGCCTTTTCTCAACTGAGTTTTGCCATTTTATGACCTTTTCTGCCGTAGTGGTTAAGTGAATCATCTAAAATTGATAAGTTAGTAACACGGTTGTTAAGTGAATCTGGCTTCCCCATTGACATTGCTTGATCACATGACCCCAGGACATTGTAACCGTCATAAATATGAACCACATGCCAAGCATTTGAATCATGGGGATGCTACAACGGCCAGGAGTGTGAAAAACGGTCATAAGTCACCTTTTTTTCAGTGCCATTGTAAATTTGAGTGGTCATTAAATGAACTGTTGTAAATCAAGGACTACCTATAAAAGTCAGACAGTGGCTAGAAGAATACAAGTTGTGTGTGAAAAAAGGATTTAGAGACGGATTGAACTTTTAAGCAAATGGTTGGATCGTGTCAAATATGGAACAAAAAAATATGTGACAGAGTCCCAAGGAAAGGTTTGGAGTGATGCTAATGGGACATAGAACATAGAATAATAGAATTGGAAAAGACCTTGGAGGTCTTCTAGTTCAACCCCCTGCTCGAGCAGGAGATCCTATACCAGTGATGATTAACCTTTTCGGCACCGAGTGCTGAAACTGGAGAACGCGCCGGAGTGCTGGAACCCAGAAGACAGCAGCTGACTGGTGTGCATATGTGTGGCGGTCAGCTGCACTTCCGGGTTCTGTCACGTGCATGCATGCTGGACAGCTGGTCCAGCATGCATGCGCACAACAGAACTCGAAAGAACAGCTGGTGACGGTGCGCGTGCCCACAGAGAGGGCTCTGCGTGACACCTCTGGCACGTGTGCCATAGGTTCGCCATCTTGGCCCTATACCATTTCAGACAATGGATCAGACCAGTCTCCTCTTAAATACCTCAAGTGATGAAGCACCCACAACTTCTGAAGGTAAGTTGTTCCACTGGTTAATTGTCATCATTGATAGGAAATCTCTCCTTAAGTCAAAGTTGCTTCTCTCCTTGGTTAGTTTTTAACCATTGTTTCTTGTTTTGCCTTTCGGTGCTTTGGAAAGTAGTTTGACCCCCTTGTATATATAAAAAATATTTTCGACATACCCAAAAAGAAAAAGAAAAAAAAGAAGCAAAAGAGGAAATGCAAATAAGACAGTAATTAAATAATAAAATCAGCAATCCAAAATAAGGACAAAGAAAGGTATATGTTTGTTTGTTTTTTAAGAAGGAACAGGATAATTGCAAAGAAATTGCAAAATGTTGGTAAGGAGGCTAAGGAATAGTTAAGGTTAAATAGGAAGGTCTTAAAAAATGGGAATGCAAACTCTCTGAGATACCTTAATATTTTTGCATACAGAACATACAGTAGATGTTACCAGAGCTTTTATATTCTGTCTGTGAGTTTCTGGAGGTATCTTAAAGCTGAAGCATCAGCTGAGCTGATCTGTTAAATGATGCCTAATCTTCCAGCTGGGAGTTATCTGGAAAGACACCAGGCTGGAAAAGGCGGATTTCACAAATATTGTAAAAGCTGAGCCAATGTGAACTTTCTGATTAAGTGTTACAAGTGTGCCACATCTGCATGTGATTGTTTGAAGCCAACTGCCAAGTGCCAACTGGTTTGTTAGGAGTGATGCAAGACAAACAGATTAGCTTTGTACAATTTTGTCTTTTTATCCTTCCAAGTTACCTCAATTCTTTTTTTTTCCTTTCCTCCTCTAAGGTATGATTCCCCCCACCCTATGCTTTAACTTAGTGTTTTCTTGGCTCTCTCTGTGGAGAAATTGATATGTAATAACTAGATAAAATATTTGTTTTATTTATTTTACGCAGTTTATAAGCTGCTCCAATCGGAACTTGTCTCTGAACAGTAAACAGGTCTTTTTCGTTAGCTGGGAGAAACAAAAGACCATACAACAGCCATCAGTAAAATCACATTTGTATACTGCAGAATAAAGCTTTGATCCACAAATCGCAATTCACAACTTCCAGTTGCTTGACGGGAAAACAAAACTCAGGCCTGTTTCAATAGCCATCCTTCACCCCCTCCTCAAAAGAGAAGAGAGGGGTGATTTGAATGTCTAAAGAGATTCTGCTTCCAAATTCTCACAATCTGGAAAGTTTATTTCTCTTGACAATAGGACCAGAAGTCCAGATAATATATTCTCTTTTTCCTTTAGAGTCATTCTCTTATTTTATAGGGGGGAAAAAAATGGCTTTTCAAAAAACCACGCTAATGTTGCTTCCAAGATGTAGAGTGCCATTTATTTCTGCGTGCGAGCTTTTAAACCCTGAAAAACGATCAAAATTAATCTTACATGCTTTCACGACACTCCGTCATAACTCCAAGGATGTTAAGTTGTGCTTTAACACTTCCTCCTCCATTAAAGCAAAGCAAACAGGCAAAAAAAAAAAAAAAAATCACCTCAGTATTTTAGCAACAAACTGAATAAACAGTGTGTCATATGCCACTCTCTTTATATAGGCTGAAATAAATCCTTCTCTTCCATCAGTCAATGTTTCAGTTGAACAATATTCTCTTAGAAATATATATGGGCAACTCTTCTTATTCTGAGATGTTGTACAAGAAACGATGTTTATCAATGGCCTGCTCTGCTTTTTCCATCCCATTATAAAATATGGATTCAAACACTTCCTCAGGGATCACCCCTCCATGACCTATCCTAGACCAACCCTGCTTAGCTTTTGGAGATCGACCAAGGTTGGTTGCTGCCAGAGTGGATAAAAATCAATGACTTTTTTAAAAAAAAATCAGATTTTTTTTATTTAAATTGGATTTTTTTGATTTAAATCGGATTTTTCTGATTTTTATCGAATTTATTTTAATAAAAAACTTTTGGGGTAAAAATCTATTGTAAGATAGTTTTCTATTTAAGATACATAAATAATTTAGTTTTTTCAGCATGAAATGGAGCTTAGTTATGTAGCATGAGGCTATATATTCTGCAACACTGGGACTATCGGTGAGTCAACAGTGGGTCAAAGGAGTAGCAGAGATGACAGTTGCTCTTTAAAAATTATGATTTAAATCGAGTTGATTTAAATCAAGCCTTTTTACTAGTGATTTAAATCGTGATTTAAATCAACTCGATTTAAATCAAATCCACCCTGGTTGCTGCTCATAGCTCTGATTCTTGCTATTTGCAATCCATGTGATTTCTGACTTGACATAAAACTGAATGAAAAAAAAAATGGAAGAAATGAGGGACTTTTTAAAGGTCCTTTTACAACATCTGCAAACATTTATCACTGGAAAAAAAATTTCTTAGTTGGTTTCTCTTTCAGGGTTTCTGCTCGCAAATTAAGTTACGTTGACATAGCGCAATAACTAGTTGGTCTTCTGTCCAACCCCCTGTTCAAGCAGGAGACCTTATACCATTTCAGACAGGTGGCTGTCCAGTCTCTTCTTAAAAGCTTCCAGTAATGGTGCACTCACAACTTTTAAAGGCAAACTGTTCTACTGGTTAATTGTTCTTACTGTCAGGAAATTTCTCCTTAGTTTTAGGTTGCTTCTCTTCTTGATTAGTTTCCATCCATTGTTTCTTGTCTTGCCTTCTGGTGCTTTGGAGAATAGTTGACCCCCCCCTTCTTTGTGGCAGCCCCTCAAATATTGGAACACTGCTATCATGTCACCCCTAGTCCTTCTTTTCATTTTTGAAGAATTCTGAGGAAATAATTTAATAAAAATTTCTCAAATCGATCATGCAATAGAATAAAATATAGAAATGGGTCAGTGTTAGGATTATTAACATCTCTATTACGTCCTGCTTCCTTCTCTTCCACCTCTCATTGTTCCTCTTGAAGCAAGAGGCGGCCATATTTGGTGCAGTCCATTTTCTCTCAAGGAGAGTTGGGTAGATTAGTTTATACAAGTAGTTTTAGGGCTAAGTTCTCTCTGACCTTAATTGTCTCCTTATCCCTCACCCACCCTGTGGTTCTGAGACAGGGGAGGGGTCTTCCAATTTTCCCTTGGAATACAGTTTAGTCCTCGACTTACAGCAGTTCCTTTACTGACCGTTTGAAGTTACAATGGCATTGAAAAAAGATGACCTAGGACCATTTTTCACACTTCACACTTATGACTGTTGCAGCAACTCCACGGTCACATGATCAAAATCCAGCTGCTTGGCAATTGATACCAATAATACTAATATTGATGATGGTTGGAGTATCCCAGGATCCTGTCATCTCCTTTTGCGATCTTCGGACAAGCAAAAATCAATGGGGAAGCCAGGATTCACTTCACAACCATGTCACTAACTTAACAATGGCAGTGGTTTGCTTAACAACATGGTCAGAAAAGGTGGTAAAATGGGGGGGGGAACTCACTTGACAACCGTCTCACTTAGCCACAAAAATCTGGAGCTCAACATTTTTTATTTTATTTATTTAATTAGAAAACTTTCTGTTGCTGCCTATTCGCACATGGCGACTCAAGGCGGCTTACAGGCATATAAAAACATCACATATAAAAATTAAAACTAATTAAAGAAAATAATCAAATCACAAATTAATAAAATAATATAATAACACCCCCACCTCGGCGACAACGCATCACACGAGCCATTTAATGGGCTCCATCCCGCTCTGGGTTGCCCAGGCCTGCCGGCAGAATCAGATCATAATGGTCATAAGTCAAGGATTTATGCTTTTTAGCGACAAGAGAAAAGATTCCCAATTGGTGACGATAACATTATTTTTTTTTCCCTCCCTAGAAAGTGGCTCCATTTTTTTTTTTTTTTAAAGATCCGGCTTCATTAGATTGGGTGACTGTTTATTTGAAATTGTAATGAAATATTTACTTTATAGAGCTATAAGGATTAGCTGAGATAATTGAGTGAGGTTGATCTGGAGCCTTCGGAGTAATGGATTTCTCTTCTGGGCCCCCCCTCTCCTTTCCCCTTGTTTGAATACAGAGCTCAGCTAGAATGAATGAGGGAGTGTGCGCTCCGAGCAACCATCTCTCTCTCTCTCTCTTTTTTTCTTTCTATATGTTGCTTTTTCTCTCCTGGAGATAAGTAAGGCCTAATGCTAAACAAATACTGGAAACCAGAAGCTACTGAGAAGCATTGGCTTCCCCTTTTCCCATGGTAGGATGATAGACACTCGGTCAAAGACGACCCCCTTCCCCCCTTTTCCCACCCACCCCCACAGAGCAACAATTTTGTCACCGCAAGCAAATCCAATTGAAGGGTCCCTTCACCCCCCCACCCTAGAGGAGAAAACTTCAGTTGTCAGAATCAGCAAACAGAATGAAAAGAATCGAGAGAGGAGTAAATTGGCACCTGGGGCCGCCGTGGCTTCTTCGTGATAGGCTGATGCATTGTGTTGGGTAGACATTCAACCATTTGGAGATATAATGGGAGAAATTAATGCAAATGAGTGAATGGAGGGAAATGTATTTTAATGCAGATTGCGGGGGACTCTCAGCCCACTGCTTGATAACAAGTCTCTATTAGACGGGGCTGTGTTGTAAGGGTTCATTCCTCTCCCCCCCATTTCTTCTCACTAGTGGCTCATAAGGGGCCTTTTGTTCTCTAAGTAAACTCTTTTTAAACTATTGACATTGCTCATTTATGTGGGTTTCGGATCCCTTCACCTCCTCCCCCCTACCCGACCCCCTTGTTAAGGGAGTAGCCTTGGGAGATTTGGGAACTGTTAATTGCAACAGGACCAGGAAGCTAGTCGAAACAAGAAATGCAATCATTAAGTGCAATGTTGCAATTTTGTCCCCAACTCATTATAACAGGCAGACGAAGGTAATAAAAATGCATGTTTCACAAACAAATCTTGTAGCAAGTATCCTTCAAGAGTCTGTAGCTTTGTGATCTCTTTCTGTTTAGTCACCATCGCAAATCAACTTTCACCCTTCAGAATTACAGGAGAACGTCTGAACAGAAATAACTGTTTCATACCCTGGATTCATTATTTTGCAGTCACTTCGGTTAAGAAAAGAAAGCTGGTGTTATTTTTTTTTTCATCCGTAGACATTTCTTGTTGCCAAACAAACAGGACAAAAGGACATGCGCTGTGGACTTCTGACCAGCTCATGTTTATGTGCGTTTGGAGAACTGAACTCTTCTTCTTCTTCTTCTTCTTCTTCTTCTTCTTCTTCTTCTTCTTCTTCTTCTTCTTCTTCTTCTTCTTCTTCTTCTTCTTCTTCTTCTTCTTCTTCTTCTTCTTCTTCTTCTTCTCCTTCTCCTCCTCCTCCTCCTCCTCCTCCTCCTCCTCCTCCTCCTCCTCCTTCTCCTCCTCCTCCTCCCCTCCTCCTCCTCCTCCTCCTCCTCCTCCTCCTCCTCCTCCTCCCCCTCCCCCTCCTCCTTCTTTAAATGTATATGCTGCTCACCTTCCTGATAAGGCGACTCTGGGAAGCTTACACATCATAAAAAGATAAATAGCAAAGCAATGAAAACTTTTAATATTATATAATGTAACATTTTGACACCGATGCAAAATAAAAAAAAAAACCAAACCAAGAGACGGACAGTGTGGAGATGAAATCTTCTTACCCCATCAATCACCTCCACCACCACCTTAAAATATTTCAAGATGAGTCTTCACCATCAATAAACGTTAAAGTGTACGTTTGGTTTCTTCTTCGTTTCCTGAAAATGAAAACGCTTTTGATTTTCAGATGATGTGGAAGAAGAACAGGGAACAGAGCCAAATTGTCCACCTCTGATACCTTCGGCTTTTGGATTGCTTAATTCTCCAACCCAAAAGTAAAGCTGGTAGAAGGAAGAGACAACAACAGATTCAGTATTGTCCAGAAGTTCCAGGCCAGTGATTAATGTGCAAGATAATGGACTTGGGAAATGAATAAACACTCCTTAACTCCCTTCTTTGCTCCTGATGACAAGGGCAGAGCAAGGTGAAAATTGAAGCAAAAAACAACAGAAAAAGAAAAAGATATTTCAAGCAGGGAGGACTAACTGCTTTGAGTTTTAACAGCACCTCACTGATAAATTCACCTTTTGGAAATAAGAGTAATTTAAAAAGTTTTCCCCCCTTTTTTTTACATTGGCCTGTTCCCTTTTTATCTTAAAATCAAGAATAAGGATTTAGCTTGGATTAAAAAGTGAGCTTTTATTGGCCTGTTTCCTTATTTACATTTTATGCCCTGTTTCTGCCCTTTTGCTCAGTGGGAAATGCCATCAAGCAAATAATTTATGGGGAAAATGATGAATAATTTCTTAGTTAATCAGTGTGTAAGCCACTTTGAATATTGTGGATAGAAAAGTAGACTATAAATTTTAGTAACAAACAACTGGTTTCTTATTAAATGTTTTTTTGAATTAAAATATCTTGAGATGGGAGCTTGTTTAACATAAAGAAGGAAAAGGGAGTTATGTAGGCTTTAATAAATAAGAATTATCTTTTTTTTTAAAAAAAAAGGGGAATTCTTTTTTTAAAAAACCTCATTTCATATTGCAATTAAAAATGCCTGAAGGTGTATATTGCATCTCTGTTGATGAACATCGGATCTGATTAGTCTGCTCAAACCATAATTTTTAAAAATCTGGAAATGATGATCTAGCAAAAAACAAAACTTTAAAAGGCCAACCTTTTATTTTCAGAATCGCCATCCCACTAAATCACACCATACAATATATTTCTTGACACAAATATTTCCAGAAAGAAATACATCTTGTGTTGTCTCAAACTGTCTTTGCACAGGAAGAATATTAAATGAAGAAAACGTTTAAAACAAACTTTTATTTCTAATTATGTATATATATATATATTAAAAAATACCTTAAAATACTTCTTTGCTACAAAAGTGTGTGCTCTTGCACAACAATATTTGTGTACATTGTGTTCACATTTACATGACTGGTATATTGTAGTCCTATATAGCATGCTACTTAGTGTTGTAAGCTACCCAGAGTCACTTAGCTGAAATGGGTGCTGTACAGTAGTGATATTCACTTATCTTCACTACCGGTGAGTGCGCATGTGTGCAGAGCATCCATGATGACGTCCAGGCGGGTGGGCAGAGCCTCCCACCACCGCCACTACCAGTTTACCCGAACCGGGTAGAACCAACTCAATACCACCACTGGTGCTGTAGAAACTTAATAATAAATAAAATAAATACTCGTCTCCCCAAATCAGGAGTTAAAAACATAGGGAATTTTTGAAAGGATGCAAAAACTGTGGGTTTTTTAAAATCTTGGAAATCAGACAACGTGTTACTTTCTGCAAGGAACTGAATAAATACATCTACTCCTTTCCTCATTCTATGTTTTTTGAACGTAGGAAATCCTCCTTCAGAGTATGGCCTAAACTCTCAGTTTGTATCATTTAGATCTCAAAGATCTAAACCATACAGGTTTGGAAGAATGTTTCCTATTTGAGTCTTGCTGAGAGATTAATTAATAACAGGGAACCTTGGTTGTAATTCCAACTTATTCAGACAGAATCGGGAAAAGTTATATAGTGTTTTCCACCCCAACTCACCGAGTGGCTGTCAGTTGTCTGCTGTGTTCAGATGTTCAGAAGGGCTGTATCTCTGCTCCTTAAATCATGACCCCTCAGCATGATTGGAAACCAATTCAGGATTTACGCATCACTGCTCTGAGTAATGATTTGTCTACATTCATTATGCTTATGCTCTGCAAAAGTATCAGAAGAACTTTTTTCCCAACTTAGTGACCTCCGTAACTACAGTTCCCACAATTCTCAGTCAGTGGCCTACAACATATGCGGGTAATACCAATTGGAGAAAAGCCTTATTAGAATGACGGGTTAAAACAGAGAGGAAAGGCTGCCTTCTCAAAGAAGAAGATTGGGAAATATGTCCTTTGATCCATTCAGTTGTGCTCATTTCTTGGTGACTTTGTGAGCCGATTCTCTCCACATCTTCTGATCTTGCACTACTTCTTTGAGTTATTCTATGCTCTGGCTGGTTGTCAAGCTTTGATGGTGCCCAGCTACCAGGTTCTTCGATGGCCTGGTTTCCTTCTACCACTAACTCTTCCAAACATCATTGCTTTCTCCAGTGACTTCTTTTACATGATATGGCCAAACTAAGTGGGCTGCAGTTTTGTGTTTTTCCCTTCCAGTGACATGTCTGGTGTTATGTGCTCCATCCACTACTTGTTTGTTAGACCAAAAAATATGCAGGAACTTCTCCAGCGCCAGAGCTCAAACAAGTCAATTTTCTTCCTCTTTTGCTTTTTTAAGGTCCAAGTTTCACAACCATAGGTAGCTACAAGGAACAGAATACAGTGGAGTAACCTACATTTGGCTGCCAGGCTGAGGTCCTTGCTTTTCCATATTCTTGCTTGGACTTAGCAAGGTGGCAACTCATAGAGGAGTGGTCTCCTTTTGGATGGGTACTGTGTTCACATGGTAGACCTTCAATTCTTCTCTTGCTTTGCTATCCAAAGTGTAAAGGTAAAGGTTCCCCTCACACATACGTGCTAGTCATTCCTGACTCTAGGGGGTGGTGCTCATCTCCATTTCTAAGCCAAAGAGACAGCGCTGTCCGAAGATGTCTCCGTGGTCATGTGACCAGCATGACTAAACACTGAAGGTACACGGAACGCTGTTACCTTCCCACCAAGGTGGTTCCTATTTTTCTACTTGCATTTTTCGAACTGCTAGGTTGGCAGAAGCTGGGGCAAGTAACCGGAGATCACTCCATTACGTGGCTCTAGGGATTCGAACCGCCGAACTGCCGACTTTTCTGATCGACAAGCTCAGCGTCTTAGCCACTGAGCCATTGCATCCCCTTATCCGAAGGGTAGGATGGTGTAAATCCAATAGTGCATTTAACTGTGAAGAAAACCTAATCCATATGTTGTATATTAATACACTTCCATAATGAAGTCTCTTCCATTAATAAACCAGCAGTCAACATTTTTCCGTTGTGATCTCAAATCTCCCAAAGAGAGTTCGTGTTTAAGTAATCTTCTAAATAAAGTTAGCAGCCAATGCTAAATGTAGTCGTCTTGGATCAGAACTATCCACATTAAGAGAATTTATGTTAGCCACAGCCAAATTTGTAAGCCTCCCCCCCCCCAGTTTTCTTGAAGCCCAATTAAATTTGGATCCAACCCAGTTTGTTCCTTTGTATGCCAATTTGTGCTATGGCCTATGATATTAATTCTGCTTCAATATTTATCCTCGGTTTAATTGCTCAAGTTGGCCCTCGTGAAGGAAACCAGGGTATACAGTAAATCGTTCCGAATGAGGGAATGCAAATCCATCTTTTGCTCTTCCTTAAACCAGCACAGTTTCAAATGCTTGGTTGTCCCAGAATCATTACATTTGTGACATTCTCTGGCAGAGTAATAGAAGTATATATATAAAAAGGTATGTACATAATAGCTTATGTGGAGAGGGACTGGTGGTGGGGGGTTGGCTTTAAATTATGACACGTACAAGCAGAGATTGGAGCAAAGATTAGGCTTCTCTTTGCTTTGCATGCCATGGTGTATAAGTCTTTTAGAGGCACCTATGAATTATTGCTTTGGTTCAGCGTGAGCTCAGTAAGAAGAAATGTACCTCATCTGTAAAACACTGTGTAGACTAATATCAGCTCCTTTTTTCTTATATTGTACTGAGATATTGATCGGGTAAAATGGTACCATATTGGAGCTGTCTGTTGTGGAATTCATCATACTGTCACCTCCCTTGTGCCTTGGAGTTATTGAAAAGTGCAATTGAGGGAGTTCTGTCATTTTGTTTTGCAATCTATTAATAAGGAAGTTTGCTAAAATATTATATATTAGGCTCTGGCTTGTGTGCTTTTTTTTTTTTTTCTGGGTGGGTGGGTGGGAGATCCTGCCCATCAGTGAAACACTTTGTGGCCTTTAATAAGCCTGGCTTAACTGGCTGCAGTCTTACATCTTTTGTGTAGCATTGTTCTGTTGTCAGGGCTCACACCTGCTGCCTTTACTGATGATGATGCATTGGGGGGGGGGGTTGTCTCTCCTCGGGGAGTCATAAATCTGAAAGCTGTGGCTTCTTGCCCTCTTGCTTTTATCTCATGGCTGGGATAGGGGGAGGGAGAAGGTAAATGATGAACTTTTACATGGAGAAAGCTTTTAGCTTCTTCTCACACCAAAGGATCGCTTAATGTTAAAATAGCTTTCAAACATGAAGAGAGATACTGTCAATCTGTCCTCGGCAGATTAAATCGTTTGAATGAATTATTTTTTGTTTTGTGGCAGGCCCGGAAACTTGGCAATGAATTAAAAAAGAGGGCATAATGTTTTGCCATCATGAAAGGAAGATTGTAGATGCCACCGAGAACAGGAATTTAAGGCATCGAACGCCCACTTTTTGCTCCGAGTCAAATATAATGTCTCAATTATAAAAATAGAAGCATTAAATTAAACTTTCATGTTAAGTTTATGAGAACACTAGCTATGGAAACAAACATCACCACCCAAACTGTGGAATAGCTTGATTCCCAAAATGGGGAGAACTTCTGTAGATGTTAAATCATCATAAAGACTGTGGTAGTTTCTGGATTGGCCTTTGGTAGACTGGCAGCCCAGTCAGTGTTAGAGACAGAAGAATTTGGAGAACTAGAACCATGCAGTTCTTGGGAAATATTTGCTAATGATCCTTTGTCAAGTACCTGGAGAAAGAGGTGGCTGCTTTAAAGCACTCCACACAGGTGAGACATCTGCACTTCACCATGCCCTCAAGTCTCTTTATCGAACTGAAAACCAAATCAAAGATAGAAGCACAAAATCTAAGATTACTCTTAGATTTTTCTATGTGTATTTTTTCAGAAATGGGTCTCATTGTTTTCAATGAATTTCAGTGGCCCAAATAAGACAATCTTAGAATAAGTGTTAGAACAATTCTTCTCACCCTAAAGATTTCAAGGCTCCAATTTAGTGAAGAAAATTGAAATTCCTCTAAAGCTTGTGACTACTTACAGACCAAGAAGCTGCTGCACATGATAGCTTCAAAGGCCAGATTTTTTTAGGCATAGTCCTTTTCTGATTATGGTGAAGTCTTTTATTTTTTTTCAAAGGACGTACATGGTTCATCCAATTCTCCAATTAAAGTAGTACAAATTTTAAAAGTCTCAACTCCTGCAAGAAGAGGCTTTGGGTTCAAAATCGTGCAGGAAAATGTGCAATTGTTGTGTAGCTATCGCAAAAGAGGTTGTAAGATTTTGGCAGTCTCTTGGGAGCTTGTGAAATTTTGGGTTTCTAACAATGATTTTTGAGGGGATCATACAATTCTTTGGCTGGGGTAATCACGGGATATGAAAGATTGGCAGGCTTTGGGCCCATCCTCAGCTGACTTTGGAAAAAAAGAAAATATTTATTTTGTAAGATGTTGCTAGAAGTCACATGATCAAAACGTTGCCCTGAGTATACGTTGATAGAACTATCATCCTGTCTGTCTATCATGGTCTTTGAGACTCATTGCAACAGCAGCCTTTACAAATGGGAACAGATTTTATTTTGCCTTAAGACCAATTTGGTTGCAGCAGAATCATTGCTGCTATTACTTCTACAAGTGCATTCTCTTTCTTTCTCGATATTTCTCAGAGACTGTCATGCATTAATTCCTAAAATGAAAAGCAACGGAGCAAAACTTCTCTGCTGTGGACCATATTCAGCCTTGTATGACATGCTAAGGGACTGTGCTTGAAGAGCAGATGGAGTCACTGACCAATTGCAAAATTTGGCGCCACAGCAAAGGTTTGCGCCTGGCCGAACCAAAATAGGGGAAAGCTTGCAATGTGAATTTAATTCAACAGTTGGGGGAAGTAAGGGCTACAAATTGGTCTGAATGACAACAAGCATGATTTCAAGTAGCAGAAGCAAAACAAACAAACTTAATGTTTTCAGTTTGAAATGCTGCAGATGCAGCGTTGAAATTTGCTGCAAATAATGTCATGTTATCCTAATTAGCACAAGGCTGAAATCCACACAGGACCTTTTACCACAGATCTTTGGAATGGCCCAAAGGTGTTTTCTCAAGAGGCAACTTCATGAACTTCCTTGAAGATGTTTCATTTCTTATCCGAGAAGCTTCTTCAGTTGACTCTGGAAAAAGCACCTTTGGGACAATTGGATGATTGAAAATCTCCACAGATATCTTTGGAATGAAATTGCACGACTAATTTGGCCACCAAACTGGATTTTCATTCGCAAATGTAAAGTAAGCTTATTTAGATTTTAAAACATGCAGTCTTGTAAGAAATTCTTTCTTCACTTCGTCTTTCTTCATCAGTGAACTGTTTAGTAATTGTTATCCTTGGCCAATTTCACATACATACATTATGAAACAATCTGTTTACTAGTGATATAAGTGGGAAACCCACCATGTGATGTCCCTAGTTTGCATATTCATTTAAATATTTATTTATTTCATATGCCTGCTACCGATTCCAAAAGGTACATGAAACCAACAAAATGTTAAAAAGTTATGATCTTTATGTACTGCATCTAAATTATATTAAAGTAACCAAAATATATTTACAATCCCTAATGTTTGGACATTGAAGGTTGAAACATTTGATATGCCCTACTATGGCATGCTACAAAAAAATCACCCGCAGTGAAGGATAAATGATAAAATGCTCATGCTGTAACCTAAAAACACTAAAAAGATATGCTATAAACTGTAAAAGCTAAAAAAAAAAAAGAGCCACAGCAAGAAAACAGAACAACCCCCCCATGCCAGTCTACATCCACAAAATCAAAATCAATAACATTCCATAAATAATCTGATGCAATTGCTAAATTAATCAACTTTATAGATCCACACCAATCAATTTCTTAATTACATACAATATGGCATTCCATCAAAGGGCCTGCAGAAAACCTCAGTCTGTTAAATGATATGGCCGAGGGTTGGAGATATCGGGAGTGCAAAAGGCAGCTGTTCTTGGGGACAGATGCCCAAAAGCCAATTCAATCCTGAGCCACATTAACAGAGGGATAGAATCAAGATCACGTGAAGGGTTAATACCACTTTATAATGCCTTGGTAAGGCCACACTTGGAATACTGCATTCAGTTTTGGTCACCATGATGTAAAAAAAGATGTGGAGACTCTAGAAAGAGTGCAGAGAAGAGCAACAAAGATGATTAGGGGACTGAAGGCTAAAACATATGAAGAACGGTTGCAGGAACTGGGTGTGTCTAGTTTAATGAAGAGAAGAACTAAGGGAGACATGATAGCAGTGTTCCAATATCTCAGGGGTTGACACAAAGAAGAGGGAGTCAAACTATTCTTCAAAGCACCTGAGGGTAGAACAAGAAGCAATGGGTGGAAACTAATCAAGGAGAGAAGCAACTTAGAACTAAGGAGAAATTTCCTGACAGTGAGAACAATTAATCAGTGGAACAACTTGCCTCCAGAAGTTGTGAATGTTCCAACACTGGAAGTTTTTAAGAAGATGTTGGATAACCATTTGTCTGAAGTGGTGTAGGGTTTCCTGCCTAAGCAGGGAGTTGGACCAGAAGACCTCCAAGGTCCCTTCCAACTCTGTTATTCTATTCTATTCTATCTTCCCTAATGAGACTTTATTCATTCATTTACTCTCTTCATTCATTCATTCATTCATTCATTCATTCATTCATTCATTCATGTTGTATAGCTTGCTATCTCTCAGTAGCAATTCAGGGGGACTTGCAACATTTAAAATAAGCACAACTTTAAAACATAGACAGCAGCTGAGGAATCAGAGCAATCCAAACACATAATAATCATACGAAGGATTCTAATGTTCCAACATTCATCATATCCTAATCTTGCTGAATGGTGTCTGAGAACTTTTTGCTGAATCAACCAATTTCTCCAATGAAAACTACAGTTGAGGTTTGTGAAAAGCCTGACAGAAAAATCATTACGTTGACGTTGCTTAGGTGTCTCTTGAGACCATCAAAAGAACAGCCAAGTATCTGTTGACTTAAAACAGTGGAAGAACAAGTCTAGATTTTAAATCCTGGGGCTTACATTTAAATGAAAGAAGATAGAGGAAGAATAGTTAGACCATGGTAACAAAGAAGACACAGAATCTGTTTCAACTTTCAAAAATAACCAACTTCAATAGGACATAAGCTGTCCTGAGAAGCTGTTCTTAAAGATCTTGTAGTTGCTGTCAGATGCTCTGTCTATCTTGAGGCTGATGGAAAAGCTATGTGTTCTTCAGTAGAGAAAACTGTATCAATAGAAGTGATGAATTGTAGGGTTGAATTGTAGGAGTCCTTGATGCTCCATGAGCTTGGTTCTTTTCTTGCAGATGTTTTACATGTTTTGCTAACACTGATGATTGTACTTAGCTTGATAATGAAACATCTTCAAGAAAACAACCAAGCTCAGAGAACCCAAGGACCCCAGAGAAATCTGTATGCAAATAGTCCCAAAGGTGCTTTTTCAGGAGGCAATGGGACTTTCTTGGTTTTTTTTTTCTTTTTGAAGACGTTTCGATTCTCACCCAAGAAGCTTCTTCAGCTCTGACAGGATAGTGGAGAATGGAATCTAATTATCTTCTGTGTCTGTCTTGTTGGGTTGCAGAACCAAACCAATTTATAGTTGAGAATGGAGCACAACCCCAGATGCATTACCTATTTGCATCATTTCTCAGGAATATTCAGATGCTCTTCACAGCTTCAGCACCATCCCAGGAAAAGCCACTTTGGGGTCCAAACAAGAGTGGCAAATACACCCTCTCACATTCCATTTTTCTCTGAAATGATGCCCCTGAACTTTGCTAAAATGACCTTTGTATTAAAGGCATCATATATGAAGATCTTCTCGGAGACAGCTCAGAGATTGCTGTTTGTGAAACCTAAGGTTGTCTAGCACCGGAGAACTGTTTCATCCAAATAGAATAATAGAGTTGGAAGGACCTTGGAGGTCTTCTTGTCCAACCCCCCACTCAAGAAGGAGACCTTATACTATTTCAGACAAATGGCTATCCAATCTGTTCTTTAAAAACCTCCAGTGATGGAGTACCCACAGCTTCTAGAGACAAGCCTTTCTCGCTGTCAGGAATTTTCTCTTTAATTCTGGGTTGGTTCTCTCCTTAGAGAAAATCTTAGAGGAGAAGCTAATCAGGGGTGTCAAACTGGCAGCCCATGGGCTGGATGCGTCAAACACAGACCACACCCACCCCAGCTCCGCGAAGGGCAAAAATGTCATGATACATCACCCTGATTTTGAACTGAAAGTGTGTGTGGTAGATAATTGCTCACCGTGTTTATCCAACAAAGACTTCCTTATCTCTGTGTCTTAACAATTCATCAAACCAAACTAGAAAGGGCTCTTCTGCTCCCTGTTTGGTTAACATTTACTCAGAAGGTGTCATTCCTAGAATGTGGAATTCTATGGTTCCACAGCTTCTGCACTATATAAGAATAAACAACTTTATTCTTATATAGTGAAGCGAAAAAAGTCCGTTTCAGACTTGATTTTGAAAGCTATTAAGTCTGCTGGAGACACGGGGTGGCTCAGTGGCTAAGACGCTGAGCTTGTCGATCGAAAGGTCGGCAGTTCAGCGGTTCGAATCCCTAGTGCCGCGTAACGGGGTGAGCTCCCGTTATTTGTTCCAGCTTCTGCCAACCTAGCAGTTCGAAAGGATGTAAAAAATACAAGTAGAAAAATAGGGACCACCTTTGGTGGGAAAGTAACAGTGTTCCGTGCGCCTTTGGCATTTAGTCATGCCAGCCACATGACTACAGAGATGTCTTCAGACAGTGCTGGCTCTTCGGCTTTGAAACGGAGATGAGCACCACCCCCTAGAGTCAGGAACAACTAGCACATATATTCAAGGGGAACCTTTACCTTTTAAATCTGCTGGCTATAAAGGTTTTTTTCTCCTTTCTCTTTTAATTCAGTAATATAGGTATGCTAAACACATACCTTTATTATTCCTTTCGATTACATGTAACATGGCTTTCTGTTAATCTAGGCTGATGATGCAATTTTGGGGTTATAATCAACATGCTTCTTCAGCCTGAATCATGTCTTCACATCATTCTGTCTTTGGGTATTTCCTAGAGATGCATTTTCATTGTTAAATTTGGAGTCGGGGAATGTTAGCTTTAATATTACCATTTTCTTCAGCTGTATTTTAAAAAGAAAATATAATGAATCAATGGAACGACTTGCCTCCAGAAATTGTGTAATATTGGGAGTTTTTAAGTAGAGATTAAACAACTATTTGTCTGAGATGGTATAGGGTCTCCTGCTTGAGTAGGGGATTGGACTACTGGTAGAAGACCTCCAAGGTCCCTTCCAAACCTGTTATTCAGTTATTCTATTCTGAATAGGAACCCTCTAGTAAAAAGAGAATACATCTTGAACAGTTTGGGATCATCTTCCTTTATCTAATCTACCGCTCCTCACTAAGATTCCCCTCTTATCCAGAAAGGCTACATCTGGCTGCAGAAATGAAATCAGTTCCATGTCCTGTGTAGAGTATTTAAATCAACAAGACCTTCATTTATGAGAAAGGGCAGAAGTGAAATGCTTTCGGCAAAGCTTTGATTGTGCTTTTGCTATTCACTTGAAAGGACGGAAATAAACCTTATTAGCCTACGTAAATATTTGCTAGTAGATCTGTGTGCTGAATATATATACAGTATATATGTGTGTGTGTGTGTGTGTTTGTGTCTGTGTGTGTGTCTATGTTTGTATGTATGTGTATATATATATGTATATTTGTTTTCGTAGATTTTCACGGGTAGAGGTATGCAAGTTTTGGTGTATTCGGGTCTTTTCCCGTGTAAGATTGAGAGTATCTTGGTGACGTCTTCGACACCGAAGACACCAGCCTGAAGATGACGAGTGGGACCTCATCAAAACGTCGCCAAGATACTCTCAATCTTACACGGGAAAAGACCTGAATACACCAAAACTTGCATATATGTATATCTATCTTTCTATCTATCTATCTATCTATTTATCTATCTATCTATCTTTATACATACATATACATATACAAAAAGGGACGCGGTGGCTCACTGGCTTAGACATTGAGCTTGTCGATCGAAAGGTCGGCAGTTCAGCAGTTCGAATCCCTAATGCTGCGTAACAGGGTGGGCTCCCGTTACTTGTCCAGCTTCTGCCAACCTAGCAGTTCAAAAGCAAGTAAAAAATGCAAGTAGAAAAATAGGGACCACCTTTGGTGGGAAGGTAACAGTGTTCCATGTGCCTTTGGCATTTAGTCATGCCGGCCACATGACCACGGAGACGTCTTCGGACAGTGCTGGCTCTTCGGCTTTGAAACGGAGATGAGCACCGCCCCCCCAGAGTCGGGAATGACTAGCACATATGTGTGAGGGGAACCTTTACCTTTATTCATATACATACATACATACATACACACATACATACACATACATCAGAAACTCCAGTTTGCTCCTGCATTGAGGTCTTGGCATAGCTGGAGCGGCCAAGTTAGAGTGCAGAGTGATGTTATTATAGTAAACAGCACTTAAGCACAGCTGGCAAGATTGATCAGGCGACATTAAGGTGAACTTCAGCAAATGACCGAGGCAGGAGAAACAAGGTCTGAATATGGAAATGGTTCTCTTTGGGGAGTAGGCACCATTAGTTTTGACTTTGAACAGGCAAAAGGAACTGATACGCAGCCTTCCTCGTGTCTCTTCCTGCAACAGCAGCTCCTGTTTATTCTGTAAACATCTGCTTTCTTCTTTTTCGTAGCCCTTTTGCTCAGTTAGGCACAGTCCAGACTTCATTGAAATTTTGGTTCTCATCCTCATGTCTTCCTGAGTTTGACATCCCTGATTTCTAGACCATCTCCCTGAGAGAATATCTTCAGCTAGTTCTGTAACAAATGGGAAATGGTCATTGGACAGCAATTAATTGATACATCCAATTTGTAGAAAAGTCCCAACATTAGCAGTTATTTTTGAATATTACAGTCACAGCATGGAAATCATAGATAGATAGAGACTGGGAAAATGTAAGATAAAAATATAAATTGCAAATACTTTCTCTTTGTTTTCTTACTTATTTGATCATATAGATTTTAGAGGTTTTGACCACTAAATAAAAAACATTTGGCCAACTTGTTTAAATGATTTTTTTTTTAAAAAAAACATACCTACTTTTGGATGAAACAATATCCTTCAAAAATAGTGATTTTTAAAATTAGGCAACCTGTCAGTTAGTTCCCCCAAACTATTTTTAAAAAAATCTTATGTCAAGTATAATTTTTTTTAAAAAAATTGCTATTTCCAGGTACTGTACTGTATATGAATTCTTGTAAATTGCATTGTTTTGCTGAGATGCACCAGAGTTGATTTTGCAATTCAGATTCATTGAATAGTCTCCACTTTCTTTTAAAATAAAACGGCAGTTTATGTACCTTGAAAACTTAGCTGTTCCTTTTGGTCGGAGAGAACTTATATTTGCTGTAATTGGAACAGGGCAATGATTTATTTGAAATGTAAAACATGGAGGGGAATGCCTTTATGTATGAGTTGACTTTTCATTGAAGAACTCCTATAACGTATTCCGTGCCCGTGTTGCTTATTTTGGCAAGTCCAAGGATTGGCAGTTGACGTTGGAAATGTTTAATGGTCTAGGTTCCTATCTATGCAGAGATAATTTTATTTCTTATTGGAACACTGGTGCACTGAGTCATTGTCACTGGGCTGACCTAGGAATGGATTCATATTAAGGCCAGTTAATTATCAGTTCATTTTCATTGTCAGCCATGCTTGCATTTGAAAGAAAGTTGCATCTTTGGCATGCCCCATATCCAGGTTTCACTGATCTTCAGCAGGCTTTGGAGGCATCTGCTAGGGTTTGGAAACATCAAAATGAGCTGATGAATCCTTTCAGTGTTAGTCAGTGTGATCTGTTGAATTCAGTGGTGGGATTCAAGTAATTTAACAACCAGTTCTCTGCCCTAATGATTTCTTCCAACAACCAGTTTGCCAAACTGCTCAGAAAGTTAACAACTGGTTCTCCCGAAGTGGTGCGAACCGGCTGAATCCCACCACTGGTTGAATTGCATTAAAAAGGAGTGGTGCTTCCATCTGCCTGCAATTTTGAAGTTGTAGACCCCCTAAGGGATAGCAATAGCAATAGCAATAGCAATAGCAATAGCAATAGCAATAGCAATAGCAATAGCTATAGCTATAGCAATAGCACTTAGACTTATATACCACTTTACAGTGCTTTACAGCCCTCTCTAAGTGGTTTACAGAGTCAGCTTATTGCCCTGAACAATTTGGCTCCTCTTTTTACCCACCTCGGAAGGATGGAAGGCTGAGTCAATCTTGAGCCTGGTGAGATTGGAACTGCCAAATTGCAGGCAGCCGGCAGTCAGCAGAAGTAGCTTGAAGAACTGCACTCTAACCACTGCACCATCGTGGCTCTGTATGCTCCTGATAGGATTTTAATTTATCTTATTACAGAATAATCCAGAGTATGCTTTTTCAAGAGCCAACTTCACTTCTTCAATGAAAGTCCAGTTACCTCTTGAAAAAGCACCTTTGGGACAACCATGACTTGGGTGACTGAGAAGCTCTATAGACATTACAGAATAATATTCTCTCTCTCTCTCTCTCTCTCTCTCTCTCTCTCTCCCTCCCTCCCTCTCTCTCTCTCTCTCTCCCTCCCTCCCTCCCTCCCTCCCTCTCTCTCTCTCTCGCAGAGAGACAGACAGAGGGAAGGAAGGAGAGAGGGAGAAAGAAAGAGAATGAGAAATTTTGGCCCAGGAAGTCAACAATCTGCTTAGGGGTCAACAATCTTTTTGAGGGATTTGTAACACATGTTGATGCTTGTAAGATTCCTTTCAAAACAGGCTTTACAATCTCTTTTTTTCCAAGCTAAATGCATCTCACTAGTTACAGTATCTCTGGGCATCACGGTTATTATAAATATTTTGCTTTTGACTGAAGATGGGGATGATCAAATGCTTGAAAGTCACAGCGTACAACAGAATCAGTCTGCAGATGTTTGATGCCAGATAGCAACAGCCCAGCTGAAGCAAAGAGCAGATACCAAACGGCAAACAGATACCAAGAAATGCATAAACAAAGAACCAGAAGACTTGGATTCAAGGCCCAACAACGTGATTGAGGGACAACTCTCTCTATCCATGCCAAGAGAAACTAGTGTCCCTGACTCTCAAATCATCCAGGTCATGGTTGTCCCAAAGGTGCTTTCTCAAAAGTCAACTGGACCTGTTTTTTTTTTCTTGAAAACATTTCGCTTCTCATCTAACAAGCTTCTTCAGTTCTTCCTCAGAACTTCTTCTTCAGAACAGAGGAAGCTCTCATCCAGAACCTCATCCACGTTCTGGATGAGAAGTGAAATGTTTTCTTTTTCTTTTTTTGAAAAAAGTTTTTTATTTAATAAACATTAAAAACATTGGATACCGTGTGATCATCCTGGTCCTTACATATTCTTTCCATAACAACAAATATAATTACTATTTCCCATACATTGCTACTTTGTTCTTATATACATATCTTCATGTCTTCATTTACTATCTATTTACTATTTGTTTACCATTTACACTTATTAATACTATCCAGTATTAATTCTACAAACCCTAAATCTTTTTTGTTCCAACTCCTTTTCTCCTTTCCAACCAATAATACACTTTATTACAGATTTTATAGTATTCTATCTCATTCTTGTTTTTGAGTTCTAGTGTCAGCCTGTCCATTTCTGCACACGTCAAAATCTGTTTTCAAGGGGGAAAAAAGTGAAACATTTTCACGGAAGAAAACCAAGAATACCCCTTTGCCTTTTGGTGGGCTGTTGCCGGTTCGGACTGGTTCCGGCGAACCGGTAGTTCTGATGATCAGCTGGCCCCATCCCCCACCCCCGCTCTATCCTGTCTTATATTTCCTTCTTTTTGTCTCAGCTGATTTGCGCGGCACAGCTGATTTCTGCGCTTCCACTGTTCCAGGGTTGAAATCCAGCAGGTTCTGACAGGTTCTGGTGAACCGGTAGCAGAAATTTTGAGCAGTTCAGAGAACCGGTAGCGGAAATGTTGAGTAGTTTGGAGAACTGGCAAATACCACCTCTGGCTTGGCCCAGAGTGGGGTGGGAATGGAGATTTTGCAATATCGTTCCCCCAGGAGTGGGGAGGGAATGGGGATTTTGCAGTATCCTTCCCCTGCCACACCCACCAAGCCACACCCACCAAGCCACACCCCACCCACCAAGCCACACCCACAGAACCCGTAGTACAAAAAATTGGATATCACCACTGCGCTGTTCTACTTACCGGGGCTGCCTTAGAAGGTAAGCAGCTGAGCTTCAAATTGCTGTGTTTTGAACACTGCACTCAAGTGTGTTAGGCTAAGCGTGCGCTCACCGAACTGGTTGTTAAACCAGTTGCAGCCCACCGCTGCTACTATCTATGTGTAGGCTGTATTTGAAACTATGAACTTATCCAGTGGATTTGACTTAGTTTCCAGCTAACCCCTGCCAGGATACATATTGGCTTCAAAAACTATACAGAGAGAGATAAAGGGAAGGATTATTTAAGGAGGACATCTTTACCTTCTGTGGTTGTAAAGCACACCTTTCGTTCTTTGGACCCATGTCTTTTTAAGCCACCTAATGTATTGCTACATTAGGTTACATACATCCCTGTGTAAAACTGAATGTATGAGTTTATTCCAGGTACGTTCCAAATCAAAATAGATTTGCTACTGCCATGTTCTCCATAACACCTTTTTGTATCTGAATCCAAATCACTGCAAAATGAAGGGAATACCAAACGGGATCATAATTGATGGAGAAGTGATGTAACACACTTACAACAGTGAATCAATCAATCAATCAATCAATCAATCAATCAATCAATCAGAATAGAGCTGTAAGGGATCTTCGTGGTCTTCTTGTCCAACTCCCTGCTCAAGAATTTCAGATAAGTGATTGTCCAGTCTCTTTTTAAAAACCTCCAGTGATGAAGCACCCACAACTTCTGAAGGCAAGCTGTTCCACTAGTTAATTGTCCTCCCTGTTAGGAAGTTTCTCCTTAATTCCAGGTTGCTTCTCTCCTTGATTAGTTTCCATCCGTTGTTTCTTGTCCTACAATACTACAAGACTATGTTCACCACTGATTCATTGTCTGCTTTTACTGTATGTAAGGCTGTCACACATACAGTCTTAGAGCAACTCTTGGTGTAAAAACTGTAGACCAAAAGAATAAAATGCCGATTTTTTTTTTTGATTTTTTCAAAAAATCAAAAAACCCTCATGGATATGTTAAGGATATATTACTAGGATTCTATTTCTTTAGATTTTCACTTAGTGAACATCTGAGTATCTTCTTATCTTTTCCCATTGAAAATAATCTATTTTTGGTTAGTGATATGTAAACTTTCTAGCTTCGTTTCTTCCATGGTTGCATAAGAGCTCCTGGCTGCAGGTGTTTAAATCCTGAGTTCAAAATGCAAAAGGATAAATGCTTTTTTTTCCCCCCATATTTGCAGCTTGTACAACATATTTGCAGCTCCAGGGATCTCTTGTAAACTCCTCTGAAATGCTTCTGTGCTTTGAATATGTTTTCTAAGCATATTCTCTATATGGGAAGCTGGTCCCTGCTTAGACTGAATTTATCTGAATAACATCCTATATATTTGACTGATACCATTAAAGCTTTGGTGATGGGTTTATTGTATATATTCATCATTCTTCATATTGTACATTTTAATGGTAAATGGAAAAGACCTTTTTTCATCAGGGGTAGAAATGTGAAACCAAGGACACCACAGCAGGGGTGAAATGCTATCGGTTCAGACCAGTTCTCCCGAACCGGTAGTAAAAAATGCTACCGGTTCGAGTGAATCGGTATTTCCGACAATCAACTGCACAACGATCAGTTATGACGTGTGATTTATATTAGCTAGAATCGTCAGATTTCCTGCTTTCTAGCTAATCTAAATCGCGTGGCACAGTGGATTCCCCCCCCCCTTCACTGTTCTATTTACCTTTGCAGACTCGGAAGACTTCAAACTGTTCCTTTTTTAGCGCTGTACGGGTGTGCCTCAGGCGTGCATGGGTGCTTTGCGCGCATGCACGCACAGAACCGGTAGCAGGCTTCAGAGGATTTCACCATTGGAAAAAAAATAACCAGCAATATCAATTAAATATTAAGTTTAGAACTGTACTTGTTCAAATGTTGACCATTTCTTATGCAATTTGTATCATGGCTTCTGTCAGGAGACCAAGAAATCCCCTATCATTGGAGGCCTCCCAACCCAACCAGTGCGTTTTGGAACATAGATAACTTCAAGGAGAATGTATTTGTAGCAGGAGCACCCATTAAAACCATCTGCAGATAAGACTCTGCAGATGGGGGAGAGGGGTTTTAGGAGAAGGAAGACATTCACAGGGAAATGCATATGTCCAGATGTGTTGAAGGCTGCTTCTAATTTGTTACCAGTTTGAAGAATTGTGACCAGTAGAGACAATATTTGCTTTTATCCACATCATATATTCCTAATGGGTTGGGATGAGAATGACACATTTTACATTTTGTACTATATCTTGGAGATTAAGAACAAAAGCCATGTTTTTAATGATTTAAAAGCCAAATTATCTCAAGACAGAGGCATGTGAATAATCCTTTGCCTCCCCAAAGATGGAGAATTAAATCTCTTTTGCAGAGTAGATGGGAGATTTGACCTGCCAGCCATTGACTAAGTTGAAATAACTTTAAAAAAAAAAAAAAAAACCAATGACCTCTACTATTTGAAATTCTTCTTTGTCTTTCTTGTCATACCAAAAGACAACAATTCAAACATTCTTGGGAGCCATTGATAATCGATTTCATGATTTCTTGTTTGTGCAATCATTTGATTTCATTTCATCATACCTGACCAACTTTCCCTGAATATTTTTTACTCAAACCAGTTACCTAAATCAGAAACTGCTTTTTTTGGAAAAGCATATGAATTTAATCCTTGTGTATGGGTGGGAATCAGTGGAAGTGGAACAAACAATTAATAGTTTTCAATCTGAGAAGCCAGAAATGATCTACATAACAATGTTATTAATTCTATTGCAGGGTTTCAGCAACTATCTGTTTTAGCCAGATTGGCTAATAATATCTGTGGAAGGAAATCTGTATTCTAGTAAATTATTTCAGAAGAAATTTCCTTCTGGTGTTTGTACTAGACCAGAATGCTCATGAATGCCTAAGAAATAAATAGGAATAAAGGAAGTTGAACAAATTAGCATCTGCATCGTAGCTTTTCCCTTTACAATAAACATTATATTGTCCTTTTATATGCTTCTAGAAATGTCACCTGGGTTACCATGGAGCAGATAAAAACAACAATTAAACAAAGCATGAAACAAGGTTAAAAAGCCCAATGTAAAATTACAGTTTGCCATTTGAACAACTAAATTAAGCTACTGACATTGGGGCATCTACTCTTAACCCTAAAGGAAGACCAGGCTTCTGTTTGCATTTGCTAATCCATAACCACAATAAAGATTTGGTTTGATTTGATCTGTCTGAGATTCACTGCAGGAAACAGCCTTACGTTTTTGATATTGGTTCACAGGAACCTGTTGCTGGGATGGACATTCTTGGTCCAGATTGGTGGACATCCTTGATCCAAGTGGACAATGGGGAAAAAAAAAGACTGCTGGAGCAGTTTGAATTGAGAGGAAGTGGTGGCCAGTGGTGAAATCCAAATTTTTTTAACTACCGGTTCTGTGGGAGTGGCTTGGTGGGCATGGCCGGGGAAAGCTACTGCAAAATCCCCATTCCCTCCTCACTCCAGGGGAAGGCTACTGCAAAATCCCCATTCCCTCCCCACTCCTGGGGGGAGGATATTGCAAAATCTCCATTCCCACCTCACTCTGGGGCCAGGCAGAGGTGGTATTTGCCAGTTCTCCAAATTACTCAACATTTCCGCTACTGGTTCTCCAGAACCCGTCAGAACCTTCTGGATTTCACCCCTGGCGGTGGCCCCATCTGACATTATGAGAACGGGGGGGGGGGGAGAGAGACACACAGAGAGAGACACACACAGAGAGAGACAGAGACAGAGACAGAGAGGTTAACTCAGTCAAGCATAAAACAATAGCACTGTGGGTATAGTCACATCAAACAATGCCCATTGGTTATGTTACTTCTTGTCAGTATATCTAGTCCTTCAGGATTTTCACTATTAACATACAGATTGCTCATTGGTATGGGATGTATGTTCTTGTGTCTGTCTGTCTGTCTGTCTGTCTGTCTCTCTCTCTCTCTCTCTGTGTGTGTGTGTGTGTGTGTGTGTGTGATTTGGCAGATGAAGAAAATGAGAAACAGGCTGTGGCTTGTTCTTAGAGTAAACCAGCAGGGTTTAGGGTGATTTGGGGTGAGGGTGGAGTTACCTTTCTTTTACTGGGTTCTTCCAGAACACTATTTGTATCTAACATGTTGGAAAAGGTGGGTCTAAAATTTAAATGAATTAGAATTTGTTGGCCTTTCCTTTCTTTCCTTTCCTTTCCTTTCCTTTCCTTTCCTTTCCTTTCCTTTCCTTTCCTTTCCTTTCCTCTCCTCTCCTCTCCTCTCCTCTCCTCTCCTCTCCTTTCCTCCCCTCCCTTCCCTTCCCCTCCCCTCCTTTTCCTTCTAGTCTTAGAATTTGCACCCTCTTTACTTACAGAAGAACTTGTCATCCCTATTTCTGCAAATTGTTTAAAGATGAACAAAAAAACCAGAAAACTGACAACCACGATATACCATCACTGTGTCCAAGTTACATTTTAAAGATCAACCCAGGAGGCCAACAAGTATAAGATGGAAAGTTAGAAGATGCCGTTTAATTAACATTTGGGGGTGGGGGGTGGGGGGGAAGCTTGATCAAAATGCTTTCCCATCCTTAAGATTTAGCAAGTTGGGCGAGAACCCAACAGGTTTTTCCCCTGTCACACATTTGCTAAAATCATTTGTACGAGTTTGCACACAAGTCGGTGTTAATCCCTTAATAAATTCAATTACATTAAATTAAATTAATGGCAAGAAGGCATCACTACAAAGAATGAGCCCTGTAATGAACGGAATCAGGGCAGGCCACAGCCCTTGTCTTTGTACAACACCATATTAATTCCATGTACATGTGTGTATGACTCACAAAAACACAACAATAGTATCCTTGAAGCACCCTTTTTAATTTTTTGAACCTCTGTGGATGCCCCTCGCACAGACATCATGTAATGTCTTTTTAGAGTACAAAATTTAGAGTTGGTTCTCACTCAAAAGAGAGTACAAAAACCCCCCGAAGATTTTTATTTTAACAACTGAGCACAGGAGCTGAACAACTGGACGCCATTTTGAGTGGCATTTACATTAATTGGAGACCTGAAGACACACACATGATTTTTCTGATTAGTGTCTAAACAAAGAAGAGTATCAACTCTTAGCTGCTTTAATCTCCAAGTTCATGTATTGACCTAGTCGGGCATTTTGAGGTCATTTAGCAATAACAAGATTGAACAGGTGGTTTGCGTTGAAGAAATAAAAGAAGCAATATTATTATGGGCAGGAAAATAAATTCTGGTGACTTGTTAGTTCAGGAGATTTGGACAAGTCTGTGGGGGAAACCTGAGACCAGCCACAAAAGGCGGAGAGCAAGGTCCTATCCATGTCTATGGAGAAATAAATCTCACTAAGAATGTGTAGGATTGCAGCTATGGATGTCCATCGCTGCAAGTCAATCTATTGAAGTCTCTTCTGGTGATGTTCGTTGACATCTGGACACTAAATGGATTTGTAACTCATTGCCTGGTTGTGTTTGCTTTAATTTTGGAAGCCTGCTTTATAAACCATGCATCGTGATGACTTCATGTTCTGATTAAAGTTAGTCATCTCTTTATTGTTCCAGGGTTACTTAAATATACTCATTTGGGATTATGTTAGCAATTACGCTTTGATTGAAAGAGCTCTTCTCTTCTGCACAGGGCAGAAAGCCCTGTTGGTTGTGTAATAGTCCACTCACATTTTCCAAAAGTGTCTGGATGCCAGAGGAGACCATAAGCTTGAAAGCCTCTGGAGCAGAAAGGAATAATCATCTATTAGAAAGCTTAATACCACAACACACATTTTAATCATATGGTTCATTTTTATAGCATGAAGGTCAAAAGAAAGGGTTTCTATTATTTTTGGGAGGGAAATATCACCATTAATAAACATCTTGAAGCAGTGGTGGAATTTTTTTACTACCGGTTCTGTGGGGGTGGCTTGGTTGGCATGGCAGGGGAAGGATACTGAAAAATCCCCATTCCCTCCCGACTCCTGGGGGAAGGATATTGCAAAATCTCCATTCCCATCCCACTCTGGGGCCAGCCAGAGGTAGTATTGAGTAGTTCTCCAAACTACTCAAAATTTCCCCTACCGGTTCTCCAGAACCTGTCAAAACCTGCTGAGTAGCACCCCTGTCTTGAAGGATATTTGTGCAATAGTTACAGGATCCCACCTTCTCATCCTGTTAACAGATTGCTCAAATATCTATGGAGATTCTCAGTCATCCAGGTCAGGGTTGTCCCAAAGGTGCTTTTTCAAGAGGCAACTGGACTTTCTTCCTTGAATCATTTTTTTGTATGTAATAGCCTTAAAATCTTTTACTTGCATAATTTTCCCCTGGAAAGATTCTTCCGTCGTGCTTTTGGAGTGATATTTTAATGGTATCACAGACAATATTTTCCCCCTACTTTCAACCATGTCATGAGTGATTTGCAACAAACCAGAACTTTCTGAATCTCACTAAGAATTTGAAGAGCATCTGATAACTGTAAATTACTATGCTAAATCATCCAGTGTCTAAGGCTGATCTAAGAAGAGCTCTGTACATCCAGTAGAATAAAGCTATTGGCTTTAACAACTAAGCTTTCTTTCTTTCTTTCTTTCTTTCTTTCTTTCTTTCTTTCTTTCTTTCTTTCTTCCTTCCTTCCTTCCTTCCTTCCTTCCTTCCTTCCTTCCTTCCTTCTTTCCTTCCTTCTTCCTCTCTCTTTTCTTTCTTTCTTTCTTTCTTTCTTTCTTTCTTCTTTCTTTCTTCCTTCTTTCTTCTTCTTCTTCTTCTTCTTCTTCTTCCTTCTTCCTTCTCTCTCATCTCTTCCTTCCTTCCTTCCTCCTTCCTTCCTTCTTCTTCCTTCCTTCCTTCCTTCCTTCCTTCCTTCCTTTCTTTCTTTCTTCTTCATTTCTTTCTTTCTTCTTCTTTTCTTTCTTTCTTTCTTTCTTTCTTTCTTTCCAACCAACCCCATTAAACAACCAAACCCCATTAAACTCTGCTCCTGGTTGACTTATGAGCCTTATTTAAACAAGTGGTTCACAAAAGAAGGAAGTATTTTTTTTTTTTTGTTTGGAAATCATTTCAATCTGTTAAGTCCGGTTTTGTGTCGAAAATGATCATTCCAATTTTTTTCCCGGCCTTTTGCTCCTTTCCTTCCTTCCTTCGTCTTGCAAATTAAAATTAGCCATAAGCAGCAAATAATCAGGAGCTTGTGAATAATGTGTAGCATAAGCGAATAAGAAATAGATACAATACACACATGCGTGCACAGTTTCTCTTTTTTTTTGGTTATAAAATAAACAATCATGTCCTATCATTAGCAAACAAATAATAATCAGCGAGACACTGAACGCTATTAAAAGGCAGGGAGATTTTATGGCGGAGACAGGAGAAATAATAGAAAAATGCAAAAGGTCTGTTGTTTGCATCTCGTAAGGAATGGCTAGAAAATGAGATTAATCAAGAAGCAGACATTTGGAAGAAAGTTTGTGGAAATGCCTGACAGTCGTGCTCTTTCGCCTCATTTCAAATGTTGGCAGGGTAGCAGGCAGCTCCCAGGGAAATGTGCTCCTTTCATACTTGAGTAAT
Organism: Pituophis catenifer annectens; assembly: GCF_029215685.1. NCBI lineage: Eukaryota > Metazoa > Chordata > Lepidosauria > Squamata > Colubridae > Pituophis > Pituophis catenifer. Next base: position 12,675,074 of record NW_027256884.1, on the reverse strand, counting down.
TGATGAATTGTATGCAATATGCAAATGAGAATCCATAAATCTTATGAATGACAGCTTAATTTATGTGAGCCTTAATGAATGCAGGATTAGATTTTAATTAAATATCCTCAAAGGCACCCTGAGTCGTCAGGGTTTTTAGGCCTTTTTTTATTATTATTTGAAGACTTTCTACCCCACCTCCCACTGCTTTGCAGTTGCTTATTATGAAAATGGAAAAAAAATCGGGCAAAAGAACTTAGAAGAGTTTCTCTTTCGACAAGAAAACATTGCACAATTTGTGTGTGTGTGTGTGTGTGTGTGTGTGTACTCGCAAAACTCTCCTTTGGTTAATACTAAGCATTTAACCAGAATATCTACAGATCTTTTTAAAAACTTCCTACACATTTTGATTAGCTTTAATTGCTGTTGGCGTCTCGTATCGGTGAGCTATTTTTAATTAAATGAAAAGTTAATAAAATGCTCAAGAAATGTTCCCTGTGCCTCGCCATCCGGCTGGGCTATTCATTCCAGCGTTTTCAACGTTAAATTGCATTTCTCTGTTATAAAGGTTGCGCCTATTTTATTCTTAATTTCCAAATTCTGATCTGAAGTTAGGTGCCAAGAAACTCCAGTAATTTTTTATTTATTTTTTTGGTTTTACTTCAAAAAGTTAAGAGCCCCCTTCCCCCAAGAAATCTTACACAGTTGAGAAATAATAAACGGTAATAAAAGATGTTAAAAACAAAGCAGCAGCTTAATGCTCACTCTTGCAAAGTGACACCAAAAAATGCAAGCACATTTTTAAAATTATTATTATTATTATTTAGATGACCAGTAAGAAGTCTCTCTCTTTGGTCACTGAGTCAAATCTTCATTGCCTGAGGCATATGGGAAATCCGATAACACAACTGCATACAGCTGTCTCTGATTCAGGCCTGGCCATTTAAATGTAAACATAAATTCACAAGATGTTGGAAACTTCGCTGCCCATTTGGGTCAGGAATACTGTCCCGGATTTTTTTTTTATTTATTTAAAAAAAAAAACATTTTAATAGAAACCATTTCCTGTGTTTCTCCATCAAATCTGGAATGTAATTTCGGTAATTGATCCGCTCGACCAATACCCATATCAATTAATCGGTTAATCTGATTAGTTAAGATGTATTTCTAAAGCACAAAAAAAAAACCCACATCCCCCTTTCAGACAGAGTTCATAAATTGCATGGATTTTCGAGGGAGAAATTAAACAGACGGCTAACTTCATCATGGCAATCGGTGAGGTTTAAAAGTACTGGCTGCATCGGAACTTCTGTGAATTTCAGCTGTTATTATCTTGTGTCTTCTGAAGCAGAGGTTGAACCAAGGCTGTGTTTCTGAACAAATTATCATCCAACTGAGCCTGATATAATTCTTGGGCTTTGAGCATGCTCCAGATTTGGTTTTCACCTTGCAGATCTTTCCATTATCAGTCTAACTAACAATATCAGTATTTATTTATAATTGCACTCAACAATGAACTAAAGGGCCACCATCCGTGAGCTGTTGGACAGCTTTACTTGGTCTCTTGTGTGGATGTTTGGGTGGTTTAGGGGTGGGGAATTACGGTAGGTGGGAGTGTGTTTGGGGATTGTTATGTGTGTTGGACCTGGTCTTTATTTATTTATTTATTTATTTATTTATTTAAAATAAATTAGAAGGATTTTGCACAGTTTCTGCAAGATAAAATCACTCAGATTCGGACCGGGTTGGACTCCGACTGGACAGAGTCCGTTGAGGTGACAGGGCCTAGTCTCGGTGGAGACATCTGGGTTGAGTTTGAGCCTGTTTCATTGGATGACGTGGACAGGATTATGGGTAGGTTGGGGTCTTCCACATGTTTACTGGACCCTTGTCCCTCCTGGCTTGTTTTGGCAGCCAGGGAGGTGACTGGAGACTGGATCCAGGCTATTGTCAACGCTTCACTAAAGGAAGGGGTCTTTCCCGCTGCGCTTAAAGAGGCGGTGGTTCGACCCCTCCTTAAGAAGCCTAACCTGGATCCTGACGTACTTAACAACTACCGTCCAGTCTCCAACCTTCGCTTTTTAGCGAAGGTTGTTGAGTCCGTGGTGGCACAGCAATTCCCTCAATTCCTGGAGGAAACTGACTACCTGGATCCTTACCAATCTGGTTTCAGGCGTGGCCACAGCACGGAAACGGCATTGGTCGCCCTAGTAAATGATCTCTGGCGGGCCAGGGATGGGGGTTGCTCCTCCATCCTGGTCCTTCTTGACCTCTCAGCGGCATTCGATACCATCGACCATGGTATCCTGCTGCAGCGGCTCAGGGGGATAGGGTTAGGAGGCACTGTTTTACAGTGGTTCTCCTCCTATCTCTCGGGCCGTCTGCAGTCTGTTTGGGTGGGGGGTCAGGGATCCTCCCAGAGGCCTCTCACTTGTGGGGTGCCTCAGGGATCGGTTCTCTCCCCTCTGCTCTTTAATATCTATATGAAACCGCTGGGTGAGATCATCCGTGGTTTTGGGGTGAGGTATCATCAATATGCTGATGATACCCAGCTTTACATCTCCACCCCTGACCACCCTAGGGATGCCCTTTCCGTGATGTCCCACTGCCTGGAAGCGGTGCGGGTTTGGATGGGGAGGAACAGGCTTAGACTCAACCCTTCCAAGACTGAGTGGCTGTGGATGCCGGCATCCCGGGATCTGGAGGTTCCATCTTTAGTGATCGGAGGTGAAATCCTTGCTCCCTCCGACAGGGTCCGCAACTTGGGTGTCCTCCTGGATTCTCGGCTGTCTTTAGATGACCATCTGACGGCCGTAACCAGGGGGGCCTTCGCACAGGTCCGTCTTGTGCGCCAGTTGCGCCCGTTCCTAGACCGGGATGCCCTCGCCACGGTCACTCACGCCCTTGTTACCTCTAGGTTGGACTACTGTAACACCCTCTACATGGGGCTGCCCTTGGGATGTGTCCGGAGGCTTCAGCTAGTCCAAAATGCAGCTGCGCGGGTAGTTACGGGGGCGTCTAGATACTCCCGTGTAACACCTCTCCTGCGTGAGCTGCACTGGCTACCGGTGGCACTCCGGATACGTTTCAAGGTGCTGGTGCTCACCTATAAAGCCCTTCATGGCTTAGGCCCGGGGTACTTGCAGGACCATCTCCAGCCGTTCTCCCATCGTCCTGTGCGCTCTCACAGAGTCGGCCTCCTCAGGGTGCCGTCGGCCAAACAATGTCGGCTGACGACCCCCAGGGGGAGGGCGTTCTCTGTGGGAGCCCCGACCCTCTGGAATGGATTGCCCACTGAGCTCAGGACAGCCCCCGACCTTCTTTCCTTCCGTCGCGAGCTGAAGACGTGGCTCTTCCGCCAATTAAACTGATCCGTTTGAGGGTACACTGGTATAATTTTAAATCGTTTTTAATTGGGTTACTGATTTTAATTTGGTATTGTATTGTGATTTGTATTGAAGTTGTCATTTTGTAAGCCGCCTTGAGTCCCTAGGGAGAAAGGCGGCATATAAATCGCAATAAATAAATAAATAAATAAATAAATAAATAAATAAATAAAATTTATTTATTTATTTATTTATTTATTTTTCATATTTGTATACCGCCCTACTCCCGAAGGACTCAGGGCGGTGAACAGCCATAATAAATACAGATACATATAGAAGTTAAAAACTATTAAAAAACAGATTAAGTAATTTGGCTCAAAGATTAAAACATCCAAATTTATCTTAAAGAGGTCTAAAACCCGATTTAAAAGCCAATTTAAAAAGCCAATTTAAAAAGGGAGAGTTAGGCCAGACCAGCTAAATTACTTTACTAAATTACACTTTGGGTGTTAAGTGAATTTCATTGTATGGGTATACTATGTATACACGTACAATGACAAAGTTGTTGTTATTATTTATTTATTTATTTATTTATTTATTTATTTATTTATTTATTTATTATTATTAAACAAATTTATACAGCTGCCCATCTCACCAAAAGCAATTCTGGATGGCACCCAAAAATCAGAAAAAGCAACAGATATAAGAAGGGATATAAAATATAAAAATCTGTATTAATACATTTCATAAAAATTAAAGATACAAACTGTAGGCTAAAGGAGGATAACAGTGGCGTCTTGGACAATGAAGCCATTTAAGCAAGTCCCTGGTTGATTGGAAGCACCAGATCTGATAACATAACTAGGTCTTGAGAGCCTTTATCAAAAGGGACAGATAATATAATTTTACAGAGGAAGGGGGAAAGGATAAGGTGGGCACTACAGCAGAGGAACTGTATCTCCTGGTAACCACAAAATGTAGGTCCCTAATTCATGGTACCTATAGCATGACGTTCTCTGATGGTGAAGGCATTGGAGAACATGGAAAGTAGTGCCTCAAATAGCCCAGTCCCATTCCATGAAAGGACTTTAAAGATTTAAAACAGCAGCTGAAATTGGACCTGAAAGCTAACTGGCAACCAATACAGAGCTGAGGACTTTTTTTTTTAGAAGAATCCTTAGTTATGAAGTTGAGTTTGCTGGCTACAAATCAATCATTCAACTTTGAAGACCAGAATAATAGGGTTGGAAAGGACCTTGGAGTCATCTAGCCCAATTCCCTGCTCAAGCAGGAGACCCTACACCAGTGATGGCTAACCTTTTTGTCGTTGTGTGCCAAAAGCAGGGGGAGCACGGGGGGTGGGTGTCGCACGCACGCATGTCCACACCCATAATTCAATGCGTCCCACCCCCCATGCATGTGTGTGTGTGTGACTCCCCTGCACTCCCCCACTTTTGGCACATGATGGCCCGGTGGGCCCGGTAGGCCCGTTTTTTCGCCCTCCCCAGGCTCCAGAGGTGAAAAATGGGCTTCCCCACCCCCCTGGAGGCCCTCTGGAGGCCAGAAACAGCCTATTTCCTGACTTCTGGTGGGCCCGGAAGGCCCGAAAATCAGCTGACCAGACCGTGCATGCATGCCGGAGTTGTGCTAGGGCAACGCTCATGTGCCCACCGATATGGCTTCGTGTGCCACCTGTGGCACGTGTGCCATAGGTTCGCCATCATAGCCCTACACCATTCCAGGCTGTCCAGTCTCTTCTTAAAAGCCTCCAGTGATGGGGCACCCACAACTTCTGAAGGCAAGCCATTCCCTTGGTTAATTGTTCTCAATGTCAGGAAGCTTCTCCTTAGTTCTAGGTTGAAATGAAGTATTAATTTGGTAGAATGAGCAGGGAGAGATTTGAAATAAAATCTGAGGTTTATTTATTTATTTATTTATTTATTTATTTATTTATTTATTTATTTTATTTCTATACCGCCCTTCTCCCGAAGGACTCAGGGCGGTGTACAGCCTGATTAAAAGCACAAAGACAGACAAAATTTAAAAATAATTAAAATTATTAAATAATTGGCTCAATTATGAAACCCCCAAATTTAAAATCCCATTTAAAACCAATTAAAATCTTTACATTGATAGCCCGGCCTGGCAGAACAACAAGGTTTTGAGGGCAGAGCGAAATACACGGAGATCGGAGATCTTACGCATTTCTGGGGGCAGTTCATTCCAAAGGGCAGGGGCTCCCACAGAGAAGGCCCTCCCCCTGGGTGTCACCAGCCGACATAATTTGGCTGATGGCACCCTGAGGAGACCCTCTCTGTGGTAGCGGACTGGCCGGTGGGAGGCTACTGGTGGCAGAAGACGGTCTCGAAGGTACACAGGTCCAATGCCATGGAGCGCTTTAAATGTGGTAACCAACACCTTGAATCGCACCCGGAAGACTACTGGGAGCCAGTGCAGCTTGCACAGGAGGGGTGTCACGTGGGCACAATGAGTTGCACCCATAACCACCCGCGCAGCCACATTCTGGACCAGTTGGAGCCTCCGGGTGCTTTTCAAGGGGAGCCCCATGTAGAGAGCATTACAGTAGACCAGCAACATTTGAGCAACATGTATGCCCCACGGTTGAAGTAGTTGGATATAAATACTTCACCTTCGGCAGTGGTGGGTTGCCCCCGGTTCGGACCGGTTCACACGAACAGGTAGTAAAACCGGCGGAATGCTCCACCCACTGACCCCAATGTCATCAGGAAGCTTCTGCGCGGCCCCATTGCAAACTGGTAGTAAAGGTAAATACAACCCACCCCTGACCTTCAGGCATGCCATGTTTCCTTTCACAATATTTGTTATATGAATTGGTTGGTCTTTATTAGTTAGGCTGATTGAAATGTATATAATGTTATTTTTCTGATGATACCTGTTATATTGCAAATTTTCAGAAGAGTTACCTGAGCTATTGGGTTGTTATTTGCAAATGTACTGTAGATATTTGTGGTTTCTGCCCGTCATCCTTAACCAAGCATTGTTAATCTGGGAAGTCATTTTTCCTGGTTTTTAGAGTTATTTTGTGATTATTCATGACCATCAACTTCAGCACAGCATATTTATTTTGGAAAAAGAGTCTCCCAAGAGAAGTATATAAAAATGCATTAGAGTTGATCGGCTGCAAAGCTTTTTTTTTTTTTTTTTTAAGTGGAAATTTATTTTTGGTTCGTGATTTTTTTTGGAATTTAGTTCTTGAAAACATGTTCAAGGTTATAACATAGTCTTGTTTATACTGAATTAATCTAATAGTTTATTAATTATTTTTGTTGGAGGGATCAAATCATTCCATGTTCACAGGGCAATTTGCATGTTCAGTTTTGCACTGAAACAGCCCTTTTCTTAACTGCTGTAGACTGCAACAAATTCATGCCAATTAGGGAAGAATAGCAACATGCAAATTTAAAGCAAGATGCTAACATATTTCAGAGTTCTTAATTATCCTGAGCGTATTTTGAAAGAATCCCATTTGTATCCAAATATGTTTTATTTTTTTTTTCTCTAGAAATGTTGGACATGGTATATAACGCTGAATGAATGAATATAGAAACACGACGAATGTGTTAAAATAAATATAATTAAAAATTGATCTTGTCGCTTAGCAGTGATTTAGCATGTAGTGCTTCAAGGAGCTCGTGCTCTGGTGCTTTTGATAATATAGAAAAGTTACATTTTGGAACGATGTGATTTAGTGAGCATGTCTCTTTTACACTAATTGCACAACATTAATATTAGAAATATCTGGAACAGCAACTAAGTTTGCGATGCTCACTGAAATTCTTCCCCAAGAAACCCCAAATGTCACGCTGTTATACATTATGCATGAAAATCAACAATCTGCTTTGTTTTAGTTGTTTGTTTATTTATCTGTTTTACTGAATTATTCCGGTTTGTCTAGAACCTGTGCTGATTGCTGAAAGCTGAAATTTTCAAGACGGTCTTTCTTTTCTTCCTTCTACTTTTGCCATAAAGATGATGATGATCAAATACACACACAGACACACAGACACACACACACACACACACACAGAGAGAGCATTCAGAAAATATTCAGATCCCCTTCACTTTTGTCAATTTTGTTATGCGGCAGTTGTTGAAATTCATTTTTTTCTCATTAATTTACACTCGGTACCAGAGGTGATATTCAGCTGGTTCAGACTGGTTCAGGTGAACCGGTAGAGCTGACAATCAGTTGGTCCCACCCTCCCGCCCTGCTCTATCCTGTCCTTTATTTCCTGCTTTGTAGCTCATCTCAATCATGCGGCACAGCTGATTCCCCGCCCCTCTGTTCTACTTACCATTGCTGACTTGGAAGGTAAGCAGCTGAGCTTCTAAATGCTCCATTTTCAGCACTGCACTCAAGCGCCTTAGGTGCGTGCATATGTGAAATGTCTGTGTGCCCGCGAAGTGTACGCTCAACGAACCAGTTGTTAAACTGACAGCATTCCACTGCTGCTCAGTACCTCATAACGACAAAGTGAAAACAGAAGTTTAGAAATTTCTGTAAATTTATTAAAAAGATTGTGGCCTCTATAATTCTCAAACGGAAGAAGTTTGGCACAACCAGGGCTCTTCCAAGTCAACCTGAGCAATTGGGGGAGAAGGGCTTTAGTAAGAGAGGAGAGCAAGAAGGATGATCCAACTCTGTAATGATGTAACTCTGTCTACAGCTTGGAATTTGATCCTGACCAGCTCAAGGTTGACTCAGCCTTCCACCTGCCCAAGGCTGGTAAAATGAGGACCCAAATTGTTGGGGACAAGATGCTGATATTGTAAACCACCCAAAGAGTGCTATAAAGCATTATGGGCCAGTATATAAGTGCTATTGCTTTTGCTAGATGGTAGCAAAGGATCCTGGGATACTCAGAAGGACATAGGTCTGAGCAGTGGTGAAATCCAAATTTTTTTACTATCGGTTCTGTGGGCGTGGCTTGGTGGGTGTGGTGTGGCTAGGTGGGTGTGGCAGGGGAAGGATACTGCAAAATCTCCATTTCCTCCCCACTCCTGGGGCCAGCCAGAGGTGGTATTTGCTGGTTCTTTAAACTACTCAACATTTCCGCTACCGGTTCTCCGAACTGCTCAAAATTTCCGCTACCGGTTCTCCAGAACCTGTCAGAACCTGCTGGATTTCACCCCTGGGTCTGAGGTATTTGAAAGAGAAACATGTTTATAAGTTTTCTTCCATTTTATTTTAGCATTTCAAAGGCTTGTGAAATGTATTCACATCAACGATATTGAGAATTTAGCTTCTAAAGTGGAGACCTTGTAAGTGATGTTTGAAAACAATCTGATACCATTACTCTACCTTGCTGTTCTCTTAGTGTTAATTTTTAAAGAAAACATAATCTTAATAGAGTAAGAGATTTTGAACTAGAGAGAGTTGAAAAAGTACAGAAGAATAGTTTTCATAAGTGGTTTCCCCCCCTCTATATTATCTCATTCCAGTCTATGATAGGTCACAATTATCTAGGTGTAAGAACATTCTGACAGGTGTAAAAGTAACTGATTGATATAAACTCTGTATGAAAATGAACCTTTTGATAAAACCATCATAGTTAAACTGATAAGTAAAGTACAGAGAACATAAGTGTCTGCTATTATGTATCATTTTATTCTCTTTATGTTGTTCTTGATCTTTTAAATGGATAGTAAAATGTAGACAAAAGATGTGGGAAAGTAGGCATTTGACTGCTAACATTGCATTATTTTTGTATCGTGACAATTTAGTAAGGGGGAAAAAAACCCCCTCACCATTCTATTAAACTAGACTCAGTATCTCATGGAAAATACAATTTAATCAGGTCATAGGCCCTGGGACATAAGATTATTGTTTCTTAAAGGAGACTTATCAAAGAATTGTGAGCATTTAATAGAGAGTATTAATTTTCTTTTCTTTTGTTTAGCAGACTTAGTTTAATAAAGTCATAAAAAGAATGAGAACAAGAAAAAGAACTGAAAGTCATAATGAAGGGAAAGGAAGTGTAGCCTAATCTAGTTTACCCAAATCCTGTCGACTCTAATTCTACACTGATTTTTCTCCCTGTAGATCAGGGCTGTTACCACCAAATCCATCCGCAGATTCATATATTACTTTTTGTTTTTGAAGCTCCTCAAGAATAAACCTTCCTATCTCCTACCTTCCCCATTTTTACAAGGGGTCAGTACGAGTATTTATTATGCTCTTAAGAGCCGTGGTGGCACAGTGGTAGAATGCAGTATTGCAGGCTAATTCTGCCAACTGCCAGCAGTTTGATTCTCACTGGCTCAAGGTTGACTCAGCCTTCCATCCTTCCGAGGTCGGTAAAATGAGACCCAGATTGTTGGGGGCAATATGCTGACTCTGTAAACCGTTTAAAGGGTGCTGTGAAGCAGTATATAAGTCTAAGTGCTGTTGCTAGTGCTATTGCTATTTATTAAGCAGAATGCTAGTTACCCAGCTATAGGAAGCAAAGCGTATTTTAACAATCCTCTGGTTACACCATCTACACCTTACCTTTCTCCTCATTCCCACAGCATTTACAGTAGTGGCCAAAATTGTGGACACCATTTGGGAAAAGTGTATTTTCTAAAACTAGCTAACAACACCACTTTTTTGGGGAGTAGTACCATAAAATTATATGTCAATGGAAAGATAATTTAATCAAGAATGTAATGCAATAATTTTATGAAGGATTTGGTATTAGAATAGCAGTTACAGTATAAAGAAGAAAAGTGAAACATGTAGAAAAAACGAGATAAGCAAAAATGATCACCATAGAAAAAACAAGATATACAAAAATGATCACCATGTCAGTTAATACTTAGTTGGTAACCTTTAGCATGAATTACGGTCTTACAACATCTTCCCATGGAGTGAACCAAGTCTTTTAGTTCTGCAGCTGTTCTAATGTGAAACCAAGATTGAATGATTGCTTCTATTAACTGGGTTTTATTGCTGGGTCGCTTCTGACTAACAAGTTCCTTTAGTCGGCTCCATAGATTTTCAGTTGGGTTAAGGTCTGGGCTATTCCCAGGCCATTCCAGCAGTGGAATAGGATTATCTTGAAACTCCCCCCAAAAAAGTGGTGTCATCAAATCTCAAAAACACACTTTTCCCAAAAGGTTCCCACAATTTTGGCCACTATTGTACAGCTTCTTCTTTTTTAATCAACCTTTTCTGTGACATTAACTTTTACATATTTAGCTCCATTCCTCTCTCCAGCATCTCACTCACTTTTCCGAACACATCTCTAAAACCTCCCCTTCCGGTATGAAACTTAATTTAGTTTTATCTGGAAAGAGTTCAGTCTTTTTTATTTTTAGTTACATTCAGTCTGCCAGGCACGTCTTGTTTCTTCGTTTCGCTTCTTAACAAAGGAGGAAGGATACCACACCATCTATCTCCTGTCTACAACACAGGAGTCCCCAAAAGGTTGCACACCCATTTGCATTCTGATTCAGGTGACCCGGAGGCAGTGATGGGATTAAATTTTTTTACTACCGGTTCTGTGGGCGTGGCTTGGTGGGCATGGCAGGAGAAAGATACTGTAAATCTCCATTCCCTCCCCACTCTAGGGGAAGGTTACTGCAAAATCCCCATTTCCTCCCGATCAGCTGGGACTCGGGAGGCAGAGAATAGATGTGGGCGGGTGGTATTTACCGGTTCTCCAAACTACTCAAAATTTTTGCTACTGGTTCTCCAGAACTGGTCAGAACCTGCTGAATACCACCTTTGCCCTGAGGGTACAGATGAAACCCCTAAATGGCCTCAACAATTCTCACAGAGGTAACAAGACCTTCATAATGACCAAATGATCGCAAAGAATACAGTATAAATCCTTCCCTTCCCCATTATTCAGAACTGAAGAAGCTTCTTGGATGAGAAGTGAAACGATTTCAAGGAAAACCCTAGAAAATCCAGTTGCCTTTTGAAAAGCCCCTTTGGGACATTAAATATTTCCCTTCTTTGACATCTCAGCCGTGCCAGATTAAAACATGAAAATGTAAGTCCACCTTACCACTCTTTCCGTAATGCTGTCAGTGAAGCAGATAAATGCAAAGTGACTTTCAGGTGATGTTGGTAGCAGATGAGGAACATTTTATGTTAATTCTCCATACATCTCAATGAGCTTCGCTTGTTTGTTTCCTTCCTGTTTCTAATGTACCAATTTCACTTACATCTGATTATTTTTTTTAAAAAAAGAATGGGTTCATTTGCATATAACATACAGAACAGAACATTCATAAAATATTCCGGACAATAACCAACAAAGCACTTGATATTTTAAAATAGATAATGGGCCGCGTATCCCAGCATAATTTAAACAAACGCTTATTATCATCCTTGCTGTTATTCACAGTATCTTATAGAATTAATTTTGAAATGGGTATCATAATTTATATATATATATGTGGCTCGGCAATAGCTTAGAATCCTTGTTTTCTTTTCTGGTCACCACCTCAGCAAACTGATCAATGAGGCATGAACTGCTGTCTGGAGTCAAAGAAATGAAAAATAAACTAGAGATAATCCTTCAGTTAAAAGGTTATTCTCTGCGATAAAAGCTGTTTTGTTAATTTATTTACTTACTGGTACAGTGAGATAAAGTGAGGGAACAATTAGGGAATTCAAATTGAAGGGATTTAAAAGGGCAATGACAACTTAATTTTTTAAGGTTGCTTTGCATCAACCAGGAATATATTTCTAAAATTAAAAAAACAAAAACAAAACACCAATCTGAAAGGAGGGTTAATATGAGGCTTTGGTTCTTTTGGTTATTTTTCTTATCAAATACAAATGCATATCCTGAAAAATCTTCCTTTTTTTCTGCATAAAGCGTAGTTCAAAGACGCCTTTTGTTTAATGTGCAGTTTTGCTGTTCAGTCTATTGTGCTATAAAGCTCACTTACACATTTAAGTTTTGATTACAAAAGAAATGACTTAAGAACTTTTTAATAGCTTAAAGGAAGGCAGAGCCTATCCATGTTTAGATTGGTGCCTGAAAGGAAATTTTCTTTGCAAAGTCAGATAAATTCAGATAAATTAAATGAAAACAGACTTAAAACAGATCCCCATAATTAATTCCTCTGTTTTCCTGTCGTGACATATGCTTAGAAATATATTTCTTGTTCCTTCTTGGGTTTTTTTTTTTTAACAGCAAATATGTTACCCTATCTTTTCTCCAGATAGTGTGAAGAGAAAAAGCTGTTCTGTGTAACTTTCCCAACAAGAACTGTGTGACTCCCTTCCAAAGAGATGTGTGAGGTATATCCACATCTGGAATATATTCATCTCACTCTTTGGACATTGAATCGTGCTTCCCTCCTCGTACTTCTATCATGGACCACCCTCAGTCTTGCATTCTGTATGCTTCTGTGCAGTATCTTAAAATATCCTTAAATCGCTAAAGCCTAACTCTTTAAAAGGAGAATCAACATCAGTCAAATGTTAGTGGGGTTACGTTACAGTTTAATGATACAAATACACACTCATAGACACCAGCGAAAGGGGAGGATTCATTCCTGCATTTGTGTAGGAATTGGGAACATCCACAAGCCCAACTTTTGCAGTGTGTCTCCCTGAAGTATCTCTGAGATATCTGCCTTAGCTGCAAAGTAAGATAAATCTCAGAATTCACAAACAAAAGCTGCTTAGTGACACAGAAGAAATCTCTTAATTGGTTAATCTACTCCAAAGAAGAAACAACAATGGTGAAGTTGTTCAGAACCAGCGTACATTTTTTTTTTTTTTGGTCGCTGTTCTTTGTCTTCTGTCTATTTCTTTAGCCCTTGGCTTTTTCCAATATTTGCTTAGAGGATGGAGCTCCCCTTGGTCTGCTCTCTCCTCACCACCAGGGCTGCCTTAACAGCATTATGGGCCCCGAACAAAGCAGTATACTGCGGCCCCTACAACAACTACTCCCCGGAATAAAAATGTAAATAGTGGATAAAATTAAACATATATTTGCATGTTAGTATTAATAAAAATATAGGAACATGGTGGCTCAGTGGCTAAGACGCTGAGCTTGTCGATCGATTGTCAGTGGTTCGAATCCCTAGTGCCACCTAACGGGGTGAGCTCCTGTTACTTGCCCCAGCTTCTGCCAACCTAGCAGTTCGAAAGCACGTAAAAAATGTAAGTAGAAAAATAGGGACCACCTTTGGTGGGAAGGTAACAGCGTTCTGTGCACCTTTGGTGTTTAGTCATGCTGGCCACATGACCACGGAGACGTCTTGGACAGCGCTGGCTCTTTGGCTTTGAAACGGAGATGAGCACTGCCTCCTAGAGTCGGGAATGACTCTGCAGTTGGGGGGAAATGAAAGTTTTTTGAGCCATTGTCCAAAAGTCAGTTGAAAGAATGCTATATCTTCTATGTCATATTGCCGAAGGCCCATTTAAAACAGTAATTGCAATTTATGAAGGATGCATAACTACAAATAATGTCTCCAGAAGCTCAAAGGAGATGATAGCTGCTGAGAGTCACCTTGAACCATGAGATAGGTGGCAAATAATTTTGATAAATAAATATCAGGATTTTCCTTTGATTCATCAGATCATCGGCTACTTTGTAAGGCAGATGAAGAGAGTGAATGCCAAGAATGAATCTTATACTCTTCACCATCACAATATGTCCTTTTGTTCTATTCATCCATTTAATTTAGGTTATTATTTAACAGGTATTGTGAAAACATTGATTCAGTATACAGATCTGAGCAAAATTATGAATTCTCTCTCTGTTTTTCTTTATACCCCATTGTTATGATACTTTCAGCTACCTTATGGTTAGGACTAACTTGACATCTAAGCTTCAGTAATAGATTACATTGTGTTTAGGGAAGAATAATAGAATCTCAGCTAACAAGCATTATTTTTGTTGGCTTACTCATTTAAATTACAGTCCTACTCTTTTCAAATCTATTTTAAGGGACTAATTTGTAATCAATTTCCTCTTCTAGTTTTCAGCTGGCTTTAGTGGTGCAAAATGGTACTTATGAAGCCACATCACCACTTCTGGTCCTGTTTTTTTCCTTTTTAGGTTGTGGGGACAACCAACCCAACCCAACCCAACTCAACCCAACCCAACCCAACCCAATTCAACCTCTCAATATCAATGTACATTAGCTCTGGTGTGACCGGGTTATTTTAAACCAAACCAAACTGTATCAATCACTTACCCAGAGATAGTACCAGATGTATTGTAATGGGTTATGCAAATGTGTGTCCTATCGAGGCTAATGCAGGATTAATTTTACTTTTACTTTCTAGCTTCCTCTCTTTTGCGTTGAAAGGGTTCCACTTTTTGTTTGCTGGTTTTAATTGGATGATTTGCATAGCTGTTTGTGAGACATGCGTTAGATATATTTTTATCTTGGCAAGTCATTTGTCAAACTACTGCCTGATAACCGCGATGATTAAATGTGGGCTGGATGGCATAACATTTAAATGAATGCTTAGATGGCTCAAAATGTTGTATTCCAAAAGTTCTTACCAAAAGTTCTTCTTCAACTGAAGGGAAGTAATTGAAAGGGGTGCTACTGCCCTAGGCTCTCTATTCTCCAATATCTTATTAAATCATTTATTCATTAATTGTGCACCCTTTCAAACAACGCTAGGTGAGGTACTCTAAAACTATGGATGATGATATGAAGGGAACTCTTAGGAAATTTGGTGGGACAGTTAATTCTGTAGGAAAGAGGAGCAATATTCATAATAACAGATTAGAGCAATGGGTTGAGAATAACTGAATAAAATTTAACAAAGAAAAATATATTACTTCATGCTGGAAACATAAAGCAATTAGGACAATGTTATTCATGAACATATCTTGGAACTGGATTGGCTATAAATTGGTCAAGAAGTCAGCAAGTGTGATATTGCTGCAAAAGAGACAAACAGGCCTCAAAAACATTGTTCTTACGATGCTGAAGATAGTTAACCATATCTGGTCCACCATTCTGGTCTGCAAAGAACAGATGGCATAAAGTTGTCTGGATGAACAGGGAGTGATATGCAAAATAACATGGGGTCTCAAAGCCTGTGTGTGAGATAGATAGATGATAGATAGGCAGATAGGCAGATAGGCAGATAGGCAGATAGGCAGATAGGCAGGTAGACAGGCAGGAAGGTAGGTAGGTAGATAGGTAGATAGGTAGATAGATAGGCAGAGAGGCAGGCAGACAGACAGACAGATTTAGGAGCCCTGGTGGTGCAATACTTAAATTGCAATAATGCAGGCATACTCTGCTCACAGCCTGGGGTTCAATCCTGATGGGGCTCAAGGTTGACTCAGTCTTCCATCCTTCTGAGGTTGGTAAAATGAGGAGCCAGATTCTGCATTGTAAACCAGCCAGAGAATGCTATAAAGCACTATGGGACAGTATATGAGCCTAAATGCCATAGATAGATGATAGATAGATAGATAGATAGATAGATAGATAGATAGATAGATAGATAGATAGATATAGATAGATAGGATAGGTAGGTAGGTAGGTAGATAAAGATAGATGACAGACAGACAGAGAGACAGACAGAGAGACAGAGAGACAGATAGATGATAGATTGGATAGATAGATTATAGATAGATAGATAGATAGATAGATAGATAGATAGATAGATAGATAGGATAGGTAGGTAGGTAGATAAAGATAGATGACAGACAGACAGACAGACAGATGATAGATTGGATAGATAGATTATAGATAGATAGATAGATAGATAGATAGATAGATAGATAGATAGATAGATAGATAGATTATAGATAGATTAGATAGATAGATAGATAGGTAGGTAGGTAGGTAGGTAGGTAGGTAGGTAGGTAGATAGATAGATAGATAGATAGATAGATAGATAGATAGATGATAGATAGATAGATAGATAGATAGATAGATAGATAGATAGATAGATATTTTCAAGAAGGCCTTAAGATGACTGTTGTGGAATAAGCAACCGTTACTCTATTGGAAGATCAATGTAGGGGTCAATATTGACTTTTTAAACATGACTACCCTAGCCTGGTTCCTTTCAAGTATTCAGAAGAAAGTCTGGATAATTCAATTAGGTGCCTCGTCTTGGAAGCTTAGGGAGGCTAGACAGGCTGGAGCCACTGGGTTATTCATGATTCATCCAATAGTCTTTGGGATTTTGGGGTGGGGAGGAAACCTGACTTGCAATTATATGTCGGGTTGCAGCAGTTCCAATTAGCAGAGCACATTCGTATTGTCACAGAAGGCTTCTTGGTAATGTCCTCCTTTCGAACAATAGAAGCTGGATGGCCAACCGGCTTTTCCTTTGCACCCGTTTTATGAGATCCTGAAATTTGGGCTACAACGGCAGCGTATGCACAATGGTATTGAATTTGATTGCTTTAGCAGCAGAAAGTTTGATGCTATCACTGTTCCCCTCCTAGCAGAGGGTCAACATGGACCAAAGTCATTAAAGGAGAAAAGTTCAGGGAAAGTTCATTTCTATTATTTAAACATGGTTATAAGGGGGGAAAAAAGGAGGGGGGGGCGAAGGGGAGATATTCCTTTCACTCAAAACATGTTGCTATTTTGGACCCCAAGGTAATTTGGTCTTTTTTTTTTTTCTTTTTCAACCATGCTCCTAAACTGAACGGAGAAATATAAACTTTATAATTATCTTTCGTGTAAACAAAAGGATCTTTTCTGAGCATTGGTAAAAAGCACAGATGTTCCCTGTTGACTGCTGATGTCATTACACAAACTGTTTATATTTGTTTAATTTGATCGGCTAAACTGTTAGCATTTAAATTATTACTAGGTGAACGAGGAAAAAAAAAAGCTTTCATAGTAATGGAGACTGTGTTTAAAGAGGCTTATCTTACCAAAGGAGAACAAATCTATTCAGTCTTTTTCTTTTAATTGAACGTATTCTTGAGGAGCTGCAAATCCACAATAGTTTTTACCGAAGTAAAACTTTATTAAAACGATATATCTTAAATCTATGGTCTCAGATTTCAGCTAGTTAATAACTCTTGCCTGTCACCTAAAGATTAAAGTGGAATCCATATGGTTGGTTGCAAACTGTAACTGCACACCATCACTCATATTGTGCTACAAAGGGCAGTAGCTGTAAACCAGGCAGAGTTCTCTACTTTTAAAAAAAAAAATGTGGTAGGAAGTTAGGAATAAGAGAAACAACAGCAGCAGCAACAACAATAACAACAACAGCAACAACAAAGCATTGGTCTTCTTTTGCTAGTTGGTTACACAATTAGAACATGGTTTTATCTGTTTGGTTTTTTTAATTGAAATCCTCCTCCCAAAGCAGAAGATCCAGGACAACTGATGATGGGTATGACTTCAGAGTCCCATCATTTAACAATTATGCTGTCATGTTTTTGGATTTAGAGTATAACAAAAGAAAGATTTTGAAACTGTTCTATTCCCCAAACGATGAACAATTTCGTGATTCAGAGCTTGTCTGGAAGAAGGCACTGAACATTTGCTGTTAACGTTGGTACCCAAACAGTTCACATTCTCTGTATCAATAGAACAACAGGTGGAAAACTGTGATTTGGGCTGAAGAGGCACTGTCCAGTCACTCTGGCCAGCTTATTTTGGAACAGGTGGACTTCAGTTTCCATTTCATCAAGAGGCACACTGGGAATATAACAAAATGGTTGGTTGATGTCTCAGCCTGTGAATTTTTCACACCATGTGACTGAAATGTTCAAACCACCCCGTTAGTTAAAGCCTTACCAGTGGTGGGTTTCAAATTTTTTTACTACTGGTTCTGTGGGTGTGGCTTGATAGGTGTGGCATGACTTGGTGGGCGTGGTAGGGGAAGGATACTGTAAAATCTCCATTCCCACCCCACTCCAGGGGAAGGATACTGTAAAATCTCCATTCCCTCCCCAATCCAGGGGAAAGTTACTGCAAAATCCCCATTTCCCCCCGATCAGCTGGGACTTGGGAGGCAGAGAATAGATGGGGGCGGGGCCAGTCAGAATTTTTACTACAGGTTCTCCAAACTACTCAAAATTTCCACTACCAGTTCTCCAGAACTGGTCAGAACCTGCTGAAACCCACCTCTGAGCCTTACCTTTAGAAGATGTGATTGACCATAACTTTGCTTTTTTTAAATTTAGGATTCAGGTAGTTCAGTAGGAATTCGCCCAGAAGGTGGAATTTCAATATGGCTACCAAACCTGGATTTCATAAATTCAAGCAACCTCTAGATGCAACCAAAGAGACTATTGTCTCATTCTTTAGTGCCACCAGTGATTGCCGAGATTTCTGCTGCAAACATATGCACATGTCGAAGCTGCTAAAACAAGGATAGAAACCTATTTGCTGTTGTTTGTTCTTAAGAAACTTTACTATTTTAAAATGGGTATTTGGCAACATGCCTTCGCAGGCTCAGCTCAAGTTAGCAAATTCAGTGTCTCAGGAAAGCATAGCCATTCAAAACCCTTTGTTGGCAGAAGCAGCAGAAAGAAATAATTTTTCAGTAGCAGCAGGATATGTTTAATGTGCTAATTGGGGAGACAACCAGCATTGTATCTCTTTCCTAATTTAAACTGACCAGCGGACAGACAGAAATGTTATTTTTTAAAAAAGTCCCTGGACACATGTTTAGTAAAGGGGTGTTTTAAAAGACTAGCATGGAAGTTTAATCTCCTTGCAAAGTTGAGGTTGAGAGTTACACAAGAAGATGTGCTTATAGCCCAAGGCAAAATGACCTATGTTGTCACCAAGCTGTGAGAAAGTCTTGGTAGATGGACTTGTACATCACAACCTGGGGTGGAAGAAGATGGAAAACGCTATTTCAAAAGTAGAACAGCTGAGGATAATCTTAGGTTGTCTCCATAGTAGGTCAAAACTGAGACAAAGATTGTGTCATGGGGATATGTCCTCTTTAATGATTAGTTTGATGAAAAGAAGAACTAGGGATAGCATGATAGCAGTCTTCCAAAATCCACAAAACATCTATTTTCCAAAGCACCTGAAGGCAGGACAAGAAGCAATGAATGGAAACCAATCAAGGAGAGAAGAGAACCAACCTAAACTAAGGAGAAATTTCCTGAAGTTAGAACAATTAATCATTGGAACAACCTGTTGTGGCTCCATTGCCTGAGCCTGGGCTATCGACAGATGCAGACTCTGAGAGTGAGGGAGAGAAGTTGGCAAGGCCTCCCTCTCCAGGACCCTCCTCTCTGGCAATGCCTCCGGAGGACACCGAAGGCCAAAAGATAGGCTCAGAGCCAAGCACGTCCCGCAGCCACAGGTGGACAGCGACGAAGAAGATAAGTGCTGGCTGGACCCTCGCCAGAGGCGCAGGGAGAAGTGTGCACAGCAGAGGGGAAGGCATGACAGAGATTATCTGAGTCACTGGACCACACCCCACAGGATATAAATATGGGTGTGGTGGCCGGTTCAGTTTGTGACGAGCAAAGACTGGAAATAATCCATGATCTCTGCGTTACTGGACTTTGCCTGCTTTATCGGACTGCATTTGGATTAATCCTTGTATTGTTGAAAACTCTGCCTGTTTTATTGGAATGCTGGCAGTCTAATCTTTGTTTTGTGTGAGTAAAGTCTGAATTGGCAGCTAGCCACTGGGTTGCTGCCAGCTTTATCTTCAAAGAATTTTGTCGTGTGGCTTATTAACTCCAGGCCGTCTGTGGGGGTGTGTGTGTGGTACGGGGACAGAACACAACCTGCCTCCAGAAGTTATGGGTGCTCCATCCCTGGAGGCATCTCCAAGAAGCGATTGGACAGCCATTTGTCTGAAATGGTATAGGGTCCCCTACTTGAGCAAAAGGTTGGACTAGAAAACCTTCAAGGTCCTTTTCAACTCTATCATTCTGTAAACAGGGTATCTCCAAGTGATGGTTAGCAAGTTGTCCAGAAAAAAAACCCTTACAGCATTTTTATTTTTGTTTTGTAAAGCAATTGGAAAGAGGACATGTGAATGGAAATGGCTTTTTAAACATGATGTTTAAGGCTTTGAGAAAAAGGTTTTAGAATATGTAAACTAAATTAATTTAAATCACAGACAGGGAATACATGGAAGACTTCTTTGATGGAGTTGCTTGGGCATCATGCCATGGCTGTCAACCAATCACAGTATTATTATCTCATGAAATAATTGAAGATGTAAATCAGTATGATGTGCGTGTATGTTTTATTCATTTATGAAATATTTTCATGTTGCTTATCATGAAAAAAAAATCGTATCTTGGGCATGCATGTATGTGAAACACAATTGAGATATTTAAATCTTAAATCAACATGGCTAATTTATACTGTAATATATATATATATATATATATATATATATATATATATATATATATATAATATAACAATAGCTTAAAAACAACAATCATCAAAATAACAATAATTAAAAGCCACAAAAAAGTAACAAATCAAATCGAATTTAAAAATCAATAAAAAAAAACTAAAGAAGGTTGATTCTTAGTAGCTATTCGGTGCTGATCTTGTGGACATAATAAAAATATTTATAGGAAAAGAGCAAGAAAATTCTACACATGTCAAATTATTGTTTGTAAACTTTTGAAGAAGTGACAAAAATTAGGTCTGGAAACATCAGTAGTCAAAGTATGATCAAGTTTATTATTAGTTATAAAAAAAAAACCTGATACAGAACATGACTTGATGAAGCAGTGGCTAAAAAGGAGACAAAATTAAGTTTATTTCAGGGCCAAAGGATCTGTAGCTTGAGAAGTTTGACAGCTCTAAATTATGTGTTTTGCACTAGAATCCCATCCATGCAGCAATATCCAGAAAACTTCATAAAATAATGACCCAGATGCCTTTATTTTTTCAAAGCATGAATAAAGGCATTAAGTTTGGTAAATGTAAAATCTTTTTTTAAAAAAATTGCTCAACTAATGCAAAAATAGGTTTTAAACTCGGCAAGATACAAGCTAAATAACTGTTAAGCATTCCAAGTTACTTATTAAACACAACTGGCTTTTGTTTAGCAATATTTTATGGAAACTATTTGAAGGGCTTAGATATATCCATGGCATGTTTTGTTTAAAATAGAATATCCTATTTATAAACCGAATTATCAAAAACTACGATGCTTGTGTCTCTCTTGACATAAATAACTAGTTATCTTCTCAGTTGTAGTCTGAGAAAGTATTCTGGCTACAGATCCCCCCCCTTTTTTTTTTGTTAGGAACAGAAAGACAAACAGAACTGAAATGAGCATAGCAAGCTTTTTATTTCACTTTTTAGCAAAAAGTACTCGATTTTTTAAAAAAGAAAATAAGTACTGTACTAGATTGGCCTGAATATAACCCTACATAATAGGACTTCTATAAAATTCCAGAACAATGTCAGAATCTTTTTGTCCTTTGGGGTTAGTCTAAAGATCTTAGGCATTTATCAATATTTTAGAAGAAAAATGAAGGTTGGAAATTTGGGAGGTAGCAGGAAAAACAAGGAGGGCTCAGATAAAAGGAACAAGAACGAACCTTCTGGAGAAGGTGAGAAGAATAGCCACTTCCTATTCAGAACACCTCTCCTTCTGCAACACTTCATTGCCGGAGGTGTGTGATGAGCAAGTGGATGAAGCAAGTGGATGTGTATATATGTGTGTATTTATTGTGTTTATTGTGTGCACATAAAATGCTATATAAAATTGTGAAGAGAGTGGAACATTCTCAAGGGTTTATTGACTATAGATTAAAATACATTAGAATTATTTCATTTTCACATGCTTTTACCTCTTAAACTTTAGGAAATAAATTATTTTGCTTTGTGAGAAGAGGAAGAAAAAAAAATCCAGATTCATCCAAACAAAAATCTTCTGGCTTTATATTAATAATGACCTCAATTCTGGTCATTAACTTGGAATTAATGACCAGTTAAGGTTAATGGCCCAAGATCTTAAGTCATTAAACTGCAAAGAAATGCCCTGTTCTTTGAAGATCGTTATTCCTTTATTAAAAATGGGTGGTAGTTTTTTTCTTTAAAAAGTGGATGTCTCAAAACACAAAGATGATCTAATGCTAACAGTGAATGCAAGCATTGTGCTACATGTATTTTAGCATCTAGAATGGACTCCCAAAGAAAATAACTCAAATGCTTCTAATACGAATATATGAATGTCCTACATAGCTAAAATATTTGAAATTCACCTCCAGAGGATGCAATGAAAAGAATGGATACAATTTAAACTGAAAATGCTCACTGAGAACTTGTAAATTGTTTCATGCCTCTCTCATTAATATAGAGTTAATCATATCTGGGCTGCAAAAATCAGAATTGGCATTAAATTGTTGACCTTCCCAAATTAATAGTACTGTTTTCAAGGTTGCCTTGATCTTTCTCTCTCTCTACCTCCCTCCCATTCTCCCTCTCTCCCTCCCTCTCTCTCTCTCTCTCTCTCTCACACACACACACACATACACACACTCCACAGATTCATCTACCTATCAATTGATTGATGGATAGATTGATCCATCCATCCATCCATCCATCCATCCCTCCATTCATCCACCCTCTATCTGTTACTGTGTTTCCCAGAAAATAAGATTGGGTCTTATATTAATTTTTGCTCCAAAAGACACATTAGGGCTTATTTTCTGGTTAGGTCTTATTTTTAGGGAAATACGGTACTAAATGCACCCATCTGGCTGACAATCTTAACTGGAGCTTATTTGGGGGTAGGGCTTATGTTACGAGCATCCTGAAAAATCATGCTAGGACTTGTTTTCCAGTTGGGTCTTATTTTCGGGAAAACAGGGTGCCATTAAACACAGTCCAGAAAAATATACATAAATATTCCATTTAGTCCTACTATTTTTGAACATGGCGATAATGATTCTCACATTCCCTTGATATGTTCAATTCTTTCATGAGTTTATTGCATGAAGCCATCTGTGGCAGTAAACAATGCTCAACAACTTCTCTTGGAAATCACATGTTCCAGGAGGCCATATCTTGTACCCTGCATGGCTCTGAGGAGGTATAGAAGAATCATCTTCAGAAGATTTCTTTCCCCCAATTTTTGTGCTGGTACAGTTGTTCCAAAGGCTGACACAACACATTTACCAAGGATACGCCATTGACGTATCCTTGGGGAACAGATGTAAAGTCCCAGCATTGCGATTTCTCAAGAAGGGTTTATAAACAATAAACCGTCTTCTGACTAACGTACCATATTTAAAGCAAGATTTTTCACTGCATAGAATAAGGGTTAAATGATAACTTGACTTATCTTTTACATGACAAAAAAAATAAAGAAATTGCAAGACCTTTTCACATATTAGATATGTATTGTCATTTATCATCTAGATATCGGAGTAGTAGTGCAAGGTAATAAAACATATCATCGAAAAATGTGCTATAGGTCTGAATCACTCTCTCATTCCACCTCCCAGCTAACTGTAGTATTAAATCAAACAAGCAGAACATTTCCTTGGGCAGCCATTGCCTTTTAATTTCCTGAAGAACCTTAAAATATCATTCATTACAAGTACTACACATATTTGGTTTTTAAAAGTCTCATAAATCAATAGCAGGCTGACTGTAATAATTATTACAAGTTAGTGCATAATTTTCGTGCTGAAGGCTCCGTGTAGAACTTTAGCATATGCAAACGAGGCAATTCAAACTGTGTATAGATATTAATATGAAGAAGCAGGTAACGAGGTGCCAGCTATGAATTATGCATCAAGCGCGGCTGATCTTCAATGAAGAAAATGAATTCAGCATGTAATCTAATTAGTGATGGAAGTCTATTACATCTAACTGCAAAAGCAACCGTCCTTGAAACAAATTTATTTACAGTCCATGTTACCAATTGAAACAACTTTGAAATGATGTGTAAGACAACAGCTTAATTGTAAACTTTTTTTTTTCTTTTCTTCCGCAGCTCCAGACCTGGGCGGCCCCCAAAACGGACGCAGAGTGTGACTTCTCCAGAAAATTCCCATATCATGCCGCATTCCGTCCCTGGTCTTCTCTCACCGGGAATTATCCCACCGACAGGTAGGAACCCCGTAACGTGGACTGGAAAATCCTCAAGCCATGTGGCCTTTGGGGCATTAGAAGGGAACCTACTGAAAACAGTGGATCTCCAGGTTGAGGGATGGAATTCATCCATCATTTTGTATTCCGGTGCTGTGGCTTTCTCAAAATGAGAATGTGTTTTGACTTGTTGGTATGACAGGTTAAGTTGCATACTTGACCAGGAACGCTGGTTTTACAACCAGCTGAAAAGGACTTCTTGTCTTCAGCTACCAATGAGGAGTTGTCCATCCCACTAGGTAGACCAGACTACGCAATCAACTTCAGAGAAAGGTTAAGATTCCTTTTATTGGGATTGGCCATAACAACAGATTCTTGAAATTCTGATTGTCTTGGATCTCCTTCTTCTTATATCCCAGTGAATTAGTTAGACATCTCCCTAAGTCACTTCCAAAGCTTATCTCTTTGTCCTAGATTTTAAAAAAAATGCTTCAGTTTCTTTTGCCTAGGGAATGATTCCTGCATATCTGCCATCCTCCTTAGCTCCACAGTACTTCCTCAGGTGCTTTTGTAGGTATCTTGTACCCAAAACATAACAATGAGCTAGCCAGTTTGGTGCAGTGCTTAAGGCACTGTAGAAAGTTAGTACCCACCCCCCTCCTAGAAGAATGAAATATTTTAAGGAATATTTAAAAAAGGCAGGATAAATATTTTCCCTAAAACAGAAATAAAAAATCTTAAGGGAGACAGAAACTCAGAGCCCCAGCTCCCTGCCTCCAGCAGATATTTTGTGCCCATTAAGAAAGACTGGGCCAGCCTATTTACAAAACAAAAGATCTTCAGCTCCAGGGTGAAGGGATTAAGACATGACCCTTCAGGACATAATAGGATTAACCCACTAAGACACAGAGCACAATCTCACTACACTGCACAATCTCCTAAGGCCATTGCAGCACCCTTAGAAACTTCCATCAAACGTAGCTCAGACAAACACCTAGGGTTTGTACATGGCCCCATGGGAGTCTGACAACAGCCAATAGAATACATGTTCTTGCACAGGAACAGGAAGCTCAAGTGCAAAGCCCAAGAGGAAGGTATAAAAACCTCTTACTCTCAACTCCATGTGGTGAACTGCACCAGAACCATGTGCTTGGTGGTTCTGCTTCATCATTAAACCATCTTTCCAATCAACCTCCATGTTTCCAGTGTCTTTCTCCTGGCTTGGAGCTGAACCATATGGATGTTTCGTCCCACAACACCAGTCTAGAAACCAGGAAACATGAATTCTAGTCCCATCTCTAGTCCTAAAGCTAGCTGGGTGACCTCAGGCTAATCACTCCATCTGAGCCCTAGAAAGGAGGCAATGGTAGACCACTTCTGAAAACCCTTACCAAGAAAACTAGAAGGACTTGTCCAAGCAGTCCCCAAGAATCAGGCATGATTGAACAGAAGGGGGGAAAATAGTCATAGTACATATTAAGAATACTGGGAAAGTTAATGGAGCTTGGCTTAGGACAACACAGGTCCATTGAAGAGAAGCAGAAACTTCTCAGAGTAAAACATTTACAAAATGGTTATGAAGATCAAATAAGCAAGCTGCTAGTACTGCAAACAAGGAATTGGGGTAAATGAAAACTGGAAAAGAAATAAAAAAGACAACTGGAAAGAAGGGGTGAAATAAGAAAATTCATTAAAGATAGTCCTTGATTTACAACAGATCCCTTAGCAATTGAAGTTACAAGTGACCCAAAATTACCGAGCCACGGTGGCGCAGTGGTTAGAATGCAGTACTGCAGGTTACTTCTTCTAACTGCCAGCTGCCTGCAATTTGGCAGTTCAAATCTCACCCGGCTCAAGGTTGATGTTCTTTCCCCAACTCCACACACACACATCAACAGACGTTCAGGAGTTAAAGACCAAACCAGCTGGCAAAATCCTTTTCCTTATGATAACGGAACTTGGCAACAACCTAGTGGCTGCCTGCCAAGAGTTTATTATTTACAAAGAGGAGAGATAACTTCTCCCCACCTCTGATACATCAAAGGAAAGCAGCTCAATAATTACAATCAAGTCCAGAGATAATCCAGTCTTAAAGCAAATGTCCGGCATTGCAGAATGGCGTGGAAGCTTTCAGCTTTGTTCGTCACAAGGTTTGACTGGCCACCACGCTCCCTTTTATATCCTGTGGGGTGTGGTCCAGTGACTCAGCCTAATCTCGGGCACACCCTTTCTTCTGTTGCGCGTGCTTACCTCTGCGACGCTGGCGTGGGTCCAGCCAAGACTCATTACTCTCATCACTGTCCATCTGTGGCTGCGTGGACGTGCTTGGCCCTGGCCCTATCTCTTGCCCTTTGGCGGACACCGAAGGCATTGCCAGAGAGGAAGGTCTTGGAGAGGGAGGCTTTGCCAACTCCTCCCCTTCACTCTCGGAGTCCTCTCCTGATGATGACACAGGCTCCGGTAACGGAGCCACAACAGTTGACTCCATCCTTCCATCCTTCCGAGGTGGGTAAAATGAGGACCCAGATTGTTGGGGGCAATAGGCTGACTCTGTAAACTGCTTAGAGAGGGCTGTAAAGCACTGTAAAGCAGTATATAAGTCTAAGTGCTGCTGCTATTGCTATTACAACCTGAATTTGAATTTCCAATGGTTGGTGCCCCTTTGTAGTCACTAACTTTGGGGGCTAACTTTGGATGATTGGCAACATGACTGCATTTATGAATGTTGTAGCATCCCACACTAAACATGACCAAAATGCTAAAACTTGCACTTTCAGTTTTGGCAATATTGCATCCATAGCAAGCCATTGGTTCGTTTAATGATCAAGGAATTTGGTGAACAACTAGGCATTCACTTTAGAACCCTAGCATTCAACTAACAACTGCTGCATAAAAAGGTCATAAAATTAGATTGGTCACATGACTAATCAATTTTGCAACTGTTATGACATAGGGTCGTAATGGGCAGGTTACATTGCAGTCATATGTTGAGAACTATTTGTATATGCAGAATGGGAATATCGTCTGTAGACACCAAAAGCTATAGAATTCACGGGATTTAAGGATCCGTTTGAAGACGTGATAGAAATATGGCAACTGGAAATTCTGTGGTGCAATTCCATGCTTAGTGAATATTCAGATTCGGGGGATATTTGAAAATACAGTTTCCACAGCTTTCTTCTTTGTCTCTGCTTACACAGCTTATTTTTTTTTTTCCTCTTTCCTTTCCTTCACCTATTCTTCATTTCATTCTCACGCTATGTGTATGTATTTAAATCTCCTGATCTGCAGTTTGATGATTGCTGGAAAAGTCTCTTGTTTATATATATTTTAAAAATATGTTATCGTTTTATTCTGCATACTATTGGTTTTGTAAGAGTAGGATGTCTTTATTTGGGGAAAAAAAATGAAAATTGGAATGATGGAAATTGCACGTGATTCTCTGTAAACAGAAATGAACACATTGGAGAAGGGGAGATGGTCAGAGAGATAAGAAATCATTCCCAAAAATACCTAGAGTAGTGGCCAAAAATTGTGGAAAACTTTTTGGGGAAACTGTATTTTCTAAAACTAGCTAATAACACCACTTTTTTTTTTAGTAGTACCATAAAATTATATATCAATGGAAAGATAATTTAATCAAGAATGTAATGCAATAACTTTTATGAAGGATTTGCTATTAGAATAGCAGTTACAGCATAAAGAAGAAACATGAAACAGGTAGAAAAAACGAGTTATACAAAAATGATCACCATGTCTGTTAATACTTAGTTGGGTAACCTTTAGCATGAATTACGGCCTTACAATGTCTTCCCATGGAGTGAACCAAGCCTTTTAGTTCTGCAGCTGTTCTAATGTGAAACCAAGATTGAATGATGGCTTCTATTAACTGGGTTTTATTGCTGGGTCACTTCTGACTAACAAGTTTCTTTAGTCGGCCGCACAGATTTTCAATTGGGTTAAAATCTGGGCTATTCCCAGGCCATTCCAGCAGTGGAATAGGATTATCTTGAAACTCCCCCAAAAAGTGGTGTTATTAGCTGTCAAACCTCAAAAATACACTTTTCCCAAAAGGTTTCCACAATTTTGGACACTACTGTATATATTCTCTATTATGCCAGATTTATAGATTCCTCTTCTGTTCCCCTTCTCAAGGTCAAACAGTAATAATTGCAAGCAATAATGATAATTCTTGCCCACTTAACAGTCACACACATGGTTATTCGTTGTTTTTGTAGGAAATGAAGTAAAATGGGTTTCCCCCTCCCCTGCTGAAATCTTGTCTCAGTGATCCAGCGGTGGGTTTCAGATATTGTTACCACTGGTTCACTGCATGATCGCTCTCTTCACATGCCCTCGCACCTTCTGTGCATGCGCCTGGCCTTCCGCGCATACACTTTGCTCGCTCGTGCGCCTTTTACGCATGGGCCCAGCCTCGAAAACATGCCTAAATAGGATGACATAGTGCCGGGGCAGTTCCGCTACCAGTTCAGGTGAACTGGTATGAACCTGCTGAATACCACCTTTGAAGTGATCTAGTGATCACATTCCAAGTGAAACAAGGTGCCCATCCAGAGATCACCTTGGAAGAATCAAGAGATGTTGGCTGGTTTCCTTGATCCTTGTATTATCAACTTGATCTGCCTTCCTTTGGATTATTCACATCTTTTAACGTTTCATCAGAATAGTCACCAGTGGTGGGAAAATGATCTTAAGGCTAACTCAGCCTTTTAAGAGTCTGTGTAATTCTCGGTGTATATGAGACGAGGTGGCGCAGTGGTTAGAGTGCAGTACTGCAGCTACTTTGGCTGACTGCTAGTTCAGCAGATCAGCAGATCAAATCTCACCGGCTCAAGGTTGACTCAGCCTTCCATCCTTCCGTGGTGGGTAAAATGAGGACCCAGATTGTTGGGGGTAATATGATATTTAGTATACTGTCTTTGGTGTAAGCCGCCCAGAGTCCTCGGAGAGTGGGCGGCATAGAAATATGATAATAAATAAATAAATAAATAAATAAATAAATAAATAAATAAACAAACAAACAAACAAACAAACAAACAAACAAACAAACAAACTGCAATTTCCCCACTTTGCTTCTACTGTAACATTTTGCATTTCTGCTGGAAGAGAAACTTCAGAGTTTCCCTTCCTTGAACGGGGATGTAGGAATTACACAGATTTGTTTCCCCAAAGGTGTGAAGCTCCAGGGCTGTTTTTATTATGGCCATTCTTTGGCAAGGAGTGATTACTAGAGGCTTATGGCTCTTTGTAGAAATAGGCTTTCTACAGAAATAGACAATCTGAAGGCAGCTGAAGGCAGAGAGTACATGACTCATAAGTCTATTGCCATGCATTAAATTCCCTGGGAAAGCCCCCATCTCAAAGAGGGACTTCTGGCAGTATCTCGTTAGCCTGTTTTTTGCTCATCTGCTTTCCAGAAATGTTTCTGGGTTTTGTTGATATGCAGCTGAAGACAGGCAGTGAAAGAGTAACTTTGGTTTATTAATTTTCATAGATCATATTTAAAGACCACCCATCTCTTTCATAGAGTGATTGTGGGCAGTGTACCAATGCAAAACTTCTCAGCTTCTCCAAAATAGTCGAAAAGCAGGGAGCTGTTAACTCAGGGATAAAGTTGCAAAATCTATAGGCAGATAATAAATCACCTTGAATATGACTGTCCATTATCTTGAAACTTGAAAAGAAAAATGGAATTGGAGTACGAATGATGTCAGCCTAGGTCCTAGGCAGGGGTGAAATCCAGCAGGTTCTGACAGGTTCTGGAGAACCGGTAGCGGAAATTTTGAGTAGTTCGGAGAACGGGCAAATACCACCTCTGGCTGGCCCCAGAGTCGGGTGGGAATGGAGATTTTGCAATATCCTTCTCCCAGGAGTAGGGAGAGAATGGAGATTTTGCAGTATCCTTCCCCTGCCACACCCACCAAGCCACACCACGCCAGGGGTGGGTTCTACTTACCTTTACTACTGGTTCGCAAAGGGGCCATGCACACTCTTCTGTGCAAACGCAGAAGCATTTTCATGATGTCAGGGTCAATGGGCAGAGTCTCCCGCCGGTTTTACTACTGGTTCTATAGAACCGGTGTGAACCGGGGGCAACCCATCACTGCCCTAGACCCACCAAGCCACGCCCACAGAACCGGTATTAAAAAGAATTGGATTTCTCCACTGGTCCTAGGCAGAAGTGGCCGGCACATAAATTAACAACTGGTTTGTCCAGCACCAAAAAATGTGAGCATGCGCATGGCCTTCCGTGTATGCACTTTGCTTGCTTGTGTACCTTGCGCGCCTTGCGTGCAGCTTCAAAAACACAGCTAGATAGGACAGCATAGCACCAGGGCAGGTGGACATGGCCACCTGCAGGTCGCAACTACCGGTTCACCTGAATTGGTCCGAACTGGCAGCAGCCCACCACTGGTCGTAGGAGAAGATCTCCTGGGTTTAAAGGGTTCCTTATGAATGCCATGCTGATCCTGGCATCAAAACAGTGAGCACCAGCATTGATGATGTTCCCTAGTCAGGTTATGAAATGTCTATCAGCAAACAATCAAGCACAGAGAGTAGTATTCTTACAACTGTGCTTCCTACTCACAAACAGTCCAATGCTACGTATCTTGTAGTGGGCTGCAGTGGATAATGGCTGGGTGATGGTTTATTTATTTATTGGTTTGTTTACTTATCAATAAAGTATTGGTATGCTGCTGTATTCCCAATAGCCTAAGTGGCACAGAAATGAATGAAAACTTAATCTAGACAAAAATATGGTTGTTGATAGGAGATGGTAAACCATACTTTTCTGGAGGGGGCTACAGACTCCCAGGATGATATATTCGGGAATGAAATTTCCCAATTTCGGTTTAAGGTATCTCTTTGTGAAGAAATTGTCCTTAAATCGGCAGTTCACTTGGGATAAAGTTTCATGAGAGATGGGAGGGTCTCAATTTATAAAACCGTACTAGTGGTTGATTGATTCATCTGTACTTATTGTGGATCATGTCAACCCCTAGAACAGGGGTGTCAAACTCCATTTCATTGAGAGCCGTATTAGCATTATGGTTCTCCTCAAAGGGCCAGTTGCATGTAAGACTATTAGGTGGGCGTGGCTGGGTGGGCGTGGCCAGCTTTTGAGCTCCTGGGGCATCAGGACCTTGCAGTCCAGCCCAGCTCCACTTCCCTGATGGGGTGCCCAGCCATGCTTACCACCTCCTCCTGCTGTTGCTGTTGGTACTGCTGTGGGCGAGGTGAGGTGGGTCCAAGGTGGTGGAGGTTAACCCCCTTGCCATTTCCAGGGCAGCCCCATGGGCCAAATCTAGCCACATCATGGGCTGGATCTGGCCTTGAGTTTGACATCCCTCCCCTAGAAGTTGAATGGAAGATCCAACCTCTTTTGCTTGCTTTTTTTAAATAAACAAAATCCCTAGACCAGGGATCAGCAACCTGCAGCTCTGGAGCCACATGTGGCTCTTTCATCCCTCTGTTGCGGCTCCCTGTTGCTGGTCAGCTCCACAATTGATAGGGCTTTTGGTTAGGACAGGTAGAGGAAAAAGGATGCCACGCTAGGAGGAGACTCTATGGTGGGGGAACAGGCTTCCAGTCGGCAGAGGAAAGAGGATGCTGTGCTAGGAGGAGACTCTATGGTGTGGGAACCAGACTTATAGTCAACAGAGAAAAAATGATGTCATGCTAGGAGGAGACTATGATGGGGGAACCGGATTTCCAGTCGGCTCCAGAATTGAACAGGGGCTTCCAGTTAGGACCTTTGTGGTTCTTTGAGTGTTTAAGGTTGCCAACCCCTGCCCTAGACAATATGGCCAATCCTTTCTAGTATCTCTAGCCCTACTGTGGTCTTAATGTTTTATTGTCCACATTCTGGAGAACTCAATAGTTTCTTAGTGAAATAATAGAATATAAAGAGAGGAGAGGTTTCTGGCTTCTTTCCCCCAGCAAGTGCCAGATAGGGCTGAAGAACTTTCTAACTGGGGAAGTTGGGAAAGGTTTCTTTGGTGTGTGCAAAGTCCTTTCTGCACAGCTGCCCATTCCACTGGAACCAATGGAGGGTTATAAAATGATTCCTAGCAACTGTGATTTTGCACAGAATCCTAGCTGAGAGCTAATGTTGTGAACTGTGCCCCGTGTTGCAGGACAATAGTTCAGTGATTCTCATTGTGTGTGTGAGTGGTGCCCTCCGGAAATAAATTAATTCAATAATTAAAGGCTGCTGTGATTGCATATTATCCATTCATAGGACAGGCGTGAGTTGCCTTCAAGAGGGAGACCGACTCCTAAGGCTCCTCTGAGATCTTTTCTTCCTCGTGTACCCTTCTGCAAGCCAACCGTTTTGAAGATAAGTAAATGTGTTGCCATATCACTTGAGGAAAGGATGCGTCTGGATTGGCTGATGCCTAGCAAAGAGCAAAAGGAACAGCTGTGGCTCTCAGGTCCCCATGGAGAAGGGATTGCAGAACCCAATGTAATTTCTCCATCTACAACGGGCAGT
Source organism: Pituophis catenifer annectens (assembly GCF_029215685.1). NCBI lineage: Eukaryota > Metazoa > Chordata > Lepidosauria > Squamata > Colubridae > Pituophis > Pituophis catenifer. Next base: position 12,642,266 of record NW_027256884.1, on the reverse strand, counting down.
AATCTAATTGGTGATATGAAGTGTTCCACTTTCTCTGTGCCAGAACTGCTCTTCTCCATCCTGTCCTCCTTTCTTCCAAGCTGGCTTCTGTTTCCAAGCTCCTCCTCAGTGATGGAGAGGGTGGGGTTCACTTTGATTCTTAGTGTTGCATTGAAGCAGTGGGGCTATTCAGCAGGTTCTGACAGGTTCTGGAGAACCGATAGCGGAAATTTTGAGTAGTTCAGAAAACTGGGTTGGGAATGGAGAGTTTGCAATATCCTTCCCCTGGAGTGGGGTGGGAATGGAGATTTTGCAGTATCCTTCCCCTGGAGTGGGGTACGAATGGAGATTTTGCAGTATCCTTCCCCGACCATGCCCACCAAGCCACGCCCACAGAACCGGTAGTAAAAAATATTGAATTCCACCACTGCTTAATTGAAGTCTTGTTGGGTCTCAAATATTTCTCGAATCACAAATACTTCCTTATTTCTGGAGCTTCTCTAAATCTGGTCTGTTGTCCTTTTGCTTCTGAAATCAAGCCAGTAGTCGGATTGGGCTTGGCTCTCAAGAAATGACATGGCTGAGCCATTTCACTACTATAATCATGATCTGGGATTCACAAATGACTTTCCTTGTTGGATGGGTTGACAGCATGTGCTGATCATTGGATTACATTTATGTCCTGTCTTCCTGCCTAATGGAAGGCTAAAAGTAGCTAGCCAGATTTTAAAAAATCACAGAGAAACAAGACAAAAGGAGTGGATGCTTAAAAGAAATCCCGGCTATTTTTGGTTTTTAAAGGTAAGAAGAGTGAAGACTCAAACTAATCACAAGTTAATACCACATCAGCCCCAGTGATTAATGGGAAAGAACTGTGGAATTGTCTTCATTGTTGCTGCTGTTGCTGACAGCTCGCCAATTGCTAAGTCAGCTTCCACTGTCTTCTGGAGTTTGCCCAAATTTGGGTTTAACACAGGGGTGAAATCCAGCAGGTTCTGACAGGTTCTGGAGAACTGGTAGCAGAAATGTTGAGTAGTTCAGAGAACCAGCAAATACCACCTCTGGCTGGCCCCAGATTGGGGTGGGAATGGAGATTTTGCAATATCCTTCCCCCAGGAGTGGGGAGGGAATGGGGATTTGGCAGTATCCTTCTCCTGGAGTGGGGTGGGAATGGAGATTTTGCAGTATCCTTCCCCTGCCATGCCCACAGAACTGGTAGTAAAAAAAAATGGTTTTCACCACTGGTTTAACATTTTTATTGGGCTATAAGCAGAGGTGGAATTCAGCTGGTTCAGACTGATTCGCCCGAACCGGTAGCGGAACCCTGGCTTCATGCACTTCATGCAATAGGCATGCCTATTTAGGCACGTTTTTGAGGCCAGGTGCATGTGCTCACATTTGTGAACCAGTAGGGAAAGTAAATGCATACCACCCCTGGTTGTACGATAAAATAAGATAAGGATAAGAGAAAAAGAAGCATCGACTTCCAACTCTCTCTCTCTTGCAGTAAAAGAGGGCATTAACATCAAATCACATTTTTTGGGTTTTTTTTTTCTTAATAATATGAACAAGCCATTTCTAAAAAGATCTATCAATCTAATCGGTAAATCCCAAGATCAAAGTTTTGTTCTTTTCCACTTCAAGCACGAAGTTCAGAAGAGGTCTCCATGTGGAAATAAAAGTACTTTTGTTCTTTTCTTTAATCAAAAATAGTCAATTTTGTCATTTCAGCCAACTCCATCAACTTCTGCAGCCATTCATCCATGTTAGGAATTGAAGTGTCCTTCCATTTTTGAGCATACAATATGTCTGTTGTGGCTCCGTCCTCCGAGCCTATCTTATCGGAGGAAGAAGGTTCCGAACATGAAGGAGAGGAGACGGCCAGGCCTCCCTCTCCAGGACCCTCCTCTCTGGCAATGCCTCAGGTGTCTCCTGAGGGAGAAGAGATTGGCCAGGAGCCAGGTGTTTCCGAGCCGTCAGATAGTGACGAAGAAACATTGTGGTTGGACCCCCGCCAGCGTCGGAGAGACAAGCGGGCACAGCAGAAAAGGAGGCATACCAGAGATTAAGCTGAGTCACTGGACCACACCCCACAGGCTATAAAAGGGAGTGTGGTGGCCATTCGGACTCTGTGACGGACAAAGCTAAATCTCTGGCGAGTCACTTTGCACCTTTGGACACAACGCCTATTTGCTGTGGATTTAATTACAAACTGGACTATTCAAACTGTGTGTATTTTTGTCTGTGTTATCGGAGTAAAAGTTCTTGGCAGGCAGCTACGGAGTTGCTGCCAAGTTCCTTATCACTGATGTTGAGTGTTTGAAGAGTTTATTTAACCCTCGGCTGGCTGGTTGGGTGCGTGTGTGGGACGGGGACAGAACAATGTCAATGTATTCATGACTGGCAGAGACATGGTAACAAGGTCAGCCAATGGGAGCTGAGACAGTAAGGAGACTGGGCGTGGCTTAGCTGTGTTTAGCTCTGAGCTCTGAGCTCTTACCTCCCCAAAAACTAAACTGCGTCTTACACTCCAATGCCTCTTATACTCTGAAAAATACGATAAATACCAATGATACATCATCTTATGGAAATTTTCTTTTAGATTATAACATCATGCTTGAACAATGGGAAAATATGGTGTTTGCCCAAATTCGTAACCACAGTCGATGACACTATCTAACCATCTCATCCCCTACCACCCCCTTTTCCTTTTACCCACCATCTTTCTCAACATCAGGTCTTTTCCAGTGAGTCTTCTCTTCTCAGTTGCTGGCCCAAGTATTTGAGCATCAGCTTCATAATCTGTCCTTCCAAAGACCAGTCAGGATTGAGTTCCTTTAGACTTGACTGGTTGGATTTCTTTGCAGTTCAAGGGACTCTCAAGAATCTTCTCCATCACCACAGTTTGAAAGCATCAATTCTTCAATGCTCAGTCTTTCTTCTGGTCCAACTCTCACACCCATACATTATTACTGGAGAAACCATACCTTTGACTGTAGTGCAATTGTTGCTGTTGTTAGTTTCGAAGTCATGTCTAATCCATTGTGACACCATGGACAATGTTCCTCCAGGCCTTCCTGTTCTCTACCATCCTCTGGAGTCCATCTAAGCTCACACTGACAGCTTCAGTGACTCCATCCAGCCACCTCATTCTCTGCCGTCCCCTTCTTCTTTTGCTCCCAATTGTTCCCAGCATTAGGCTCTCCTCCAGTGAGTCCATCCTTCTCATCAGGTGGCCAAAGTATTTGAGTTTCATCTTCAGGATCTGGCCTTCTAAAGAGCAGTCAGGGTTGATCTCCTCTAGGACTGACCGGTTTGATCGCCTTGCAGTCCAAGGGACTCACAGGAGTCTTCTCCAGCACCATAGTTCAAAGGCCTCAATTCAGTGCAATTGTTAGTCAGATCAAAAGGAGGTTGGGCACCTTAGTACCATTGCATTTAAGTCTTGTTGGATCTCAAGCTATTCTCAAATTTGAAAACATTTCCTTATTTCTAGAACTTGTTCTCTGCAATCTGGTCTCGTATGCAGGGGTAATTCATCCTTTCTTACCATCCATAACCATGACATTACAAAGTTCACCGCTACAGATTTACACTTAGTTAGCATTTGCATATGTTGAAACAGAAGTTTTCTTATGTAAAAATCATAAATTTGAAAGAACCACTTGTAATGTATGGCCCTTCTAATCTTAAAGATTTGCTAGCCAATCTCAAATCCAAGCCATTGGGAACATTAAGAAAAATTAACTGTGTTCTGTTGTGTTTCTGACTGTTAATCTTATTTAAACCTCTAATTTTGGTTATCACAAGCTTTATTCCCTTTTAATTTTATCTATATAAGATTGACTACAGAAATAGCTTGAAGGGCATTTTTAAAATATTTGTTTCATTTTCCTGGTATTTGTTTCTTTCAGCTAGAAAATAACTGGGAACATCTTTTCTGAAATATTTACTACGGTTTTCACAGTTTTAGTAATAGTACTTTTAGGTGACGTTTGGGATTATGGTTCTCTTCCCCGTTGACAAGAGTTTGGAAAGCCATCAGAATGAATGATGCAGTCTGGAGGACTTTTCATAGTTCTGATCTTGGTATAGAAAAGAAAGAAGAAACAAAATTTGAACTTCAAGATTAGGGGCTTTGGATTTCAACCGTTACAGAAATAAATAAAATCGTCAATCAGGAAATCGGAATAAACTGCCAGTTAGCCTTGTTGGGAATGTTCCCTGAGGACATTGAGAAAAGAAAAGCTAAAAAGTTGGTTGTAATAAAAATGGAAGCTGGAAATTGGAAACCAACCCATTGATTACTTCTTCAAATGGGAGAATGTGAACTGTAGTCTTTTGGAGATAGACTAGACTTGGAGACCCTTTTCCCCCCAAAAAATATCACCACTCATTTTTGTGACAAACACCTGCCTCCTTTTTACCATCAGAATCAGAAAGATATTTGTAATACATTCTAAAATGAATAGATGAGGATTTAGATTAGAAACATTTCTTATACTAAATGACATGTTAAAATTAGCGGACTCCCTAATGTATTCATGAGTTGTAAGCTATGAAATCCGTTCTTGTTTTTCTATTTGTAATGAATAAATATAAATACAGTTATTCTTAAAAGAAACGAGACAGTTCATTAACTCAGTTGCCCTTAAGTGCTGTTTCTACTACTGCTGACCCCAGAAGACCCCCCTCCCCAATTCTTAGAGGCAGTGAAGCTGATCCAGAAGACGACTGGAGCACCAAGAGTGGAAATCTCATCCAGAAGACAAATGTGTTTGGATTAGAACTCATTATTGTGAGATCATGCAACAATATTCCATCTTCAACAATCTACAAAGTTGTCTTCGGTAGCTTGGTGGCTTTGAAAAACTATCTTGGACCCCACAAATATTGTAGCAGTTATAATACATTGGCAATGCACTTGAGAAGCAAAGTTATTCTTCTCCACCATGACCAGAGGTGTAATTTATGACGTCCCCATTGTCCCATCTGTTGGTTTTGAGAAATAGTTTTCAGTTTCTAATGCCTGAGGATGTGTAAAAGAAGCTAGTGAACCTGATCTTGTGGCCTTATTGACTGTATCCTTCTTGGTATCAGCCCTGAAGCCAATTTGAGAGCATCTTCAGGGCTGCCACAGCAAGGCTGGGTGGAGCTGTGGGAATGTGAGAGGGGAGATAGAGATAGTTGGGGGTATGCGTAGTCAAAATAACATTCTTTCCTGTGGGAGCCAAGGACGTTCCAGCAGGTATTAGAGGGGCATGGACAAAAGCCAGCCAGACCATTGGACCATGTGATGGACATGTGACCTGGGAGCAAGAACCTGGGGTTTTTGATTTGGGTGGGGAAAACCTCGGGTCCTTCAGAGTCGGGTTTTCACCAGCTGTGCCAATATGACATTCCTAATAAATATTTAATAAATAAATAAATAATAAATGAGGGATGCGGTAGCTCAGTGGCTAAGACGCTGAGCTTGTCAATCGAAAGGTTGGCAGTTCAACAGTTTGAATCCTTAGTGCCACGTAACGGGGTGAGCTCCCTGACTTGTCCCAGCTTCTGCCAACCTAGCAGTTTGAAAGCACGTAAAAAAAAATGCAAGTAGAAAAATAGGGACCACCTTTGGTGGGAAGGTAACAGTGTTCCATGCTCCTTTGGCATTTAGTCGTACCGGCCACATGACCACGGTGACGTCTTCGGACAGCGCTGGCTCTTCAGCTTTGAAACGGAGAGGAGCACAACCCCCTAGAGTCGGGAACGACTAGCACATATGTGCGAGGGGAACCTTTACCTTTACCTTTAATAAATTCATACTTTGAGGAAACTCTAGACATCGGGGTTTCGATTGCTTTGGGTCCGTTACTTGGAACCCTGACACGCACAGAATATTGGCTGGGCAAATCTGAATAGGGTCTATCTATCTTTTCAGAAAAAGAATGCATAGGGACTTTATATATTTCTTTATTTATATTTATCCATTCCTCTCTGTGTGCGTGTGCCCATGCATGCATAGGCACCCACACATACCTCCAAGTCTTTGTTGTCTCTTTGCAACTGCTTAAACTGGTCCAAGCAGTTTTCTTGGCAAGATTTTAGAAATGGTTTGCTGTTGACTTCTTCTTAGGGTTTAGAAAAAATGACTGGTCCAAGGTCACCCAGCTAGCTTTGGGCCAAAGGCGAGCCTAGAACTCAGTGGTCCCTAGTCCATTTCCTTAGCCACTGCATTAAGCTGCCTCTTGAGTAGGACTGCTTGGTCACAAATGATCCTTTTCCTGAAAGGATAAAAGTGTTGTGCGTGGCAGGATCTTTCAGATGAATCCAAAACTCATGATACGTAAGGAGAAATTACTTTCTTCCATTACCCAACTTTACTGTGCTTTATTTATTTGCTGTTGCTGTTGGTTTGTACCTCTGATTTCTGCTGTGCCACCTCTTGTCAGAGTTACGATTTAATTGAATTTATTTACTTATTGACATCACATCCATTTTTCTGTTCCCAAGGGTATCTTCTCATTTCATCTCCGTTGCTCAATGTTAACATTTTGTACATTTCTTTGCCATTTCTTCCTTTTGTTCCTATGGTAACTTAATGTGTTTCCTTTTAATAGATCTTACATTAGAATCATTAGGGTTTTTATTTGTGACGGTGTTTTGTTTTGTTTTTTTGATTGTGTGTTTTGCTGCCTTGTATCTGTGATTGTAAAATGCTTTATAATTCCATTCCAAGGACACCTATGCGCATCTGGTGTTTGTTTCTGTTTCAGGTAAGGTTTGGAAATATTTCACTTGCTTTTTTTTTTTTAAGTGTGTATTGACAATGTGGAAGCGAAAATGTCTGCTGGTTGGGAATCAAGCAAACCTTTGATTGGAAACATAAATTTACCCACTTGAAATGTTTCTAGTGTCTAGCTTGGATCAATCCATCTTTTCCCAAAGGATAAAGAATGTATTTTACTGCTTCTGCTTTCTCTTTTTTTATATTCTGGCTGATCCTTAGGAATCAAAATCTCTCTTCTGTGCCACTGAGCATAGATTTGTGAATTTTGACTCTTTGAAATTAGAAAACTATTCCAAGTGATATGAGATGTACTTGAAGTACATTTCTCTCTCTCTCTCTCTCTCTCTCTCTCTTTCTCTCTCTTTCTCTCTCTCTCTCTCTGTGTGTGTGTGTCTCTCTCTCTCCCTCTCTCCCTCTCTCTCTCTCTCTCTCTCTCTCTCTCTGTGTGTGTGTGTGTGTCTCTGTCTCTCTCTGTGTGTGTGTGTGTCTCTGTCTCTCTTCTCTCTCTCTCTCTCTCTCTCTCTCTCTCTCTCTCTCTCTCTCTCTGTCTCTTTCTCTTGCTTCACAGTTTCTGTTCTTGTGCCATTTCTGTTGATCCTCACTCACTATTTGGTGGTGTGGATGTTAAGTTTGTTTCTGTTCTGCCCTATTCTGGGATTGGCTTGTTTGGTTTTACTGAGAAAGTAAAAAAAAAAAAAGAGCAGCTAAATGGTGCAAATATGAGCATTCATGTTGGAAATTAGAAAGCAAAAAGGGACATTTTATTTATTTATATGTCAATTTCAGCTGCTATGGTCACTACCACAGAGATCCTCATAGATGATCAGATTTTAATATAACTATGTAAATCATTAGTTCTTCTATTATCCTATATGTGTGCAGACATGTAGGTCCCCAAAGAGTTCGCCATCTCTATAAAAATGCAAGACAGTAAATCATGTGTTTTCAGGAGTATTCCCAAATGGCTTTAATTCCCTCCTCTCCAATTGCAGAGATGCTATTGCTTTCTTACTCCTGCCTGTCTGCCTGCTTGTCTAGCCAGCTATCTAACAATTAGAATAGCAGAGTTGGAAGGGACCATGGAGGTCTTCTAGTCCAACCCGCTTCTTAGGCAGGAAACCCTACACCACTTCAGACAAATGGCTGTCCAATCTCTTCTTAAAAACTTCCAGTGTTGGAGCATTCGCAACTTCTGGAGGCAAATTGTTCCACTGATGAATTGTTCTCACAGTCAGGAAATTTCTCCTTAGTTCTAAGTTGCTTCTCTCCTTGATTAGTTTCCACCCATTGCTTCTTGTCCTGCCTTCAGGTGCTTTGGGGAATAACTTGACTCCCTCTTCTTTGTGGCAGCCCCTGAGATATTGGAACACTGCTATCCTGTCTCCCCAAGTCCTTCTTTTCATTAAAATCATCTATCTAAGGTTTTGCAGTCCAAAGTTTGTATTAAATTGTCAAGGTTTGCATGGGTTCAGTGATCTTTTATCCTTAAAAGAACTTTTAGAAAAGTAAGAAATCTATTATAAAGTTCTGGGATGACACATGGAATGGAGTTCTACTAAAACATTCCTCTATCAGGTTATCTTCTTAGGGCTAATCATGTGAAGAAAAATTTTACATACAGAAGAGACTGGACAGCCACTTGTCTGGCACGGCATAGGGCAGGGGTATCAAACTTGATTTCATTGAGGGCTGCATCAGGGTTGTGTTTGACCTCGGAGGGCCAGAGTGGGCCTAGCCAGGATGGGTGTGGCCAGCTCATCTCTCGTGTTGGGGGAGCCTGTGGTGGCCCAAGTGCTCTGCCAGAGAAAACGGACTCCCAAGCTCCGTTTTCAGCTGCAACAGCCTCCTGCAACCCCCTGCCAGTGAAAACGGAGCCACACTTGCCCCTCCCGAGCTCCCTTTTTCTTAGCAGAGGCATCCTGTCCTTTGCTGTTTCTAGAGCGGCCCTGCAGGCCAGATCTAAGCACTCCGCAGGCCCGATCTGGCCCCCGGCCCTTGAGTTTGACACCTCTGGCATAGGATCTTCTGCTTGAACAGGGAGTGGGACACCTCCAAGGTCTCTTCCAACTATGTTATTTTGTTATTAAAATTTCTCTTGGTTGGAATCCTCTATTAAGACAGAATTGTAACGCTATGCTAAACAAGTTGGAATCCTGCATTCAGACAGAATTGTAATGCTATGATGTGACAAATTAAAACCCCACTTACATTTATTCTAACTAAATAAATCTGGATCGAGGTGAAATCCAGCAGGTTCTGACAGGTTCTGGAGAACCGGTAGCAGAAATTTTGAGTAGTTCAGAGAACTGGCAAATATCACCTCTGGCTGGCCCCAGAGTGGGGTGGGAATGAAGATTATGCAGTATCCTTCCCCTGCCACGCCCACCAAGCCATGGCCACAGAACTGGTAGTAAAAAAATTTGGATTTCACCACTGGTCTGGATCCACCAAACAAAGACTGAAAAGTCCCTAAAATGCATCTGTTTTATTTCCTTGCATTTGTAACACCTGATTTTATCCATCCATAGTTAATTAATGCAATAAAAATTGTTGGGGTTATTATTGTTGTGGCACAGCGAGTCCGTCTTTCATGCATTCTGCATTAATCAATATCAGTAATGAGAGTTTTATTTGTTGACTTTATTTATATGTCCACCCCAGTTGGAAAAAGCAACTTTGGTTGGTTTGGAGTTGGGTGTAAATGACACACAACACAAAACTTAGAAGCTTTCCAAGTGACTTGGTTAAGTGTTGGCTCTCAGCTCAATTTATTTTGCCAAATTTTCTCTACCTTGAAATTCTTGTATTGGAAAAACTACAGAATGCAATAGCTTAATAATAAATGTAGCATTTCTTTTACAACTCCTAAATCTCATACCGTGTTATGGTTTTCCCATTCTCTAAAGGCGTGGACATATAGCAGCATTGAAGTCAGTTGACTGGCTACAGGCAGATTTACTTCTGAGTAACCATGCATTGTAAATTATTTAAGTGAACAATATCAAGTGGACTTTAAGTGGAGAGACTGAAATGTAGTTCCTATTCAGAGCTGGAAAATCAGAAATCTCAATAATTAATAAACACTCAAAGCTGAAATATTGGTTGATTGGCGTTGCATTTAGCCATTATAGCCGATGCTATATATTTACATAACTGTCTTAGACAAATACACACCCAATAAACATGTGAGCAAATTTTATATAGAAATGGGTTATGAAATATTATATACAGATACACACATATATACACTGCTCAAAAAAATAAAGGGAACACAAGCAGAAGATGTCCGAGATCTGAATGAATGAAATAGCTTTATTAAATACTTTGTTCATTACATACAGTAGTTTTGTGTTCCCTTTAGTTGTTTGAGCAGTGTATAAACTACTGTATGTAAAGAACAAAGTATTTAATAAGGCTATTTCATTCATTCAGATCTCGGATGTCTTCTGCTTGTGTTCCCTTTATTTTTGTGAGCAGTATACACACACACACACACACACACACACACATATACACATACATACATACATACATATTTATTTTATTCTCTTTTCATAGGTCTTTATGTGTATTTTTCTCTCAGCCAGGTTTTTCCTACGTAAATCAAGATCTTTATACAGCCATAGTTCAGTGAAATCTCATTCACTAGTTTCTAGACTTTATCAGACATCAAACCAGCCAAGCGCTTATTTTGGGGTTCAAAAAAAATAAATAAATAAAAAATAAGACAGGGTCTTATTTTTGGGGAAACACGGTATATACATACATACATACATACATACATACATACATACATACCATGTTCTATAACTTCTTCATAACTCCTATGCAATCTCTTTTCTAAAATGCATTTATTTTATTTATTTATTGAGAACATTTATATTGCGGCACAGGGCAATTCAAGGTGGCTTACAAGGACATAAAACACAATATAAAAGAAATAAAAATAAAAATAATACAAATAAAAATAATAAAATAATATCCCCCACGCCAGTGACAACACACATTCATACTAGCCATTTAATGGGATCCATCCCTCTCTGGATTCCCCAGGCCCAGAGACCACATGGCAGAACCAGGCAGGGCCTTCTGAAAGAGTGTTAGAGTGGCAGCCAGTCTAATCTTCAGGGAGATGATGTTCCAGGAAGCCACCAGGGAGAAGGCCCTTCTTCTGGGTCTCACCAGATGTATGTCCTTAGGGGACGGGACCCACAACATTCTTTGCCTCCCTGCTCTGATGGGTCGGGTAGATGTAACCAGCAAGAGACAGTCCCTCAGATCACCTGGTCCCAAGCCATGAAGGGCTTTAAAGGTGACAACCAGCACCTTGAATTGCACCCGGAAGCAAATTGGCAACCAATGCAGTTCCCGCAGGAGAGGTGATACATGTGCACCCCGAGGTCTGCACCTAACCATGCATGCTGCAACCTGCATTTTGCAACCAACTGGTGCTTTTTAAGGTCAGCCCCATGTCGAACAGGTTGCAATAGTCAAGATGGGAAAATCAAATTATATTACAAGAGACTGTAACTTATTATTCTTAAATAATACGACTATGATCCCGGACCTCCGTGCTTTCCGAAAGGCCCTGAAGACTTATTTATTCCAGCAAGCTGGCCTACCTTAAAATGGTTTTAATGGGGTTTTTAAATTTTTGATTTTATTGATTCTGGGTTTTAAATTGGAAACTTTTTGATTTTGTAGATCTGGGATTTTAAATTGGAAATGCCAATGATTTAATTTATTTTTATTTTTTTCTTAACTTTTGTATTATATGTGTTTTAAGTTTGGCTGTTCATCACCCTGAGTCCCCTTGGGGAGAAGGGCGGTATACAAGTTGAACAAACAAACAAACAAACAAACAAACAAACAAACAAACAAACAAATGCAGTACCTAAATAATGAACATTTTCCAGTAGCATTAGATTCGGAAGTGGGCAGTCAACACTTACGCCTTTGGAAAGGTAGTTTCTGACTTTATCCATTCTGTATTTCGAGACCTTAACATACATTGGCCTACCGCATTTCATAACAAAAAAAAAACCAACCCTACCAAATTGGTTCCATGGTACATAAATGTTTTATGCAATATTCCGTAGAGAACATTAAATAAAAATCGCAAAGGGTTGACCGGGCATTTGCACCCATATCTTACGTCAAACGAGGGATCGGCAGAAATTCTTCCAGCTCTTGTCTCTTGCTGTGACCCTGCTTAACATTAAGCAGGTGATTTGACGAAACGTAAATCAGCATCGAATGCCCTGCGTGAGGCAGCCGAGTGATTCGAGGAAATTATCAAAATGGCAAAACTCACTCGGCGCTCGGGGCAAATGTAAGCTGACAGTATTTATACATCAAAACTTCACTCAGTGTAAGATTGATTTCGTTTCCTTTTGTTTATTTTTCATTTCCCCGTAGCAAGCTCGGTTTGTCCTGCAAAATGTCCCCTGCGTCATTAGGCTCCCAAGGAAGGCATTTTAGCATAAAGATTTAGCTCGAGCTTGCAAAGATGGCAATCCATCTGAAAAATATTGGGTTTTTTCCCCCTTCTCTCTTTTCTTTAAGGTACAGTCATGGTGGCATGGAGGAAGAGCCTCTGTCTGTACAGCTAGCCCTCTACTTACAACCATTCATTTAGTGACCATTCAACAGCACTGAAAAAAAAGGGACTTGTGACCGTTTTTCACACTTATGACCATTGCAGCATCCCCTTGGTCACATGGTTAAAATTCAGATGCTTGGCAACCAGTTTGTATTCAGAGGTGGTATTCTGTGGTTCAGACCGATTCACCTGAACTGGGAGCAGTTCACCCAGGGGTGAAATCTACTTACTTTCCTTACCGGTTTGGAAGTGCATGCGTCGCATCACATGTGCATGCAGAACTTCTGCGCATGCACAAAACTTTCTGCGCAGAAGGTTCTGGAACACATTATTTCCTGGTTAAAACCAGGAAGTAATGACATCCAGGCGGGTGGGCGGAGCTTTGCTCTGCCATCGCTACCGGATCACCGAACCACCCGGCACAATCGCTACCGGATTGCCCGATCTGGTCTGAACCGGGAGGATTTCACTCCTGGGCCCGACCACCTGCCCCAGCTCTATGCCATGCTATTTAGGCACGGGTTTTTTTTAATTTTTAATTTTTATTTCTCATAAACATGTCTTAAATGTACAGTCTCTTATCCATTGCTAATCATACATATTCCCTTTTAATTTTCATATTCATTCATTCTTCATCCTAAAAAAAATTGAGTATACTGGGGGTTGCTCTTCTATCATTCCATCTCCCTTATTTTACAACAATCCTTCTTCTCCTCTCTTCCCCTTCCCTCCCTTCTTCTATCCTCTTCTACTTTCTTCTTTCCTCCTCTCCTTTCCCTTCTCTCCTTCCCCTTCCTTTCCCCCACTTCTCCCTTCTTCCTCCCTTTATTACCTTCTCTCTTACTCTTATTTCCCTTCCCTTTCTTCCTCTCCTTTTCCCTTTCTTCTGTTCCTCTCTCTCATTCCTCTCTTCTCCCCTCCTATTTAGGCATGTTTTTGAGGCTGGGCGCATACACAGAAGGCAGGCATGCACATGAACTGGGCATGGGTATGCACGAAGTAAGCACACGCTGGGAGAACCAATAGTAACCTAATGTGAAACACATTAGCTCTTTGCATTTATGACAGTTGGGGTGTCCTTGGGTTATGTAATCACCTCTTGTGACCTTCAGACAAGCAAAGTCAATGGGGGAGACAGAGTCCCTTAACCATTGTGTTATTAATTGCAGCGATTCACTTAACAAGAAAGGACGCAAGATGAGGCAAAACTCACTTACCCAATGTATCGCTTAGCAACAGAAATTTTGGGCTCAATTGTAGTTGTAAGTCAAGGACTACCTATATAGAACATTTTTGTTTGTCATCAGCCCACCAAGGAAGAATGCAATTAAATTTGAAATAGATGCAAGAGATTTTTTTCCCGAGTATTTGGGTTAAAGTAACATCAGCTCAGTTAAGAGGTCAGAAATGAACTTTTAGGTAAAATGTAGCATGTCTTCCTTTCACTCTTGCCGTTTGTGCGGCTTCGAAACATGTCAAAATAAGCCTCAGCAGAGGAATTTGAAAGAAATGTCAGTTTTTGTTCCTTATGTAAATGGAATGGAGTGTTTTACAGCAGGTTTAAGGTTTTTATAACTCTGAAGTTGTTAACAGCCAGCTGGTTTGTATCTGTTTTTTATGGTTATTCCTGTCATAGGCAGCCTCCACAATTTTTAATTATGTTTTCAGTATGTCTTTTCCCTCCTCTTGAATCTCACAGACACCCTTTTATTTAGATTTAGATTTTTTTTTTTTTTGCCCCATGGGAAAAGAGATTCAGTTTTTAGCAACGTGATTGTATGCTTACTTTTTACTTGGACCTCAAAATTAGGGGTTCATATTGCAATAGAGAAACTGAGATCTGGGCTGAATAATCTTGGGACGTTGTGTAGTTTAGTACCGATAAATGATTGTCACCCTGTTGCTGGGAAAAAAACATAGCCAATTTTCAAATTTTATTGATTCTGTCATGGAAATTAAGTTTTGCTACTCAGTTCAGGCTGTTAGTTCTGTTCAAGTTCTGTTTCTGGGGAATTTGATTACACGGCAACTTTTCATTTATCTCCAGCACATTATTTATAACGCAATTAATATTGTAAGGTTCTAGAATAAACAGGAAGTTGTTGCTTGGTGGCAAAGTGGCAGGATTTACAACGTCACCCTAATCCACTTTGGCCCACCTGTAAATAAAAGCGTGGAAATTGCAGATTTTGCTTCGTTGCTAACTAAACTCTACTGTATTAATTAGTTTGGGTTGTATACGAAGGATGTGTTTTATTAATTTATAAAATATTTTACTTCCCCCTGTACTTGGGTCAGAAGCGCTGAGGCACTTCCGGGTTGAAAGCATTAGCTGGTGACATCATTGTTGCCATGGGGACACCCATGGGGGTTTCTTTCACGTCCCCGCAGGAGCTGGAGAAAAGGACAAGAGCTCAACCTCACCTCCAGCAGCTCTCGGGTCTCAAACGTGGCCTGGCTAACCTGCCCAACATTCCAACCACTTAAGCCACTGTGTTTCTTACCCAGAAATGGACCCTTTGAAATGGCACTTTGGCAACTGAACTGATACTTCTATAAATATCATTTGTTGTTGTTGTTAGTTGCGAAGTCGTGTCCGACCCATCGCGACCCCATGGACAACATTTCTCCAGGCCTTCCTGTCCTCTACCATCCTCTGGAGTCCATTTACACTCATGCCGACTGCTTCAGTGACTCCATCCAGCCACCTCGTTCTCTGTCGTCCCTTTCTTCTTTTGCCTTCAATCGTTCCCAGCATTAGGCTCTTCTCCAGTGAGTCCTTCCTTCTCATTAGGTGGCCAAAGTATTTGAGTTTTTTCTTCAGGATCTGGCCTTCTAAAGAGCAGTCAGGGTTGATCTCCTCTAGGACTGACCGGTTTGATCACCTTGCAGTCCAAGGGACTCGCAGAAGTCTTCTCCAGCACCATAGTTCAAAGGCCTCAATTCTTTGGCGCTCAGCCTTCCTTATGGTCCAACTTTCACAGCCATACATTGCAACTGGGAAAACCATAGCCTTAACTATAATAAGTATCATAAGAATTCGATAATGGAAGATCCTCACATAGTATGAGGCCTCTTCGTTTCAGTTTTTATTAATCTATAAGGACCAAAAATGCTCTTTTGAGAGACAACTTTCTGTGGAAACACAGGGGTCTTGTGCTTTTCCAAAAGTTCTGTAAAAATGGATCTTAGTAAATGAGTTCTATTGATTAGTTCCAACAGATCCTGTAAAGAAAGGATACATGGCAACCATAGCCACAATTGAACATGATGAAATATCTATGGAGTTTAAGCACACTTAGTCAATGGTCTCCCCTCGTGTCCTTTGGAAATGACATTTCCACAGAGCACAAAACAGACAATATTTGTTTCAGCCATACCTTCAAAGCATTGATTTGTGTAACACAATTTCATTACTTGAACGGTCTAAAATCAATATAGATATTATCAACCTTAATATCTACAGACATTATGGCTCCAAAGGCTAGTAGCACATGTAGTGTGCTGTATTGTAATATATGTTGTTTGCTGATAAAGGTTAAGAAGTCTTTGTTTCTACTTATTTATGTTTAAATGTTTGACAGAATTTGGCTAAGGACTTCAACAATTCCATATTTGTTCTGCTTAAGCCGGGATAAAAATATTTGATTTATTGATTTGGAGGGAATTGCAGAGAAATATGCTTTGACTACTTCTGAAAGAATTCTGAGATTTGAAAACTTGAGGTCAATTTGTCCCAAAGGCAATTTGTCCCAAAAGCAACTGGATTTTTTGGTTTTTCTTTGAAGACATTTCACTTCTCATCCAAGAAGCTTCTTTGGCCCTGACTAAATGGTGGGGAATGTAAGGGTTTATATTCCTTGCAGACAGCCTAGTCATTTGCATTCTTGAATACATTTGAATAAGAAAGTCTGGTTGCCTCTTGAAAATGCACCTTTGGGACAACCATGACCTAGATGACTGAGAACCTCCATAAACCTGAGATCAACTGATTTGCTTTGCTTTAAGAGAAATAGTATATTGAAGGTTCGTTTATTATCAGAGTTGAGAAACAGTTGAGATGCATGTTTCTTTCATGTATGTCTATATTACGTTTTCATGTTCTATGAATTTATATTTCCTTCTGAAAGCTCTCCTGTCCAAAAGTTCCCCAAAATTTGCATTTTATGATGACAAATGTTATAGAAAGCAGGAACTAAACAGAATTGTACAACTCCATATGTATGGAGTTTAAGCACACTTAGTCAATGGTTTCCTCTGGTGTCCTTTGAAGATGTCCTTTGAACTGGCCATGGCTAGTCTAGTGAAGAGAAGGACCAGGGGAGACATGATAGCAGCTTCCAATATTTGAGGGGCTGCCACAGAGAGGAAGGGGTCAAGCTATTTTCCAAAGCACCTGAAGGCCAGATAAGGAATAATGGATAGAAAATGATCAAGGAGAGATTCAACCTAGAAATAAGGAGAAATTTTCTGACAGTGAGAACAATCAACCAATGGAACAGAAGTTGCCTTTGGAAGTTGTGGGAGCTTCATCACTTGAGACTTTCAAGAAGAGATTGGACTGCCATTTGTCAGAAATGGTGGAGGGTCTCCTGCTGAGCGGGGGGTTGGACTAGATGACTTATAAAGTCCTTTCCAACTCTGTTAATCTGTAATCCAACCTATACCTTATCCCCAAGAGGAGGTATGTAATGTATTTCTTCTTCTTCTTCAATTAGCTTTCCTTGATGACCATGACTCAGGTCTTGGAGAGAACTTTGAGAACTTTACATAGAACAGTTCAATATAGAAAAATGAGTAGTAACCTTATTATGTATTTTATCAATGAGGCAATGCAATATTTACCAATTCAAGGTAAGAAAACAGAAAAGTAGGGATTCATCAAAAGTTGAGGAACCTTGGAAATGATTCTATACCTATGAGTCCAGAATAAGGAGGGGCAGGAAAGGCATGTTATGGACCATGTCAACTAAAGAATTTTGACTGTGGGTTCTAGCATTAGACTCTTCTCTGCCATTGCCTCCCTATGGGACATCTTGCCTCCTGAGGTGAATCTGACTCTCTTTGGCCTTCCAGAAGACCATTAAGACTACCAAAGCAATCCAGTAGTGATATGTGACCCTGGGAGGGGGATGGTCATTGGTGGTTTGAGAGGCTCTCTCTCTCTCTTTAAGTTGGTCTATTTCTGGAAGGATTTCATTGTTCTTTTATTTGTAAATTGTTCAGTCACTTAGATTAGATAGGCGGTATATACATTGGATCTATCAATCAATAATACAGGCAGTGCTTTTCCTGTGGCAGTCTATGAACACAAGAGTTGGATTTTGAAAAAGCAGAGAAGTTACTCTCTTTTGAACATTGATGTTGTTCTCAAGACTCTTGAAAAACAAGCCAAGAAAACAAACAGATGGATCATGGAACAAATGCATCCTTCTGGCACAAATGACTATAGGCTCAAAATATTATGCCTTAAGCATAATACCTTTCATGAGAAGTGAAAGATTTACCGTATTTTTCCGACTATAAGATGCTCCGGACTATAAGACGCACCTAGCTTTTGGGGATGAAAACAAGAAAAAAAATCTGCCTCTGCCTCACAGCATCCATCTGGTATTCATATGGCCTGTTTGCCGCAGCCCATTTGCTGCAGCCCGTTTGCCACCGCCGCCATGGCCTGTTCGCCGCCACCCATTTGCCGCCGCTCATTTGCTGCTGCAGCCCATTCACTGCAGCCCATTCACCAGCGCCAGCACAGCCCATTTGCCGCCACCTGTTCACCGAAGCCTGTTCACCGCTGCCCTTTTGGCGTGGCCCATTTGGCGCTGTCCATTCACTGACCCCACCCGTTCACCGCCACCCATTTGCTGCTCCCACTGTGACCCATTCACCACCGCCCATTTGCCGCTGCCGGTTCGCTGCCTCCGCCGTGGCCCTTTCGCCACCATCACCACAGTCTGTTTGCCACCACCGTGGCCCATTCTAGAACAGCTGATTGGCGCCTCACCAACTCCTCTCCCCCCCATTGCAATATTCACTGTATAAGACGCACAGACATTTCCACCCACTTTTTATGGGGGGGAAAGTCTGTCTTATACTCCGAAAAATACAGTACCCTTCATTTCTCAGCTTTATAAAGCTGAGAAAGATGGAAAGAAAGAGAAGAAGGGAACAACACCCAAGTGGATAGATTCCTTTTAAAGAGACAATTGCTACATTATCAGAAGTTCTAACTCAGGAGCCTATCTTCCTAGAGAAGACCTATCTGTAGCTAAGAGTCAACTCCAAGTTCATGGCATATATCAGAAAGCAGAAATGACAAAATTAGATGAAAGATAGGGATTTATCAATATTCCACTTTTATATGAACAATTGTTTTGTAGCTTTCTAGTCTGACATTTGTTCCAAGACACGTTCTCTCTCTCTCTCTCTCTCCAATGGACACTTTAATTCAGTGTGTTTATCATGTTTCAGCTTCTTGCTCCCAATTATGAGTTGTTAATAGTGCAGGGAACAAATTGCATAATTAATGCACAGCAGGGAAAAAAAGACAGCGGAAAAACAAAACATATTGTTTAATCATACACAGATAAGTTTGGGCTGTTCTTTAATTACTTCTTCTTTAGTTACATAGTAAGTTTGATGAGAAAATAAGGAAAGCTTTGTGACAGGTGAAAATTCTTACATCATCCAGGATTCTGTCAAAATTCCAGAAACCAGAGAGCCAACTGAAAGTGGCATATCCAAATGTTTGGTTTAGAGGCAAGCTGCCAAAATAATTGTTTGCTTTTTAAGTCAAGAAGGGAAATGTTCTTGGAAACAGTGAAGGTACTGAATTAAGACCAGAGATTTCCAGATTGAAGTCCACTTCCTCTTTAGTGAAATTTACATCCATTGAGTGTCCACTTACTGCCGAAGTCTATTAGCAATAGCAATAACACTTAGACTTATATACCGCTTCATAGTGCTTTTACAGCCCTCTCTAAGCGGTTTACAGAGTCAGCATATTTGCCCCCAACAATCTGGGTCCTCATTTTACTGACCTCGGAAGGATGGAAGGCTGAGTCAACCTTGAGCTGGTGAGATTTGAACTGCTGAACTACAGCTAGCAGTCAGCTGAAGTAGCCTGCAGTGCTGCACTCTAACCACTGCGTCACCTCAGCTCTATTTTGTTCATTTATTAAGAATTGTGTCATCTACATTCAGTGAGAAATGTCATCTATGTAGGACTACATACTACTGGTTCTGTGGGTGTGGCTTGTTGGGTATGGCATGACTTGTTGGGTGTGGCTTGATGGGCATGGCAGGGGAAGGATAATGCAAAATCTCCATTCCCACCCCACTCAAGGGGAAGGTTACTGCAAAAAATCCATTTCCTCCTGATCAGCTGGGAATTGGGAGGCAGAGAATTGATGGGGGCGGGGCCAGTCAGAATTTTTACTACCGGTTCTCCGAACTACTCAAAATTTCCACTACCGGTTCTCTAGAACTGGTCAGAACCTGCTGAAACCCACTTCTGGACTAGATCCATGGAGCAGCGGAAAGGACTGTGCATACAGTGCTTTACATCAGTTTGGAAGTGGTGCTTCAGAAGAAGCAACAACGGGAACTCAGTACTATTCTCTGACTCATGAAAGCAACTGCGTCTCTTTGCAAGATTGCACAGCTGCAGAAATTCAGCCCACTTTCTGGGCAGGGATTTGGAGGCAGCAAGGAAGTGCTAAGGGAAGACAGGTGAGCTGGGAAGACGAGTCTTCTTCTTCTTCTTCTTCTTCTTCTTCTTCTTCTTCTTCTTCTTCTTCTTCTTCTTCTTCTTCTTCTTCTTCTTCTTCTTCTCCTTCTCCTTCTCCTTCTCCTTCTCCTTCTCCTTCTCCTTCTCCTTCTCCTTCTTTCATGAGCATTTTTGCCTTACATTTCTGTTGTAATTAGAATTTGTTTTGTGCATTGTTTTAAGATCGCCTCACCATCAGGAGGCTGTGAGATAGATCCTAGGTAGAGGCAGATATTTCTCTCTCTGGGCACTGAGAATATATCTGCTGAACAAAGCTCCACATTGGTAACAGGAAGGGCATCCAGCCAGTAAACACTAAGCTCCATTCAGTTGCCCAGACTCAACCCCGCAAGGGATTATGATTGTTTTAAGACAAGTGACATCAAAGGTTGAAACTACAGGGCTGAGTGAGAAAGAGAGGCATTCTCTCCTCGTTCTACGGCAGAGGAAAGGACAACACTCTGAGAAGGGGGAAGCTTTGCTTTGTAATAACAAGGGCATCATGATTTCATGGATGCTCTAAATTCAAATAGCTCTATGGTTGAGTGGACTTCAATTTCCTCTGGAGTAGCTTCAGAGTGTCTTGAAGCTGCAGCCTTCTGCCGCAGAGAAGGAAAGGGGGAAGTAGTTTTCTCCAATTTGGGCTCCTTCCAGATGTGAGAATTTCAATTCCTAGAATCATTTAGCAAAATAGAGCTAGTGACTGGATAATTCCGGTGGTGGCAGGTTAGGAAAGCTGAGATAGAGTCACATGTAAGGACCCATAAGCTGAAGGTTATCCATTTTAAGTCATACAAGAGAAATATTATTTCTTCTTCTTTTGTAGCACTGTCATTGTACATATACAGTGTACAGAGTGCCCAATACTAAAAAAAAAAAAGTATAAAAGAGGCATCTGAATTGCCTCCATAAATTAAAATGCAGGTGTAAAATTCACACTATATATTGGGTGAATTTATTTACTCAATAATTTAAAATGCAACTGTAAAATTCAAATTAACTCCTGAAAATAGCTTAGGGCAGTGGTTTTCAACCTGTGGTCTGTGGAGCCACAATGCCATTACAGGGGGTGTCTACGGAGATTCTCAGTCATCCAGGTCATGGTTGTCCCAAAGGTGCTTTATCAAGAGGCAACTGGACTTTCTGTTTTTTTTTTCTTTGAAGATGTTTTGCTTCTCATCCAAGAAGCTTCTCCAGCTCTGACAGGATTCCATTTCATTCCCCAACATCTAGTCAGAGCTTCTTGGATGAGAAGCGAAATGTCTTCAAAGAAAAACCAGAAAGTCCAGTTGCCTCTTGAAAATGCATCTTTGGGACATCACAGGGGGGTCTGCCAAGGCTTGAAGAAATATTATAATTTAAATCTTGAGTTAAGGCTTAAGGGCCCCAGCCATGGTCCATGCCCACAAAAGATATTTAAAGAGGTTCCATGGTGAAGAAAAGGTGAGAACCACTAGCCTAAAAAGAAAGACTTCAGAATCTTCTGGACTTCCTGAAAAGAAGACCATGTCTTCCCGGTATGGGAGCCATTACAGTGAAGACTTGCTTCCTAGTCCATGTTGTCATCACTTCGTGCCAAGGTGGAACCATGAACAAATCCTCTCTAAAGGTAAAGGTAAAGGTTCCCCTAGTACATATGTGCTAGTCATTCCCGACTCTAGGGGGTGGTGCTCATCTCCGTTTCAAAGCCAAAGAGCCAGCACTGTCTGAAGACGTCTCTGTGGTCATGTGGCCGGCATGACTAAATGCCAAAGGCGTATGGAACGCTGTTACCTTCCCACCAAAGGTGGTCCCTATTTTTCTACTTGCATTTTTTACGTACTTTCGAACTACTAGGTTGGCAGAAGAAATGGGAGCTGACCCCATTATGCAGCACTAGGGATTCGAACCGCTGAACTGCCAACCTTTTGATCGACAAGCTCAGCATCTTAGCCACTGAGCCATCATGTCCCTCTCTAGAGGACCACAAAAGAGAAAACAAACTCATATTAGTTGAGGCAGTCCTTTCTGTATCTCTGTGCTGTGCCACAAAAGGGGTTGAAATGAAATAACCTATACCATAAACCACAAACAACCCGGTGATAAATGGATTTTATCCCAGGCATAATCTGGGTTTTCTCTGCTGACCTTAAGGCCACTCTGTGGTGGTCCACTTTCTGAGGAAACCCAACATAAACCCATTACAGTAAGTGTGTGGCAAAAAAGGGAAAAAGGATCACCACTTTCAAATAATCAGAAAAGGCAAACCCCCCCCCCAAAAAAAAAAACCACAAACCTTTTTGTTTATTGGTGAAGCATTGGTAATTTATTTAAAGAGGCATCCAACTGAATTAAATGAGGATAAGTTTCAAAAGAATACACGTTTTTGGAGAGATTTTGGAGAGATATCTGGTGCTTCCTGTCTTTTTTCCAAGGCAAAAATAATGTTTGTGTCTGTGAAGAATTTCCTTTTAAGTCTTCTTTCCACGTCCGTTGATCAGTGTTGATGTACGATTTAAAATAGATCAGGACACAAAATTCCATATTTACAGCAGGCTGATTTTTCTGCTCTTCTTTGTCTCTTTTAAAGTATGCATTTTTTTTTTGCTTAATATAATGAACGCTTTGTCTTCTAAAGTTTGTGGGGAGGGTGGGATTTGATTTTCTTTTTTTTTTAAAAAAAATCTGCTTTAAAAGTCACACGTGGTTGTAATTTAAGATTTTTTTTTTAACCTCCTTGTCCGTAACAGTTGAAAGAAACCTTCAGTGAAAGTTTATTAACTAAACTAGACCGATGCCTGAGGCTATAAAGATTCATTTATTATCAATTTCTTGACTGTTTTTCTTCTTCTGTTTTTGGGTTAAACTCCCGGTGTAAGATAATACCTCACAAAATTAAACCTTTGACCTTCTCTAGAGTTAAGTCGCCTTTGATTAGATAAAGTAACAATTTATCGCCCACCTTGTGGATCTGGTGAAATGAATAATGCAGCAGCTTGAAAAATGACTAAGAAAGAACCTATTGCTTGAGAAGACAGGACTGCTTAGAGAGAGAGGACGGTATTAATTGAATTGTTTTGATTTGGTTTGCACATCTGTAAGACCTCAGAAAATGCATTCCCTTGTTCGTTCTATATCACATCGCTGCATTTTGAGAACACTTCCCATTTCATTTCATGGGAAGCATCTCATGACGGCACATGGTAATGTTACCCAAAAGTAATTCTAACTGATTTTAGTGAAATTTACTTTTATTTATGCAATGTCTGGTATGTCAAGAGATGCAGTGGCTCAGTGGCTAAGATGCTGAGCTTGTCGATCGAAAGGTCAGCAGTTCAGTGGTTCGAATCCCTAGTGTCACGTAATGGGGTGAGCTCCCCTTACTTGTCCCAGCTTCTGTCAACCTAGCAGTTCGAAAGCAGGTAGAAAATGCAAGTAGAAAAATAGGGACCACCTTTGGTGGGAAGGTAACAGCGCTCTGTGCGCCTTTGGTGTATTAGTCATGCTGGTCACTTGACCATGGAGACATCTTCAGACAGCGCTGGCTCTTCGGCTTTGAAACGGAGATGAGCACCACCCCCTAGAGTCGGGAACGACTAGCAAATATGTGCAAGGGGAACCTGTACCTTTACCCGGCCTGAATAACATCTGGAAGAGTAAAGCCAAATGCAGATTAGCTAACTTTTTTTTTCCAATCATTAGTGACGGCTGAGAAACTTGAATTCTGAAAAAGGCAGGTAGGAGAAAGGTGGACACCTTTGAACCACAGGGATGGAGATGACTATTACGCATCCCATGGACCACACAAATAACAAACAGAGAAATTCTAGACTGAATTTCTAGGCTGAAAAGAGCCCTGGTGGCACAGCAGACTAAAAAAGCACTGTTATTAACATCAGCTGCCTGCAATTACTGCAAGTTCAAATCTCACCAGGCTCAAGGTTGACTCAGCCTTCCATCCTTTCTAAGGTAGGTAAAATGAGGACCCGGCTTGTGGGGGCAATAAGCTGACTTTGTATAAATATACAAAAGTATGAAGGCTATTGCTTAACGCATTGTAAGCCGTCCTGAGTCTCCAGAGAGGGCGGCATATAAATCAAATAATAAAAAAAAAATGTCACCAAAAATTTCACTTGAAGCGAAGATAGCTAAATAGAGGCTGTCATACTTTGGTCATGTCATGAGAGCTGACTCCCTTGAAAAGTCAATCATGTTGGGACAGTGACCGGAAAAAGGAGATGGGGCTGCCCTAGTAACCACTGGGGGACACTATAAAGAATGACACTGGGATGACCATGGTAGATCTGAAGGAGGTACTATGAGACAGAGAGTCATAAGAGTGCTGATTCATAGAGTGGCTGAGGGTTGGACACAACTAAATGACTGACTACAATGATTTCTCATTAGAAGTTGCTTCTACAAGTGACACCTATTAACCAGGGGCGGGTTTCAAAACCCGTCGCTACCAGTTCACTTGTGGGTGGGCTCGCATGTGCACGCAACACTTCTGCGCATGCACAGAAGCATCCGGGCAGGTAGGTGGAGCCTCCCGCTGCCACCGCTACCAGTTCACCCGATCCGGTGTGAACCGTAGCAACCCACCACTGCTATTACCCCTTTTCTGTTCATTTATTGAGAATTGAGCCCTCTACATTAAATGATTTATGAGCCACGGTGGCGCAGTGGTTAGAGTGCAGTATTGCAGGCTACTTCTGCTGGCTGCCGGCTCCCTGCAGTTTGGCATTTCAAATCCCACCAGGCTTAAGGTTGACTCAGCCTTCCATCCTTCTGAGGTCGGTAAAATGAGGACCCAGATTGTTGGGAGCAATATGCTGACTCTGTAAACCTCTTGGAGAGGGCTGTAAAGCACTGTAAAGTGATATATAAGTCTAAGTGCAATTGCTATTTATACTAAAGAATAGGTGGGCAGAAAAATATCTCACGAGAGAGAAAAAAAGATGATGATATGCTAGCTGTTCTCAGAAGAGGACTTATGGAATCCACAGGTGAAACCTGGGGTTAAATTGGAAACAGGTTCTCCGCAGGTGTATTTATTCGCTCTATCTGCATATGTAAAAATGATATCAAGTATTGACTGAGTGATTAAGGCTCTTAAGACAGGCCAGCCAAAGGATGTCACTGGGTTGGATCCAGACTTAATCAGGTTTTAGATAGACAGAGTGGAAAGAAAATGGTGCAAATTGACCATAAGGAATTTTAAATCTCAAGTTGCCCTTAGGTTGATCGCTGAACTTGCTGTTTTGTATTTCATGTTGTCCTTTCCTCTGTGTCAACCCTGATTCTTGTGGTTTAACCTTGAGGTAAACATCCCCCACCGAAGAAAGGAATGGGAAAAACATATTTAAATGGGTAGAGTATTATCACACATTTGTAAAAATTGTAGTGTATTGAGCAAAGAGCAAATGCATTTAGCAGCTGCTTAAAATCTAGTTCATATCTTCTTCTCTTGATAGAGTCAAACGAAACATGCCATGTTTATCTAAGAGTAAATTGACCAGGTGGTCTTTTTTGAGTCCTTGGTGGACTGAGTTGACTCAATGGACAATAACCATAATAAGATGGCCATGAATTTAAGGCAGTCCTTTGACTCACAAGCCAAAACCAGTACAATGGTTAGCTTTCCTAGATGGTCAAGCTAGAGTTATGAACACCAGCTGAAATAAGACCTTCATATGCTCAACCCAAAACACGTGTGATAATGTAGAGCCATATCTCTGTAGGCCTACTCATATTGTCCAGGAGATCAAATTAGTTCATGATAATTGAATGTATAGCTACTAATTAAAATCAATCATTGCAGAATAAAGAACCCATTTGTAAAATGTAAACTAGAAATCTACACACACACACACACACACACACACACACACACACACACACACACATTTAATTCCTCTAAGACCAGAGAAATTATTTGGTGTCAAACTTGATCCCAAAGGAAGACATTGGCAATGCAAGCTAAATAATAATTGGGGAGGGTTTGTACATCAATAGAAATATTTTTCAAGAGGGTTTTATTTTGTAATAATAATAATAATAATAATAATAATAATAATAATAATAATAATAATAATAATAATAATAATAATAATAATAATTTTATTTCTATACCGCCCTTTTCCCGAAGGACTCAGGGCGGTGTACAGCCAATTTAAAAACACAAGACACAACAATAATTAAAAATTAAAATAATTAAATAGATTTGGCCGATTTAAAACCCCAAAAATTAAAATACCCCAATTTAAAATTATTATATTGACAGCCCTGCCTGGCGGAACAACAGGGTCTTCAGTGCGCAGCGGAACACCCGGAGGTCGGAGATCTTACGCATTTCCGGGGGCAGTTCATTCCACAGGGTTGGGGCTCCCACAGAGAAGGCCCTCCCCCTGGGTGTCGCCAGCCGACATAACTTGGCTGATGGCACCCTGAGGAGACCCTCTCTGTGGGAACGGACTGGTCGGTGGGAGGCTATTGGTGGCAGAAGACGGTCTCGAAGGTACCCGGGTCCTGTGCCATGGAGCGCTTTATGTATCAAAAAAAATTATTATGAAATTAAATTAACATTATCTCTTTTTAAAAAATTGTGTACATTTTAATGTTGGCAGCTAACCTTTTGAAACGGATGATGAAGAAAATTCCTTTGTTGTGTTAGGAGAAGGAGATGATTGGTAGAGTGTGCGTCTATTTGTGTGCGTTTGTTTGGTTGTCAGCGAGTGTCTGGCTGAAGTTGTGACCTGACCTGAGGTGGAAGACTTGAAAGATTCTTGAACTGAGTTATAATTCAAGTTCAGGTCTGCTCTTAACAAAACTCCTTAAAAAGACTTTTCTGTATGAGTCATTGGAAGGGAAGGTTTCCTTTAGAACCACAATTATTGAAGCAAGATTTTATTTTTTGATGTTTTGCTTTGTGAATAGAATTATGGGACAAGATTAATTGCACACAGTAAGAGCTTTACATGAAGAGCTGTGTGTGATAACATTAAACTTCTAAGTCTGTCACATGAGGGGAAAGCTGTTAGGTTTAATGAATAAATGTAATGCCTAAAATGCCTCAGCTAATTTTTTTTTAATTCCTTTGCTAGCGATCTTTATTGAAGAGAAAACACACACACACACACACATGATATTTTATATTTTATCTGTCGGTTGGGGTAGTAGCAATTTTGTATTCCTTCGCCTTGTTAATCTTCTGGTTCCACCGAAGTAAACAATAGATTTCTTAAATTAAAAATTATGTGCTCCAGAACATGCATCTAAAGATTAAAAAAAAGAAAAAAACAACAAGGCTGTAAACATTTATGACTGAGACAAACTAGATTGTTCAAACATTGCCATGATGCGTCCTGGATAGCAATATGGCAGCGATATCAGTTAGAATGCAAACAAGCTTTTTAAATGATGCGGCCCTTCCATTTCAGCTGGAGAATCTACTCTGTACCATCTGCCTATCAGATGGTTAGGAAGCAGGGCTGCGTATTAATGCCACATGCTGCCTTCTCCTTCTAATGGTTAGATTCATATTGCTAATGGCATTGTCGATGAAATTTGTGTGACGCTGGAGTGATGAGATATTTATAAAGTGGCTTATCTCACTGAATAATCAGCAGGAAAAATGCTAGACATAAACAGATTATCAATTTCGGGGATATTAATGATAACTGCAACAGGGTAGCTTTCTTCACCGTTATTTACAGTCTTCCCTTCGTGTCGCCTCCCACACCAATACCACTCAGACTAATTTTTTTTTAAAAAAAGGAATTTCAAATTCCCTTTGCAAATAACTTTGTTTTTAAAGTCAAATTCTGAATGCACCATGATGAAATCCGTTCGTTTATGTAATTTGTCTCCTTTATTATTTTTTTTTATAAATACCTCAGGGTGGTGAACATATTCAACACACTTTTCCCTCCTATTTTCCCCACAACAACAACCCTAAGTAAATAGTGAGATTTAGACATAGGCAGGGGTGAAATCCATCAGGTTCTGACAGGTTCTGGAGAACCGGTAGCGGAAATTTTGAGCAGTTTGGAGAACTGGCAAAAACCACCTCTGGCTGGCCCCAGAGTGGGGTGGGAATGGAGATTTTGCAATATCCTTCCCCCAAGAATGGGGAGGGAATGGGGATTTTGCAGTATCCTTCCCCTGCCACGTCCACCAAGCCACACCCACAGAACCGGTAGTAAAAAAAATTGGATTTCACCACTGGACATAGGAGCAAATGAGCGGCATCGTGGCTTAGTGGTGAAGACGCTGGTCTTCCACTCAGAAGGTTGAGAGTTCAATCCTAAGTAGCAGCAGATATTTCTCTATTAGGGAACAAAGAGAAAATATCTGCTGTGAACTCCACATAGGCATCAGGAAGGGCATCCGAGCAGTAAACATTCAGCTCCATTCAGCTGCCCCAACTCTACCCCGAATAAAGAATCTTAAAAAGGGAAATATAGGGGCAAATAGCTGGGATAGTGAGAGTGTCTTCCCTCTTTCTTTCCTGAAAAGATTGCATAAATATTTCACCTCATGTACTTCTCTATTCTACATTAATGCTATATGGTATCTCCAGTTTCTGAATTATTGTTTTCGGTTATGACATCATCATAGCCTCTATTGTCCTGATCCTTTTTCAGAGGTAGGTTGAATGTGAGCTGGGCACTCTGGACATTGTAGTTCTCATACCTCAGAACCGAACCTTATTTTTTTAAAAAAATAGTTCAGTCTTTCTGTTCACAAATCAGATCTCAAAGAAGGATAGAATTCTGGGTTGGCCTAATAGTACATTCTACCTGGTTGCAATTCATAAGACACCACTTAGAACAGACTCTCTCAATGCTCAATTTCTGAAATACGAATTTGCACCTCAGCTCTGAACTACATTTTAGGGCTACTTCCAGGTAAGGGCTTGTTCTTGTGGGCATCACTAAATTTGGACACTACTCTCGATCCAGGCCACTACATCCACAAGTAATGTGGAACTCAATCCCTCCTATCCCAGAATTATTAGTTTTTTTCTGAATTTGGTGAGGGGATTTCTGAGGGTTTTGCTCATTTTTAAAAATTATGTTAAAGTTTGTATTGCATGTGAATTCTAATGTATTTCAGTGTTCCTGATTTCTAGCAGCTGGGGAAAAAGGGTAATCTAGTGTTAGACGGCATATCACAGACCTTAATGTTGGAATAAGAGAGAAGGGAAAAGAACAGAAAGAGCCTAAACAAATGGATTATCTTATACATGACATCGTTTACAACAAACAAACAAACAAATCCTTTCCTTTCATTTCCGAGTATAGTCTAGGCCAGGGGTGTCAAACTCGATTTCATTGAGGGTCGCATCAGGGTTGTGTTTGGCCTTGGAGAGCCAGGTGGGAGTGGCCAGGGTGGGCATGGCCATTTCAATGTCACTCGTGTGATCAAATGCCACTTTTGCTAGTAGCTTGTTTTGCTAACACTCTGAAGCGCGGCCCTTCCGGGCTCCTTTTTTAGTTGCGACAGCTCTTGCAGCCCTCTGCCGGTAAAAACAGAACTCGGGAGGGCCACATGCAGCCCTCCCCAGCTCCATTTTCACTGGCAGAGGCACTGCGGGCCAGTCTTTCACTGTTTCCAGGGTGGCCCTACAGGCCAGATCTAAGCACCCCATGGACTGGATCCAGTGATGAAATCCATTTTTTTTTACTACTGGTTCTGTGGGCGTGGCTTGGTGGGCATTGTGGGGCTTGGTGGGTGTGGCTGGGGAAGGATACTGCAAAATCCCCATTCCCTCCCCACTCATGGGGGGATGGATATTGCAAAATCTCAATTCCCACCCCACTCTGGGGCCAGACAGGTGGTATTTGCCGGTTCTCCGAACTACTCAAAATTTCCGCTACCGGTTCTCCAGAAACTGTCAGAACCTGCTGGATTTCACCCCTGGCTGGATCCGGCCCACGGGCCTTGAGTTTGACACCCCTGGTCTAGGAGATATATCTTCTTTTGTATGTGGAGCTCAGAACAGTGTCTACCACTTGTCAGGTAAAAACACGAGAGCCCAAATCTAGATTTAATTCTTGAGAACATCTCTTGAAATCAATGAAATTAGAGATAACTAAATTTACTTTATCCTAACTAAAAATGACCGTCTCCATGATTTCAACTGGTAGGGCTAAGCAGGACTGAAGCTAATCGACTAAAAACACAAGGAGGCCATTTTACACACCTTATTTGGCCATGACAACCTTGAGAAGCTTGCTGTCACTTCCAGATGATGGTTTTTCCTCCGCCCTTTTCTGCCAACACGTTTGTTCCTTGAGAACTTGATCCCGATTTCCTGGAAAGAGGGTGATGTCAAAGGGAGAGTGGATAGAAGTTGTGATTTCACGGTTGTTATTCCCCTTTTGTTGTAGGTCTGACAGCTGCGGCTGCTGCTGCGGCCGCGGCCACCAATGCGGCCATCGCGGAAGCAATGAAGGTGAAAAAAATTAAATTAGAAGCAATGTCAAATTATCATCCCAATAATAACCAGCACGCAGCAGAGTCTGAAAACGGGGACCTAAATTCTGCTGTGGGTAAGTTTTTGATCTAAAAGACACAATTAATTTTGTTTCTACCTGGAAACCGCTTATGGACTTTGTTCTTGAGATGGAAAAAAAATATAAAACTTTGATTTTGGGTTTTGCCAATTAGACAGGTTTATTGTAAAAAGCAAAAAGTTGAGTTTTATCCTATTACCTTCTTCTACTGCACCAAAAGGAGTCAGAAATCAATGCTTTTCTTTTCCTTTCCTCCTTCACTTCCTCCTACACTTTTCTCTCTTCCCCTTTTTGTCTCTTATTTTCTTTGTACGTCTTTATTTGATATTTTGATCAACTAATAAAACTTTTGAAAGCAGAAGTTTCTGATCGGAAAGAGACTTGTTACAAAGATCCTTGCTTTTAAAAAGGCAGGAGAAAATTACAGCTTAATTTCTTTTTTTTTGTTTTCCTTTCAGCCTGTTTTTTTTTTAATACTGTTATTTTTCCAAGTTTTTTTTCCCACATTAACACACTCTAAATATACTACCTGAAAATGCACTGTTCAGTAAAGCTGTCAGAACATCCATCCATCCATCCATCCTATGGAAATAATCAACAGCTTATTTATTTCCAGGGTAACATTTTTAAAAAAATGTGGGATTCATTGTTTCTGTTAAATTAAGTTAAACTGGATCAATTAAAATATAGAATTCAGATTCTGTTTGTAGAAGACAAAATCCTGCCTGTTTAAATCCCAGGTCAGCTGAACAAGTCCTGCCTATCCTAAATGCTCCAGGTTGACTGAACAAAATTGAATTAGTGGCTATTTTGATCATACGGGCGCCTAGAATTATGTTGTTGTTTTCCCCACTCCGTGTTTCATATTTGGAAATTTTGACAAACACTTTTGGTCTCCTAAATTGTGGGATTCACAAGATGTGGCTTCTCCATGCAGTCAATTTCCTTTTCTTAAATATTCCTTTAATGACCACTGACTTTTAAGGGCATTTCTTTCTAATGGCTGCTTTCTGCTCTCTGAGATAAATTAGTGAGTGAACGGAAAGCTGAATTTGAATCCTGTTTAACTGCTGTTCAAGGCAGAGGTTGCATAGACGTAAACCAGAGATGACAATCTAATATATACTTTTTCTATTCTGCAAATTTTTGAGGTTATTCTTAAGGGTGACAGCTTGACAACTTTTTTGTTCTGGATCTCCCTGTACATATTTATTATTTAACTCCTATCCAGGAACAAAAGAAGCACATATGCCCATGTCAGCAGATTTCAAGCAATTTTTTCCCTCTTTGCTGTTAATATTTCAGCCATAGAAAATGCTACAGGTCGACTGAACAAAATTGCCATAACATGCCTAGCCTCAGGGATGGGTGAAGGAACAAGGACAACTAACAACAGTCCCCCAAAAAATTACTTAAACATGAGGGAAAAGGCAAGGAGGGAAACTTAAGATGTTTAGTTCAACTTTCTTTAATCAACGGAGAAATGAAAAGCAGTGAAAAGCATCTACTGTTTTTTTCTAACCTGCAGAACAAAAACAGTTGCTTAAAACACATTGTGTTTTATTGTGGAGGACTGTTAGAAAGTATTTGGATTCTAGTCAGAGACCAAAGTCATAATATTAAGTAGAGTAGTTTTCTTTATCAATAAGTATTTTATATTTTGTGGGATATGGAGAGATGATGGGGAAATATGCATATGATGAATGTGGGTCTCACTGTATATGTCTAGGATTGAAAAGGGGTGCTGTGCCCCATATGCAGAGAAGAGCAACAAAGATGGTTAGGGGTCTGGAGGCTAAAAAACATGAAGAATGAGGATGTCAGGTTTCGAGGTCGTCTCAAATAAATTGCATTTCAAACAAAGTCTTTGAAGAAAACTCCCATTTATTAAGCACGACATTCAAAGTCCGACTCCATCGCAGCCAACACTGACTTCCAGACCCAAAACCCTCCCTTTCTGTTCCCCACTCCTCTGCACTCATTGGCCATCTTCCAAGTCACTCTACCCCTAATCTACTGCTCCAGCTCAAAGGAATTTCCCCCCTCCCATCCCATCTCCTAGGGGATATTATCTCCAGGGAAAATAAGTAGGTGAAAAGTCAAATGTCCCTTTCCAGATGCCTCCGCTTCTCCTTCTTATGTCAGCACTAGAGTAAATGCAGATTGAAGTGCTGACAGAGGAACTCGGTATGTCTAGTCTAGTGAAAAGAAGAACTAGGAGTGACAAAATAGCAGTGTTCCAATATCTCAGGGCTGCCACAAAGAAGAGGGGGGTCAACCTATTCTCCAAAGCACCCAAAGGTAGAAGAAGAAGCAATGGGTGGAAAGTAATTGACCTAGAACTAAGGAGAAATCTCCTGACAGTTAGAACAATTATTCAGTGGAACAACTTGCCTCCAGAAATGTTGGGTGCTCCATCACTAGAGGTTTTTAACAAGAGATTGGGCAACCATTTGTCCAGAATGTTATAGAGTCTCCTATTGGTCCAGGGGGTTGGACTAGAAGACCTCCAAGGTCCTTCCAACTCTGTATTTTGTAATGTGTGAGCCGACATGAAATACCTTCCATCTGCTTTGTAAACAAGTCTTGGCTGCCTTGTAGGTGTGAAAAAGAAGAACCATTTGCTTCACTAGGAGAAAAAACATGGAGTAGCCACTTAATAGGTTAGAAGAGAATGCCCCTTTAGACATTCAGCTTCAATCCAGGAGCCCTCAGGCAGTTGCTATCACAACAAACTATTTTTATCAAATTTATATTTGCTGATAAGTAAAGGGAGACTAATATAGATCTATTTCAAGCTATTTAGCTCTCATCAGCTAGCCATACTCTTACTCAGATTTGAACTTGGGATGCCTGCATGTTAGGCAGTTGTATTAACCTCTGAGCCACAAGTTCTTTTCCGTTTATCAGCTGAGCCAGGGGAGAGATTAAGTGTTTTTTTCTGGGTTTTTTTTTTAATTTCAAACAAAAACAACATAAAAACATCATCCTTTCAAACAATTACAGACAGTGTTTCGGTCAGTTAAAATGCTTTCGTGCTCCCAAAATCTTCAAGATATCAATATATGACACATGTTTCTTTTCCCTTAAAAAGAACCAAATTTTTACACATTTAATCTTAATTTCATTTCTGTGTTTTTTTTCTGTTGAAGCACCTGGTCTACCCCAATATTGGATAGCAACTGCTTGAGGGCTCCTGGATTGGAGCTGAAAAGTGAAAGGGAAGCCATATGCTCCCTCCCATATTGGTGCAGACTAGGTGTTTCGACAGAAAAACACTGTGTGTGTGTGTGTGTGTGTGTGTGTGTGTGTGTCTGAAATCTCACAAGGTCTCTTTTTGACCAAGATTGCCAACCTGAAAGATGCCAGACATCACACAAGGTGCCAGGAAAGTCTTGTCAGTTTTTAGCCTTATTAAATAGGATCCCATGGGATGATACTACCTTGCCCAAGGTTTCACCATCCTGCATGGTGCCAGTGACTTTTTTTGGAAGGAAGGCAAAGCTCTGGTGTTTACTCCTGGTCAAATTCCAGTCTTAATTAAATTGTTGGACAAAGATCCTACTGAAAGACTTAAAAGATAAAACTGAATGAGCATAGATTGATCTTTTTTGGTGATAGGTGGCGATACATCTATTCAAAATTAAGTTGAATTCAGGGACAGGTATAAAACCTCCATCACTACTTGGAGATGTTCTTAGAAAGGCTATTTATGTAAATATTATTGTTCAGGAGAGGCAACTTCCATTCTAGCTTTTTAATTGATCAGAAGACATCACTTAGTTGACCTTGGCTGGCCTTCAGGAGGTAAAGCAGGGTTAGTTCTGGTTTGTATTTGGATGGGAGACTTATCAAGACATTCCAATCCTGTAGAGCCAAGTGGGAGGTTGCAAAAAGCACCTTGAGAAACATGAGCAGTGAATCTCTTTTGTACCTTGGCCAAAACAACAACAACAGTGTAATAATCACCAGGAGTAGAACACAACTTGAAAGAGACTTCATATTTCATGTCTTCATGCTTTATGTCTATGGAGATTCTCAGTTATCCACGTCATGGTTGTCCCAAAGGTGCTTTTTCAAGAGGCAACTGGACTTTCTGGTACCAGAAAACCTTTTGAAAAATCACCTTTGGGTCTTCATGATTTAAGCTTCTTGAAGTCCATTCACTCTACCTGCTCAAACTACATCATAGTTTCTATTAGACTGTCCTGTATTATTTTATATTCCTTTGCAACTTGCATAATGAAGTCATTCCTATAAGCATGATATGCTTATATGGTGGTCCCATTCCTCCAGTAGTCCTGGGAATAAATCATAACAATGGACCTCAACTCAACTCTGAGTTACTCTTGTCATTGTAAGCATCAATCCGTAAATGGGTCTTTTGCCAGAATGAGGATGCAGCTGCAAGGGCGTTCAACTGCTTTAAAGAGCTTCCACAGATGCTGTGTGAATTCTCCTCTGTCTCCTGAAACCTTTTTTTTTTTTTTTGGCCTTAGAATCTGAAGTCTTGCCAACTGTATTATGCAAATAGTAATGGGGACCTAGAAGCATATCATGCATTCTGGTTCAGTGTTGGGAAACACTTTCTTATAGTAAGTTCAGCTCAACAGTGGAACATGTTCAGATGGAAATTGAAATCCAGCTGTTGTTGAAGTCCAGTTTTCCTTATGAAAGGCTACATGAAGGGTAGAACTGGAATGGCGGAAGAATTGTGGATCCAGAGCCATCTCAAAACTTGATACCTCTGACCTTTACAGAAAGTCCACCAATTGAGCAGACATACCACCACAATTGGGACTGGAGCTTCCATCGCTAAGCTTGTGGCTGTGAAATGAGTTGCCCCCAATTTTATTACTATTTCTTTCCAGCAGGCGTTAAGTGAACCACACGGTTATTAAACAAACCCAACTTCCCCCATTGACTTTGCTTGTTGGAAGCTGGCTGGGAAGGTCACAAGGGCAATCATTGGAGCCAGGAATGCTGCAATCCTTGTAAAAGCACATGCCAATTGCCAGGCGCCCAAATTTTGTTCACCTGCAACAGTCTTAACTGTGAGGAGCAGTCATAAATGAATTTCTTTCAACACCATCATAATTTTGAATTCAAGGACCATGATACTTCTAACCAGGGGTGGGCTTCAAAAATTTTAGCAAGGGGTTCTCTTCCTGGTTGCTGGGTGGGTGTGACCATGGTGGACATGGCCTAGTCGGCCTCCTGCACCACGGGGGGGGGGGGTGGTTGCCCTCCCCAGGCTCCGGAGGCTTTCCTCAAGCCTCCAGGAAGGTGAAAACGGCTTCCCTAGGCTCTGGAGGCCCTCTAGAGGCTGGAAATGGGCCCATTTCCGGCCTTCCTGAACTTCCAGTAGGCCTATTGCTTGCCCTTCCTGAGCCTCCGCATGCACCCTGCACTTACCTACATCCAAAATGGGCCGTGTGGGGACTCCTGGGAGGGGCGGGGTGGTGTGGGCAGGGCGAGCCAGGACTGGGATTTGGGGGTTCTCTAAACTGCACAGAATCTTAGCTAGAGGTTCTCCCGAACCCCTACGAACCCCTAGCAGCTCACCCCTGCTTCTGACATCTCTCTTTGTCTATAAACATCCTGGAGGGGAGTGTGTTTTTTTTTTTCTTCTAAAAGTCTGAACAGAAAACTTGCATTGGAGTTCTGAAATTAAAGAAGAAATTAAAACACCATCGATATTGTTGAATCAGGAATGGAAAAAAAATCCGGTTAGGAGATACGCCCCATGTTGTGCCCTTCAAAGTTTCTTCCCTCTCTGTGATTCTGACAGCCCTTTAAGGAACATGAAACCTGGTAGAGATAAAAATTCCTCCAGTGTTCGATGAACGTTGGATGAAATTTGGTTCCAAAAAAAAAAAAAAAGATGCTTCTGGGAGCCAGGAAGTCTGAATAGTGACATATTTAGGAAGGGGAAGATAGAGACATCTCCAGATATTTTTGGGCTGTTTCAAATTAATCATTCAAGATTCCTAATTGTCAGCTTCTCCTCTCTTGGGCTTCTTCGCGTGCATTCACCTGCTCCGTGCTTGTGTGATTTTTCAGCACTTTCGATGAACTTCTGAGGTTAGCAGAGCAGTGAGAAGGTCACCGGTGACCTTCTGTGTGGCTGAAGGTAGATTTAAATCCCCCGTCCCTTGGGGAGCATTTTAACCACTGCGGTATTCTGGCTCTCTATAACAATGTATTGAATTTGTTATCTCTTAATAAAGGTACTCTAAAAAAAATAATAATAATAGAAACCTTGGTCTAAATGGGGTAATTGCCAATAATAACCAATCTTTCATATGCATTTCTCTAACGTATGGAAGCTCTGCAGGCAGGCACGGTGAAATATAGGACTATAATACTTGCTCTCTCCTTTCCACAATTCATCGGATTCTTTTTAGTTTAATATTTATTTGCTAAGATGAGATGCTCGTCTATATGGTGATAAACAGTCTGGTCCTGGCATTTGAAGGTGACCTGTCATTTCATATGGACAAATCTCCTGCTTACTGAAATGTACAAAATAAATCATTAAAGCAGGCAGGTGCTCATTCCCAGTTTTAAATCACCATAGATTTATGATTTGAATTAATGCTTCATTTGGTCATAGAAATAGATGCAGAGACGGATGATATGCAGCCTAGTAGCTTCCATACTGTATCCTTCTTCATATTGATTACTCAGATGTCTCTGCAATCTCTTGTTTATATCAGGCACAGCCCTGTGACAGCTTGGCTGATACCAGCAGCCCTGCAGATAAGAAGGAAAAATGTCTAGGATTCTTTTTAGTGGCAACTTCTCCCACAGCCCCGAGTAGAGATAAATTATTTTAGCTCAGTGGTTTAAAGTCAAGGCAGCATGGCAAACACTCACATGCATACAATTCAATTCAAGTCAATCCAGTTTATTACAGTCAGAGACCAGAGCAAATAAAAACCACACACAAAAAAAGTGAACATCCAATTAAAAATTCTAGAGTAAAATAACTGAACAGAACAGAACACATAACAGATAAACGATTCAATTCAGTTGATTACAGTCACGGAATGGAGACCAGACCAAATAAAAACCACACGCAAAAAAAGTGACTATCCCATTAAAAATTCTAGAATAAAATAACACATAACAGTTAATGTCTATGATAAAATCCAATCTGTCAATTACACCTGGTCTCACTATAGTAAAATTACAATCTAGAAACTTTGAGGCCCATAGTCAGTTTAATACTAAAAGAGAAAGGAATAAGCAGTGCAAAGGGTTTGCCACATTGGTTGTAATAGAGTAGAGTAGGGTAGGGTAGGGTAGGGTAGGGTAGGGTAGGGTAGGGTAGGGTAGGGTAGGGTAGGGTAGGGTAGGGTAGGGTAGGGTAGGGTAGAGTAGAGTAGAGTAGAGTAGAGTAGAGTAGAGTAGAGTAGAAGAATAGAATAGAATAGAATAGAATAGAATAGAATAGAATAAAATAGAATAGAATAGAATAGAATAGAATAGAATAGAATAGAATAGAATAGAATAGAATAGAATAGAACAGAATAGGTAGGCTAGGCTAGGGTAGGGTAGGGTAGGGTAGGGTAGGGTAGGATAGGGTAGGGTAGAGTAGAAGAATGGAGCTAGCAGAGTGTTTACTGGCCAGATGCCCTTCCTGTTGCCAATGCAGAGTTTTGTTCAGCAGATACATTCTCACTGTGCCCAGAGAGATAAATATCTGCCTCTACCTAGGATCGAACTCACAGCCTCCTGATTGTGAGGTGAGAGCTCCACTTCTAGGCTACCGCACTACTCATGGTTGTGATAACCCTGTGTCTAAATTTAAATTTTGAGGGCCAAGATGACGAGGGCCAAGCGTGGCCATTCTATTTTGCAAGACATGTTATTCCCACAGGTGTGGGAACACAACCACTTTGTTTCAATAGTTTGTGCCAACCACGTTTAGTTGTTGCATGGACCTGCATAGGCAGGCCTAAGAAAATCTTCAGATCCTCTGCCTTGTGCCTTCTAGTGGAGGTGGCTTTCTCAGTGCTGTCTTTGCCCTGAGAACGTGGCCATTTTGATTATCAAGCATAACCCTCATAGAGGTTCGTTCCTTGAAATTGCTGTAAAAATGAATAATTTTATGCTGCTGCCAGCAGTAGTCTCTACATCTGGGTCATTGTAGAGTGAAGGCAATGGGATTCCTTGAGAAAAAAAAAGTAAGAATGCATCAATTTCATGGATTCCTCTTCTAGGAAGCTTCAGAGAGGTCTGTCTCTTTATTTTCATTTGTAGACACTGATGTTCCACCCACAGGGAGAAGATATGCTAATCACAGTCAATATCTAAGAGTGCAATTCCTGTTAAGAGAAAGGAAGGAAGGAAGGAAGGAAGGAAGGAAGGAAGGAAGGAAGGAAGGGAGAAAGAAAGAGAGAAAGAAAGAGAGAAAGAAAGAAGAAAGGAAAGGAAAGGAAAGGAAGAAAGAAAAAGAAAGAAAGAAAAAGAAGGAAGGAAGGAATGAATGAAGGAAAGGATGGAAGGAAGGAAGATAAAGGAAGGAAGGAAAGAAAGAAAAAGAAAGAAAGAAAAAGGAAGAAGGGAGGAAGGAAGGAAAGAAGGAAAGGAAGGAAAGAAGGAAGGAAGGAAGGAAGGAAGGAAGGAAAGGATGGAAGGAAGGAAAGAAAGAAAGAAAGAAAGAAAGAAAGAAAGAAGCAGTGCATCAAAGAACAGGTCAGGAAAGTTTAGAAAAGTGTTCTAGCTCTCTCACCACACTATTCTCTGTAAAAAAAAAAATCTATTTCCATAATATACCTTCTAAAAAAAAAGTAACATTGAACTTGATAATTGTTTTTTTATAACACTTCTGGGATGATTCTTTTTTTCAGTATGATTCTTTTCATTAAGGGAAAGACTCACTCATCATTGGCTTTTGGGGTTTTATGATTCATTATTATTTGATAGGCAGATTTTTGGGCTAATCAGAAAGTGTTGTCCAGAATAAAACATGGTATTAGCATGATTAAAGCATCAGAAAGAAGCCTTGTACTCCATCACCACCTCCCAAAGTTCTATAATATATGTAAACCAGCTCAAAAACCTGTGGCAAGACAGCCATGGTTGGGGTGGACTATAATGAACAGTAATTTTGTAAGACCAGCAATTGCCATAATTTAGAACGACCGTTGAAAAAAATCCTGACCTAATTGATTGTACCAGCAAATACATAAGCAGGACACCAGAAGCTGATATTCACAAGGAACAAGATCCCACAGATCAAGAGTGCTTTCAGTTTGACATGGAGATATCAGAGGAGGCATTCTACTGAATACTTACTGAGTCCTGATCTCCCATTAACTAATTAGAATCTTGTCTTTTAAGCCAGGGGTATCAAACTCGATTTCATTGAGGACCGCATCAGGGTTGCATTTGACCTCGGGGGGAGGGGGCAGTGGCCAGTGTGGGCATGGCCACCTAGATGTCACTCCTGTTGGGGCGCCTGTGGTGGTCCGAGCACTCTGCGAGCAAAAATGGCCTCCCCAGCTCCATTTTCGGCTGTGACAGTCTCCTGCAACCCCCTGCCAGTGAAAAAGGAGTCCGGAGGGCCACACGGGGCCGTCCTGAGCTCTGTTTTCGCTGCCACAGGTACCACAGACTCATCCTTCACTGTTTCCAGGGCAGCCCCACGACCCAGGTCTAAGCACCCCATGGGCCGGATCTGGCCCGCAGGTCTTGAGTTTGACACCCCTGTTTTAAGCCATTTTCAAGGAAGCCCTAAATTTTAGACATTACAATAGTGAAGTTTAAATATTCCATAGGAATCTATTCAGATTGAATAGGAAAGGCAGGTTTAAAATAAGACAACCTGAGACGTGGGAGTCACGTGTGGATTTGAATGGTTTCAGTAGATTCCAACAAAATCATCTGGAGCCCCCACCCCAAGAAAGATATTTGTGCCTGCTGACATTCTTCTTAAATCTCATCTTTCCAGAAAAGTACAATTGTCAGTTTGATATATGTGGCCATTAAGTGATGCTGTAGAACACA
Organism: Pituophis catenifer annectens; assembly: GCF_029215685.1. NCBI lineage: Eukaryota > Metazoa > Chordata > Lepidosauria > Squamata > Colubridae > Pituophis > Pituophis catenifer. The sequence continues at coordinate 12,601,626 of NW_027256884.1, read as the reverse complement.
TGATATGGAGAATGTCTTCTCCTTGAAATCCTGCTTTTACTCATGGACCACGCTAACTAAATCCAGAATCTAGACTGGGTTGGATTCAAATAATCAATTTTATCCCAGACTACCTTAACTTAGAGGCCTTGCTATCTTTTCCAACAGCCATGCCACAGAGGGGAAGGCTGAAGGCTGAATTACTTTCCAATTTATTTATTTTTTCAGGAATACGACCCTTCTGGAAGGCAACATCTATGGTTTAAATGCTAAACATCCCTAACATCTCGTAATTCCCAAATGAACTCTATTTAACTTGTTCGCTTCCTCAAGGTAAACAAGCAGAAAACTCTCCGATGTAACATGATCTGCTAGTAGTGAATCTCAGCTACATGTCTTCTGCATCCCTTAACGCAATAACATTCGTGCAAACCAAAGAAGGTTTTATCCAAAGAGGGCAAAGCAGATAGATGAAACTGTAGCATTGGGCGACATTTGTGTACGTAGTCAATGATCTCACGATATCCTAAAAGTAAGGTGACCAACTTTTTTACAATGAGAAGGAGGACAAGGTACCTGTGTGTTGTGTCGTGTTTCGGTAAGAAGTAAACAAAGCCACTTGTGCATGGCACACTCTCTCAAAACGATTATCCTGTGCAGAGCGCATGGGTCTCATAATCGTGTCCCGCCGCACTGTACCGAGCCTTGACGAATCGTCATGTCAAATATAAATACGTCACATCACACGCAACAGATCGGATCGGCATCGATCGAATACGGAGATTTACAGATTAGTCTTCAAATATCGAAAAAGAGGACATGTAGGAGGACACTTTTTGAGAGAGGACAGAACTTACAAAAAGAAGGACTGTCCTCCCTAAAGGAGGACGATTGGTCACCTTACTAAAAGGAATGGTGGTTTGGGTTTCTAAAAATACGTTTTTAGGAAAAGACATTGTCTCTCTGTCTGCCTATCTAAAGACATAAAAGAGCTTATTATTTCTTTCTTTTTCTTTTTTTCATTTTTCTTTTTCCTTTCCTGTTGGAACCAGCATAAAATCACACTGCTGATGGTCAGTGATTTGTTACTAAATTTCCATGGCATGCCCTGGGGGACTGTCTGAGACACAAAAGGGTTTTGTGAACTAGATGCAGACTGATCGTTGATCGCTTCCCTGTGGAGAATGCCCTATTTCCAGCGTTCTGATGACTGTCTTTGTACTGGTGACAGAGATATAGGCTTTCTCATCTGTCATCAGTGCCATCAAGTAAGCGTGCAGATGGATTTTTACCTCTCTTCAAACTGCTCACAGCAAGCCATCCGCCATCTGTGCTTCGGGCATTAACCCCTCCTTCCTTGCCCTCCATTGCCCAGAAGACCATGGGACCTTGGAAGCTCTATACTTTTGTTCAGAGGGAATGGTGTAGATTTTAACAGTTTAACAGAGTTGGAAGGGACCTTGTAGGTCATCTAGTCCAACTCCCCCACGCCCAAGCAGGAGACCCTACACTATTTCTGACAAATGGCAGTCCAGTCTCTTCTTGAAGGCCTCGAGGGATGAAGCCCCCACAACTTCCGAAGGCAACTTCTGTTCCATTGGTTGATTGTTCTCACTGTCATAAAATTTCTCCTTATTTCTAGGTTGAACCTCTCCTTGATCAATTTCCATCCATTATTCCTTGTCTGGCCTTTGGGTGCCTTGGAAAATAGCTTGACCCCTTCCTTTCTGTGGCAGCCCCTCAAATATTGGAAGACTGCTATCATGTCTCCCCTGCAGGGGTGAAATCTAAAATTTGTTACTACCGGTTCTGTGGATGCGGCTTGATGGGGGGGGGGAAATGTGACTGGGTGGGCATGGCCAACTTTTTTTTTTTTTTACTTTTAAAAAGCATTTTTTCTACAACCTTAAGAGGTTGCAGAAAAAAATGCTTTTAGAAGCCTCTGACAATCAGGCAACTCAGCTGGGATCGCCAGAGGCTTTTAAAGGCATTTTTTCCCTACAACTTCTTCGACTGAAGAGGTTGTAGAAAAAATGCTTTTAAAAGCCTCTGACGATCCCAGCTGATTCACGAGATCATCAGAGGCTTTTTTTTTTCTTTTAAAAGCATTTTTTCGGCTGAAGAGGTTGTAGAAAAAATGCTTTTAAAAGTAAAAAAACCAGCCTCTGATGATCTGGTCCGAACTGGGAGTATTTCACCCCTGTTCCCCTGGTCCTTCTCTTCACTAGACTAGCCATGCCCAGTTCTTGTAACTGTTCTTCATATGTTTTAGTCTCCAGTCCCCTAATCATCCTGGTTGCTCTCTGCACTCTTTCTAGAGTGAATATCTTTTTAATAGTGTGGTGACCAAAACTGGATGCAATATTCTAGGTGTGGTCTTACTAAGGCTTTATACAGTGCTAGTAGTACCTCACTTGATCTTCATTGTATCCCTCTGTTAATGCAAATTAGGATTGCATTGGCTTTTTTGGCTGCCGCCTCACACTGCTGACTCATGTTTAACTGGTTGTCCACTAAGACTAGATGACCTGCTCATTTAACCACCCTTGAAGGATACTATGATTCTGGTATAACTCTGAGCTAGGACTACAAGAAAATTATGAGAGAGGGAGAGAAAGAGAAAGAGAAAGAGAGAGAGAGAGAGAGAGTATTCTCCAGATATATCTGCTTTCTGGTGTGGAAGGTTGTAACACATTCTCCATTTGTCTATGGTGGGGGGGGGGTGCAAATGTGGCTCTTTTACAACCTGTCTCAGGAATTATGGGAGTTGAAGTCCACAGGTTGTAAAAGAGCCACATTTGCCCACCCCTGGTCTATGGAGATTCTCAGTCATCCAGATCATGGTTGTCCCAAAGGTGCTTTTTCAAAAGGCAACTGGACTTAATTTTTCCTTGACGATGTTTCGCTTCTCATCCAAGAACTCAACTGAATGAAGAAGCTTCTTGGAAGCCATGACCTGAAGAAGCTTCTTGGATGAGAAGCGAAACATCTTCAAGGAAAAACAGAGTCCAATTGCTTTTTGAAAAAGCACCTTTGGTAGATTCTCCATTTTTTTAGGACCAATATGAACAGTTATTGATCTATCTTGATTTCTCTAGCCACAGATCACCTCTGACAGAGAACCAATTCAGATTCAAGTTGCTTCTTATATTGGGCTGTATAGAGAGGGAGATGACCTTTGGTGGAGATAGACAAGATCCACAATCAAAGCAACTAACAAAGCAACAAAAAAAAAATCTTAATTCCTGATCTGATCTACCTGGTGGGGTTGACAGACTATCACTATTTGAGATAGACTCATCTTTATTAGACTGTCATACATCTTAAGCTAACTTTTACTTTTACTTTTTTACTTTTATTTAATTTGTATACCGCCCTTCTCCTGAAGGACTCAGGGCAGTGAACAGCCAACAATAAAATACATACATACAAAATTTAAAAAACAGAAATAAAATCGAATTAAATAATTTGGCCCGGACAGATTAAAACCCCAATCAATTTAAAACAGATTTAAACTTTGAAAATTAAAAGATATTAAAAATATTAAAACATTAAAATATTAAAATTGTTTAAAAAGAGGGAGAAAGTTAGGCCAGGCCCGCCTGGTGAAATAAAAAGGTCTTTAGAGCGCGGCGGAAGGTGCGCAGATCCGGGATCCTCCGTATCTCCGGGGGGAGCTCGTTCCAGATAGTAGGTGCCCCCACAGAGAAGGCTCTCCCCCTGGGGGCCGCCAGTCGACATTGTTTGACCGACGGCACCCGGAGGAGCCCCTCTCTATGAGAGCGTACCGGCCGGTGGGAGGCTATTGATGGTAGTAGGCGGTCCCGCAAGTACCCAGGTCCTGAGCAACACTCCATAAATACTAACATTCACAAGACCTCATACTGTAGCTGTGATTGTCAACTTCTTGTGCATAGACTTCTTTGCTTCACCTTGGAGGATCTCTCCAGGAATACTGTCTTAACCATCCCTGATATTTAATCTACAAGACTATAGTAGTGGCCAAAATTGTGGAAACCTTTTGGGAAAAGTGTATTTTCTAAAACTAGCTAATAACACCACTTTTTTGTGGAGTCATACCATAAAATTATATATCAATGGAAAGATAATTTAATCAAGAATGTAATGCAATAACTTTTATGAAGGATTTGCTATTAGAATAGCAGTTACAGTATAAAGAAGAAACATGAAACAGGTAGAAAAAATGAAATATACAAAAATTATCACTATGTCAGTTAATACTTAGTTGGGTAACCTTTAGCATGGATTGCGGCCTTACAATGTCTTCCCATGGAGTGAACCAAGTCTTTTAGTTCTGCAGCTGTTATAATGTGAAACCAAGATTGAATGATTGCTTCTATTAACTGGATTTTATTGCTGGGTCGTTTCTGACTAACAAGTTTCTTTAGTCAGCTCCCTAGATTTTCAATTGGGTTAAGAAAGTCTGGGCTATTCCCAGGCCATTTCAGCAGTGGAATATGATTATCTTGAAACTCCAAACTAAAATGTGGTGTTATTAGCCATCAAACCTCAAAAATACACTTTTCCCAAAAGGTTTCCACAATTTTGGCCACTACTGTATATCTTTGAACTATTTGTTCCTAGTAGATATAATAATTTCTCCTTCCAAAGGCCTGCAGAACATTTAATTCTACTTAAACAAGGCATTTGATGTAATATCAAAAATATAGCTTACTTTGGAGGGCGGGGGAATGATTGAAAAAGAAACAAGGAAATGTCTAACTTGGGGGAAAAAAAGAGATTTAGCCAATTGCTGTGGCATGGGTCTTATCTATGTTCCTGTTCTAGCCATTAATGTCAGAAAAATATTGTGAAAATATTCTAAGCCATTCTCCAAGGATCTGAAAAGAATTTTTGCCATTACCTAATGGGGTGAACTACATATGTCTTGTAAACAACGATCAACAATAGTAAATGACTTGAAGGTCGGAAATGAGTTCATTTATAATATGATCTCAAAACAGATGTTCCAAAAAACAAATGTCATTGTTTGAACTGCAATTATACTTTTTTCCAAACAAAAAAAACCCCAAAAAACTTCTTGCTATTATTTCTCGAAGGAAATGAAGCAATCCCAGAGACTGGAGTGTTCTCCTTTTCTAAACACAGTTAGGAAACGTCATATTGACTTAGAATAATGCATAACAACCACAAGATGTGTTGAAAACACAGGGTGCTTTTGACACAGTAGACTTCCTTTTATCTGCACCAATGTACAGTATTCCCAAAAGTAAAGAGCTCTGTTTATGATAAGTCCAGATCTGTTGCCCGAGATAAACACATACAAACACACACATTTTTTTTTTTTAAAAAAAAAACACATTTGTTTCTTGCTTTTTAGAAGAGCAGAAGCACTTAGGGGAAACAAAAAAAAAAGATTTGCTTAAATGAACCACCTCCAGAAAGAGAATTGAATGCAATCATTTCATATTTTTTTCCCCTCGTTTTGCAGGCTTGTTTTTCTTTTTTCTTTTTTTTATAAATTAAACTTTATTGTTTAAAAGAAAAGAAAACATTTAAAAACATACAAGTTTCTCACAATTGAGAAACAAATTTACATATACAGTACATAAACGTCACCTATTAACTAATTTCCATTATTCTATATAAATATATTATATGTATTATATGTACATATATACAAACATACAATAAAGTATTCCATATTCTATACCTCTGACAGTGCTGTTTTTTGTTATATTAATTTCTTCTAAATTTCATCTCTACCCATTTCCTTTCCTCTGATTTATCCATTGGTACCATCTATTCCATGTTTCATAATATTTAGAGTCCTCCTTATCCTGTAACTCTAAAGTTAGTCTATCCATCTCTGCGCATGTATATATTTTTTGTATTAATTCCTGATCCGTTGGCAGTCGATCGTTGTGCTAGTGCTAATCTTGCCGCCATGATTATATGAAATATTAGGTATTTTATGTCATTTCGGATGTTCTTTTTGATCATGCCCAATAGGAAAATCTCAGGTTCTAATTCAATTTCACAATCTGTAATTTCTTTTTTTCTTTTTAGAAGGAAGAATTAATTTTATGGCTCCAGGAAAGGGGGAAAAAAAAAAGGGGGGGAAGAAAATTAAAAAAAAAAAAAGTCTCAAGTCCTTGAGAAAACAGAAAGAACACATGCTGGCCAGGCAGGAACTCAGCTCTTGCGATTGCACATCTGAATCTGTTCTTGGCAATGTTAATGAACCTCAAATCCTCTCTATAATTAGATGAGGGAATTGCTTATATTTTCAAACAGATGATGCTGCCGTAATGAAACGATTGACAGGGAATTTAAGATTGTCTACAGTAGTCATTTGGTTGGGGCTTCCTTCCCACCCCCTCCCACCTTCTGAAGTTTAGAAAGAAGACGAATGGTAGACTTGGGTCCTAGGAGAGGGAGCAATTTATGCTGAATGCTATGACAGGTGTCATCTTTCCGAGAGGGGAGGAGATGGAGAGGGGAGGATGAGGGGCAAAGAGCGCCCCCCCCCAGTTTTTCTTTTGGTGAGTGCGGGTGGGTTATGGGGGGGTGGGGGGGTTATGGAAGGTGTCCTGTGTATCTCCTGCCTTGGTTCTTTAAAAGGGGCCGAGACTCCAGAGATGGATCCGGATTGAGTGCACAGCTGTAACGGCTGATGAGCTAATTGCGCCTTATCGCTCAGCCCCATTCATCTTCATTTTTTACCAATTACTGAGAATTATCTCTGTTCTCAGTTGGATATGAGAGTTAATCCTTTTTGGTTAAGCTGCAGTACTGTGAGCAGATTCTAAATTGGAGGGTGAAGAAGCCAGAGAGCAGGCTCACTTTGGGAAAGTCTCTATTCCAGTCGCTGGGTTGCTATTTCGTGAGTTTCTTTTTTCTTCTTTTTTTCCCCCAGTCGTCTCCAACAAAATATGCCACCTTTCTCCTTTATGGAGCTGCTTCTTCTTCTTCTTTTTTTTTAAATAGAATTAAAGCTTATTTTTTGTGTGTGTGCAGATTTCATAATGAAAAATATATCCGGTGCCCAATTCAAACTTCCACAAAAAAAAAAAAAAAAAAAAAATCAATACGTTTTGAGACAAATTAATTAGATGTGATATAATTATGTCCCTCCTTGGGCTAAAGAACTTTTAAACAGAAGAATAACACAGAACTCCAAACAAATTGTTTCCACTTGGAAAGTTGGAAATCATTCAGGATCTTTTTATCAGACCTGTTAAGATCAGGGACTAAAACCACGACCACTGAATCATTATAAAGCAATACACTAAAATCTTCAGGGAGTATATTTTATGTTAAGCATATAATTGTCCTGCTGAACCCACAACAGATTCATCCTTTCTTTTTTCCTGGACAAGGTTGTTCAGTCATTAATCTGAAAAATCAGATTTTAGGAGGGAAAAAAAAGTACTGTGAATTTAGGTTTATTAAGGAGTTAAGAGACTGTTTAAATTCTCTTGGCTCGGGTTTGATGTAATACTCTTAGCAGCAATTAGCAAATTTATAAAACAATGAAGGGGGAAAAAATCCTAATACTAATGCTAAGTAATAATAATGTTTAAAAATAAGGGGAGATGATTCCCCACTTTTTCATTAAACTTAGAGTTAGTAGTATTCATTACAAATAAAAATGTAACTGTTGAAAAACTATTTTTTCCCCTAACTTAGAAAACTTATATTTATTACAAACAAAATTCAGTTGGGCTATTAGTGATGCCTAAGATATAATATTAGATCTACATAATAAATATGATCTACATAATAAATATGATCTACATAATGAATATGATTTAAGATTTATTTATGAAGTTTAGCAACTATTTGGCTTATTTAGGCTTATTTGTTGTAGCTCCAATCTCTGTGCACTAATTTCCTTTTTTTTTTTTCAATCAATGCATTTATAATTCTTTTTCAAAAGAAAAAGAAGAGCTTTGCTATGATTCTGGGTATAATCATCATTACCTTCACAGTTTTAGTGGAATGTTATTTTTTAGCATGCTGTGATATTGTGTGTTGGTTTGACGGTATCCCATTGCTAAATCATACTAAAGAATTCTGTGGTTTTTCTCCACCAATGTAGGGAAGGAAGTATTCTGAAATAACTAAATACCAAAACATAGTTAACTTCACACCACACAAACTAATTTCATTTCTGAAAAGTGCATGTGATGAGATACCATTCTGTTTCGTAGGAATTTATCATTGCTGGGTGGGCTTTCTTCACTGCTTGAACATTCTGCAGTGTATTGCAGAACAACAACATTTCAACTAAATCCAGTTTTATGGAATGCTATTTAAATTTTAAAAGGGACTTGGTGGCTCAGCGGCTAAGATGCTGGGCTTGTCGATTGAAAGGTCGGCAGTTCAGCGGTTCGAATCCCTAGTCCCGCATAACCGGGCGAGCTCCCGTTACTTGTCCCAGCTTCTGCCAACCTAGCAGTTCGAAAGCACGTAAAAAATGCAAGTAGAAAAATAGGGACCACCTTTGGTGGGAAGGTAACAGCATTCCATGCGTCTTTGGCATTTAGTCATGCTGACCACATGACTACGGAGACGTCTTCGGACAGTGCTGGCTCTTCAGCTTTGTAACAGAGATGAGCACCGCCCCCTAGAGTCGGGAATGACTAGCACATATGTTTGACGTGAACTTTTACCTTTATTTTAATTTTATGAACCATGCAAGCTAGGCATTCTGTCCTGAAATCATAAGAGGAAATCTGGGTGGGAATATAGAATGTGGAGACCCAAGGAGGAATCATATCTTGTGGCAGACTTGGATACCAACCTCTCACAACCTGATCACACAAGTTAATTAGGGGCATAACCCTAATCACCTTTCAAGGTGAGCTGGCCAAGTTTATGTCAGTCTTCCTCCACCTATGAGGATCCATATTTCAGACACAAGAGACTAAATAGAAGCAAACTGGACTTCAAAAATATCAGCCCAGAGGTTTCAGTACCCCAGAGGTCCCATCTCCAACCTCAAGTTAGTTGTCCTTGAGCATGGGTTTCCATCCCAAAGTAGGAAATTTAGAGTGCTTTAGATGTGTGAGCTCTATTTCACATGGAGTTAACTGTGGGTAAGGTTTTCTTGATACTATATGAGTCCCTCAAGTCATCAATGAAAGAATGCCTGTATTACGTAGAACAACTACGTGATAAAAGGGTATTATCTATGAATAATTTTAATTGTATGGACCTTTCTACTGCCCTTACCCCAAGCAATGGATTAATATGTGTCAAGCACAGGAAATCCAGGCAGTTCAAATGAATATAAAGATTTACTGAAAGCTTAAGTGCCCTGCAAAAATCTGAATTACTAAATGATCAAAGCAAAGTGGCAATAGATAAGAGTCAATGGAATTCAAGATGGGCAGGACTGAGATCTCTTGTGAGCATGATGGGACTCAATATTGATATGATTGATTGATAGGAAACTTTGACAAAGTGACTTTGTGTCAATCACTTACTCTCTGAGCCCAGCCTACATCACAGGGACATTATTATGTCTAATGAAAGGAAAGGAAACCTTCAGCATTAAACTCCTAGAATAGATCAAATCAGTAATACATTTGGTTGACACTGACGTGGGAAGGTAAGCAGGCAATATCCGTTTCCCCCCAGTTGTTCTATTTTTCTAGGTATTTTACTGCTTTTTCACAGATTTAAAATCTTCTGTCCATGAACTTCTCCCTAGCTGGTTTCCTTGGGTCAGAACGATGTCTAAGAAGCCTCTCTGGTGACAATTAAAGAACAGAGGAGTTACCTCCTTCTGACTATCTGGCAGATGAAATTTGAGCAGTCACATTTTCTGTGTTCTAGCAAGGAAATATGGCTGCTCATATTTGGCGGTAGTTGGGATGGTAGTTGGTGGGGAAGTTGGTGGTTAGTTGGGGTAAAGAAGGTCCATCTCTGCTGGAACAACTGGGAACTGGATAACCGGTTGATCACCAGAGAGCTGCTTGGTTCACAGCTAGATCAGTTAAGCAGGTTTGATTTGATAGGTGGCAGAGTTTGTTTAAAATGATGAGCAGAACCAGGATAAGTGCATTTATCTACCTAATCTATCTATCTATCTATCTATCTATCTATCTATCTATCTATCTGTCTATCTATCGTCTATCATCTATCTATCTATCTATCTATCTATCTATCTATCTATCTATCTATCTATCTATCTATCTATCTATCGTCTATCATCTATCTTTCTATCTATCTATCTATGTATCTATCTATCGTCTATCATCTATCTTTCTATCTATCTATCTGTCTGTCTGTCTGTCTATCTATCTATCTATCGTCTATCTATCGTCTATCTATCTATCTATCTATCTATCTATCTATCTATCTATCTATCTATCTATCGTCTATCATCTATCTATCTATCTTCTTTCTTCTATCTATCTCTTCTATCATCTATCTATCTATCTTTTATCATCTATCTGTCTGTCTGTCTGTCTATCTATCTATCTATCTATCTATCTATCTATCTATCTATCTATCTATCATCTTCTATCATCTATCTTTCTATCTGTCTATCTGTCTATCTTTCTATCTAATTAATTTTTGATATCATTGATAAACATGCATTTATACAGGTAGTCCTTGACTTAACAAACATGCAATAAGGGTTCAAAGTTAAGACGGCCTCAGAAAAGGTGACTTAGAGCATGTCCTTGAAGTTATAACCATCATACCGTTCTTACAGCTGAATGATTGCAATTCGGGTGGTTGGAACTGGTTCACATTGATGATAGTTGCCCCATCTTTTGTGGTCATGTAACTGTGATTTGTGGCCTTCCCAAGTGGATTCTGACAAGCAAAGTGAACTGAGGAAGCCAGATTCACTTACCAACCACGTGATTCATTTAATGACCACATGATTCGCTTACTGATCACGATTCATTTAATGACCACCTGTTTCCCTTAACCGATGTAAAAATGGTCCAAAAAAAAAAAAAAAAAAATCAGGTCCAGCCATGTGATGACTTGCTTAATGATCATATTGCTCAGAGACCAAAATGCCAGTCTCAATTGTGGTCATAAGTCACGGACAGCCTGTACTCACATTTAAATGATCTCCAAGGGTAAGGGTTGATATTTTTGCTATCAGGACTTAATTTATTGCTCTAGTCCAGAGGTCTTCAAACTTGGCCGCTTTAAGACTTGTGGACTTCAACTCCCAGAATTCTCCAGCCAGCTGGCTGGAGAATTCTGGGAGTTGAAGTCCACAAGTCTTAAAGCGACCAAGTTTGAAGACCTCTGCTCTAGTCTTTTGGGGAAAAAAAGGAGAGTACTGTAGTTTTTAATTATCCCTGCAGCTCAAACACTACGGATGAATCATTAACCCAACTAATGTGATCTAAACAGAGAAGCAAAAAAAATATCAGGGAAAGCAAAAAGGCCTGATGCTGAGAATTGAAAGATATGAGGATGGGAATACCAAAGGCTGAATTTGGTCAACATACATTGATGACCTGATGGGTGACTATTGATGACGTGAATCATTACACTCCTGTCCATCACTATCAGGAGGCTGTGAGTTCGATCCTAGGTAGAGGCAGATATTTCTCTCTCTAGGCACAATGAGAATATATATCCGCTGAACAAAATTCTGCATTGGCGACAGGAAGGGCATCTGGCCTTTTGGTATCTCCATTCAGTTGCCCAGACTCCACCCCACAAGGGATTATGGGCTCATTAAAAGAAGATGATGATTACACTCCTAGAGGAAAATTTTAATAATCTCTTCTTCACTGTTCCTTCTAAGTTTCGAAAGAAGGAAACAGCTTTACCCCTTGTATTGCTCAATTGAGAACTCTCCTACTCGGTTTTCATATACAGTAGAACCATAATTTGTTCCATAACTTTGGTCGCAACCCGATTTGGTCGTGACCTGAACCTTAAACAAACAACAGGAAATTTGGCGCTTACAAAAAAAAAAAAAATGGTGCGGAAGGGGAAATCAGCCGCAGTGCAGGGAAATCGGCCATGGCCATGTTTGATCTCCACCCAAGTATGTGTTCATGACCAGATTCAAAAATTTTGTGAACTTTTTGGTCGTAATTTGGTTTATGGTCAGAAGCATTTATGACCAGAGGTTCTACTGTATGGGACAGTGGTCGGTTTCAAATTTTTTTACTACCGGTTCTGTGGGTGCGGCTTGGTGGGCATGGCTTGGTGGGCGTGGCAGGGGAAGGATACTGTAAAATCTCCATTCCCGCCCCAATCCAGGGAAAGGTTACTGCAAAATTCCCATTTCCTCCCGATCAACTGGGACTGGGGAGGCAGAGAATAGATGGAGGCGGGGCCAGTCAGTTCTCCGAACTACTCAAAATTTCCACTACCGGTTCTCCAGAACTGGTCAGAACCTGCTGAAACCCACCTCTGGTATGGGGGTAAGGTAAATATAAAGGACTGCTAAAGGACAGTATTCTCCTTCTGACTGAGAAAGAGGCTTCAGGAGGGTGAAATTTACTTAAATGCAGTGGTGGGCTGCAACCGGTTTAAAAACCGGTTCCGGGGTCACGCACTTCGCGCAGTGTTTAAAATACAGCAGTTTGAAGCACAGTGGCTTACCTTCTAAGGCAGTCCCGGTAAGTAGAAAAGCGGAGGTGTGGAAATCAGCTGTGCTGCGTGAATCAGCTGAGCCAGAAAGAAAGAAATATAGGATAGGATAGGATAGGATAGGATAGGATAGGATAGGATAGGATAGGATAGGATAGGATAGGATAGGATAGGGTGGGTGGGGCCAGCTGATCATCAGAACTACCGGTTCGCCTGAACTGGCAGCAGCCCACCACTGCTTAAATGGCTGATGGAGAGAGACAGAGATTCCAGATGTTAATATGAAGTTCTTGTGAAGTTCATTTTGCTGAAAAGATTCACAGATACAAACATTGGACCAATAGAGGAGAAACTGACCTTGCAATCTGCTAATGAAAAAGCCCATAATTAAAAACAAAAATAAAGAGTATACATATCTCATTTTATTTTTTATTTTTGCAGAAACTAACCTTTAGGACAACACATATAATATAGAATCACAGATTTATATGTAAGGGGATAGAAATCCATCTTGCAACTTCTTTGCTAATAAATAAATAAATTTCATTAGACGCTTAGCTTTTTTTAAAAGACCAACTCAGTTTAATTCAATATTTCTCATTAAAAAAAAACCAAACCCATAAATTTATACTGGTAGTCCTCAACTTACAGCCACAATTGGGCCCAAAATTTATGTTGTTAAGTGAGACATTTGTTAAGTGAGTTTTGCCCCTTTTTACAACCTTTTCTTGCCACCGTTGTTAAGTGAATTGCTGCAGTTGATAACTGAGTAACCTGGTTGTTAAGTGAATCTGGCTTCCCCGTGGACTTTGCTTGTCAGAAGTTCGCAAAAGGGGATCCTGTCTCCTTGGGACACAGCACCCGTCATAAAAATGAGTCAGTTGCCAAGCATCCAAATTTTGATCGCATGACTATGGGGATACTGCAATAGTCATAAGGATGAAAAATGGTTGCAAGTCACATTTTTCAGTTGTAACTTTGAAAGCTCACTAAGCAAACTGTTGTAAGCCAAGGATTATCTTGGTTTACAACAGTTAGCCAGTATTAGGAATGGTTTCAGAAGGAAAACACACACACACACACACACACACACATACACACTTGTTTTGTTCCTTAACAAAATCCAGTCGGTCTATTAGGCAGAAGCAGAGGATAATGCATAGATCTGTAAGTTCTACTCGATGTTGTATTCTTACAAACACTTTGTTGTGGCCTGTTGGCCCCCGGCCCCTCCAGCAGCCGAATCAGAGGAGGAGGAGGCGTGGGAATCAGGGTCAGCATCAAGGCAACCTGAGAGCTCCGAGGGGGAAGAGGGAATGGAGCTGTCAGAGAGAGAGAGAGAGACAGAGGCGGAGCCTGGGCTGTCCGTCAGCCCTCAGCTGGAGAGTCAACAGCCCCCAGGTCTGGAGGCGGCTGATGGGGAAGAGGAGGAACAGCTGGGTCCAGTGCCTGATGTGCGGATGTGCAGAAGGCAGAGGAGAGGAGAGCAATGGAAATCCGTGGGCCTATCCTTGAGACGGAAGAGCCACCACTGGTAGTGAAGCCCCACCCTAGCTCTGGGGATAAAAGGCGGGGGGCAGAGATGAATAGATGTGGCAGATAGACTTGTTAGCCTGCGTTGAGAGAGGAACATTTTTGCCAGGGCTGATGGCACCCCTAATAAAGAAATCATTGATTTAAATACAGAGGGTTTGTCTTGTTTGGGAAGCTGGGTCAAGAACACCCTTGTTAAAGCATGTGAGAATGTTGGTCGTCCTTCTTTAGGGATCCAGGCACCAAAAACGATTCCTATTTTTAATGTTTGCTCTCAGCCTGCACGGAAGAGATTGGCAGGTGTCATTTGTTCGCAATGCATCTGATTCTTTTGCGCGCCATAAAGGCTAAGCAAACTGTCTTAAGATCCAATATCCTCCGGAAAGAATAATGGAGTACATCTCGTTTTGCAGGCTGCGAGACCTACAGACCATCCCTTAATTCGCTATTTATAAAAGGCAGTGATGAATAAAACGTACCTGGTGTCTTTGGGGACCGGACAGGCCTTTGACAGCCGTGATGGAGAAATCAGAGATGGCTGTGAGAACAAGCAGGAGGGGCGTGGGGGGGGGAAAGAAAAAAACCAAGGATTTGAATACGGCTTTCTCGAACAGCGGGGTTTAATGGAAAGATAGACCCCTCCATTTATTCGGCGCTGAGAGAATGGCCCGTTTGATAATGACTGGGAACGTTGTTATTAAAACAGTGTGCGCAGTTCATTTTCAACAGTTTTGAATTAGAGTCTGCACTAATAAAACCGATACGCTTTCCTTCACAAAGGGCAGGTCTGTTAGTTAATGTAGCTGCTGCAGAGCCTCGTGGACCGTGCCTTCAGCTCTATTTGTGCATCGCAGCATGCCAAGCGAAGAGGGTTGATTTTCAAGAGTCCCGCTGGCGGAAGGTAATGGCATTATAGCATCTTTATCTCCGAACAAGGACTGTGGCGTAAACGCTTCCCGTCTCCTTTCCCTTTCCCCTTGCTTCTCTGTACCCTTGGTGGCACAAAAGACATTTGGCTTTCGAAAAGATCCCCTCTTTCCTCCAATATGATTATTCCTTTCGGTCACTTTAGCCCCGGCAAAGGAAATGTTATTATTTAAAGCCTGCCCAAGCAGCATGGCGCACGCCTGATAGCGAGCGCATTTCGAAGTGAAGTGCCTCTCCGCTCGCGATATGGATCGGCTCAGTCGCACGCTGTACCAGCTGTCATCTCGGCCATACTGCTGTGATTTAATTAGTCTGTTTATGTCCTTTCTAATAATATTTCCGTCTCTGCGAAAAGGGCAAAGGCGAGCGGCTTCGTTCTCTCACTCTGGGTTCCGCGCGCGGAGGAATGCGGCCTGCATCCACTCTGCTGAGATGTAAGATTAGATCATCGTTCCTCATCATTTCAAATGGGCTGATGAATTCGTTCAGCCAAGAACTGGACTGGTTGCCTGGGGTCTGCTGGAGAGGGGACTCTGAATCTGCTTGGGAGAGAGTCAGAGATGGGTTCAGGGCAAGCTTTGGTTCTGCCCAGAAGGTCAGTCCTGAGGGAGAGAAAGAGTTGAGTGATGTCTTCATTGGGCATTGCAATGTTTGTTTTCTACTGCTATTAGAAGACAAAACTGTGGTTCTTTCTGCCTCCTCCTCCTCCTCCTCCTCCTCCTCCTCCTCCTCCTCCTCCTCCTCCTCCTCCTCCTCCTCCTCCTTTTCTTCATCTACCAATACCTCATCTTCCTTTTTCTCCTCCCTCTCCTCCTCTTCCTCCTCCTCATTTTCTCTCCTCCCTTTCTTCCTCTACCAACTCTTCCACTTCTTCCTTTTTCTCCTCCCTCCTCCTCCTCCTCCTCCTCCGCTTCTCCTTCTCCTTCTCCTCATATTTGCTCCTCCCTTTTTCCTCTACCAACTCTTCCTCCTCTTCCTTTCTCCTCCCTCTCCTCCTCCTCTTTCTTCTTTTTCTCTTCATATTTTCTCCTTCTTTTTTCCTCTAATTCCTCTTATTTTTCCTCTTCCCCCTCTCCTTTTCCTCCTCTTCCCTGTTCTCCCCCTCTCCCTTATCCTCCTCTGTTTCTTCCTCTTCCTCTCTTTTATTCTCTTCCCGTGTTTTCTTCTTCCTCCTTGTCCTCCTTTTTGTTCCCTCAAAGAAGTTCATTTAGAATGTAAAGTATTGAAAAATTGGACCCAGCTTTTTTACAGAGAGGGAGAGAGAGAGACAGAGAGAGGGAGGGAGGGAGGGACACTGTTCCCATTAGGGATAAACAATGTTATGATTCCACAAGATTTAACATAACTATAATTGTGACTCCTGCACTTTAAATTTGTATTGGAAAATTTCAAATCTAGTATTCTTAAAATGGGAGAAAAAAATAAACAGCCCTGTAGGTCAAAAATAATACAAATAAGAGAGAGAGAATTAAAGCAAACAAACTATAGAAAATGCCTGAAGATAAAGAAGAAGGACATTTTATAGATAGTTAAAAACAAGCTTGCATATGTTGCAGGAAAAATGACGGACTAGGACAAGCTCTTCAGTGCAGGAAAGAGTTTTTATTTGCGCAAGGTTCAAACAGTCCGAAGACCACGAAAAAGTCTGAACGCCGATGGCTTCTTCTGGCCATGTATTTATACAGTTTAAAGACAAAAGTATTACAGAGAGTGATGCATTTCACACGTAGAAGCTACCCTTTAATCTATCTCTAGGAAAGACATAACAGCCCTGTTCCCACAGGCTCAGGCTTTCAGCTCCGGAGCTCAAGACATAACAAAAGGAGATAAGAGGCTAGAAGACGCCTCACAAGCAGTAAAGAGGACAGTAAGGGAAACAGTATTTTCTCTCTGAAATCTACATGACATTTGGGGTGCAATAAACATTAAACACCAGATGTATCTGTTTAGGGTCAGTTTGCCCTTTTACAATTCTGTACCTACGTCAAATACCGTTTGTCAATTCAGCACCTTGGCACGGAAGAGGCACTTCTGTCTTAACCAAAGATTTGGATTTCTAATATTTGAGTTTTATCCCAATATCGAATCTTAGCCTGGCTCATACCCCCCTTTGTGACTCATCTGTTTATCCAGACGAGTCACACCATAGGTCCTCTTCCTGCTGGAGCCGTTTGTAATCCCACATAGCCATCACCTGAGCAGTTGTCTTACGTTCCACCAGCAAGGATAGACTTTTAGAGATAGTTTTAACAAACAGAGGTAAAATACATGGGAGAAAAATACACCCCGCAGCTATTAATCCTACCAGGCCAAAGATGGCCTGCAGGCCAGGTAACCTTGACCACCATCCTGAAAACATATCCTATAAATTAAGACCTTTCCAAGTCTGGATTGGCACATGAGCTATTTTAACCATTTTGTCTGTTATTTCCTTAATAACCTTTCCGCTTTCATCAACTTCTACACAGCAATTAGTCAAATTAAACTTTCCACATACCCCTCCTTCCTTGGCTAACAAATAATCTAAAGCTAACCTATTCTGCATAATATATGTCCTTGATTTGACACTTTCCCCAGCTAATTGAGTAAGACCTTTTACAGTTTCGTTGGTGATGATTTCAACCACAGCTTGCAGACGAATTAAACGGTTCAGAATGTATATAGGGGTCCGATAGCCATACATGCCATCTACCGCCCATGTAGCTGGTCCATAAACCTCAATAATTCGCTCTGCAGGCCATTCTACACTTCCCCAACTACGTTGGTTACCTCCGACCCTAACTTTCCCTATTGCAGACGTGTCTACATGTCTTCTTTGTCTTAAGTTTCCCACCTCATCATATACCGGGACACCTAAAACCTGTCGAGTTTTAAGGGGAAGCAAAAAGAATCCTGGTCCAATTATTCCCAGGACACAAGCTCCACACCAGGATTTAGGTAGAACCCCATATGCCATCTTACCACATATCCAGTATAGTCCATCAGGAGCCAGCCATTCAAGGGTCTGATTATCTGGATCTTTTAAAAAAAGAGAACCCGTTTACCTTAAACAGGGCCCTTTTATCAGTACCCTCTGTGGCAGTACCTCCTGACCACCATACCTTACTTTCCCATTTTCCTGTACATATAAGGTTTCCTACCTGACGACAGCCTGCCACAATTTTTCTCTGGAAACAAACATTCCCTACCAAACTAGCAGTCAAAGTCCAGTCTCCATCCTTACCCTTATTATATGACAGATTACCCTTATAATCCATTTCTAAAACTTTGGAACAATTTAATTCCTGGGCTTCCCATGGCCATTTTTCTCCCATGTTAGTTCCTCCACATACAAAACAATCCGATACATTCAGAGTGTGGGCTATGTCTCCTGCCAATTTGACAAAGGTATTTGTTACATAGCTAGGGATTTCGGGTATATTCAGCTTTCCCCTTTTCAGATAATATTACAAGGGAACTTCTTCAGGATTTATTACCAAATAATGTACTAGCACCTCCTCTATAATTTTCACGTCCCACTCTACCTTACAGCTTATACATAAAACACAATCAATACAGTGAGTGCAACAACAACACTCACACCCACAATTACAAAACCAATACAATTAAAAAAAATCTTTTTTTCTGTTCCTTTGCATCAAAAGGCAGCTTCCAGGGTGTCCTAAGCAGGGACTTCTTTCATCTGTAAGAGGTTCACACTCCACAGCCGGTTGGGGAAATATTAGGAATCGGAACGACTGAGAAATCAAATGGGCCCTGGTTGTCCACAAAACCATTGCTTATATCTGTAAAACACAATAATCAATAAAGCTACTACCCCAATTACTCAAAGTGCCCACACCCAATTTTCCTCCCACATGGATCCGCAATGATCTTCAATCTCTTGTCAGGATCCAAGTTCCGGACCAATTCAAGAGAGCAGGTGCTCCATCCTCTTTTTAGCTTACAGCGGGTTACATCAGCAGATATACATCAAGGTAACCTATATATAGAATACAAAAGCTTTCTTTAAGCACATTCAAATGTCAGTTTTGTTGGATGTTGTTTGACCACGGACACTTTCCAGCCGGTGTCAGCTGCTGCCTTGACTCATGTCCGATAGATCCATGATTTTGATTCTGCAATCTTAATAGCAAGTGGAGAAGTCATAATACCAATAAAAGATCCCTTCCATCTTCCACTTGGTCCCCAGGTTCAAATGAGTGACATTAAGTTACTAATCTAGGGGGTACTTATTCCATCACATATTGTTGGAATCTCTCAATTTGCTTATTAAGTTCTTGTACCATCTCCATATTCCAACCCCCCCCCCTTTACGACCTAAATCAGGCCACCTAACATACATATTTACCTTATTTTACCTTTTTTTTTTTTTTTTACATGGTCGGGTGGAATAAACCTCCAATACCTGTAAACATTCATGCTCAGAAACAGACTCCGTAGGCAACAAAGTTGCTGGATTTAATCGGTTAGACACCACCAGACACACCTGTGGATTCTCACTCCTAATTACCTGATATTTTGTCACCCTTTGCCCACTAATCCACAAATGTCCCTTAGTATCCAACACAGACTGCTCCTCATGAGGGGAGTGCATGAGTATAGGACAAGAAAAAGTAAATTTATTACAATTCTGAATCAATTCTGCACTTGCAGCCAGCACCTTCAAACAGTGGGGCCAGCTTTTTGGCCCCCCCCCCTCCAATTACAGCAAAAGCTAGCTAGTCCTAAAAAAAGCTTCTCAGTTGTCTTTTTGTCCGGGGTTCTACCAGCATTAGGACCGCCCTTTTCCGCTCTGGTCCTAAAGCTCGATGACCCTTATATTGTATCCCAAATATCTAACTTTCCTTTTCACCAATTGAGCTTTCTTTCTTGCTACCCAATAACCACACTCTAGTAACAAATCTAACATCCTCGTGTATTCATCTTAGCATTCTCCCATCATAAATCCTCTGTCAGTCCTGTTGATCCAAACATCATCAACATATTACAGTATTGTGTCTCCTGGTTGTTGAGGCACATAATACTGTAAGTCTCTAGCTACCGCTATTCCAAACAATGCGGGGGAGGTCTTAAATCCCCGAGACAGCCGAGTCCCAGTATATTGCATTTTCATTCCTGTGTAAGGATTCTCCCACTCAAAATGCAAACAGTGGCTGGCTTACGGGGTGAATGGGAATTGTAAAGAATGCATCCCTTAAATCAATAACAGAAAACCACTCAGCCCGGGGTGGAATTAAACTTAACAGGGAATATGGATTCAACACGGCCGGGTGTAAAGTTACTGTGCCCCGGGCTGTAAGACCCATCTAACTGTTTAATTGGGATAATTGGAGTATTCCAGGAGGACTAAATAGGCACCAAAAACCCCGCTTCCAAATCTCTGAATGCTTTCATAAATAGCACAAATAGCTTCCCAAGAAACGGGACGCTGCCTTATACTCACAGACTCCACTCCAGGTTTTAGTTCCACCCCCACTGGAGGGTGGCGAGCTGCAAAACCCGGCAGGTTATCCTCAGCGCACATCAAACAACCTCCAAATCTCCTCCGGAGAATGCCTTATGGTCATTCTCTAACTATCTTCATCAAAAGAAATTGTTGCCCCTAATTTGCTCAGCATATCCCTGCCTAACAATGGAATAGGGCACTCAGGAATGTACAAAAATTCATGCTGGATTTCAGCTTCTTTAAAATCACACATCTCTGATTTCAAGACCTGCCGCCCCATGGCTTGCCCTGATACCCCCTGGACCTGAATTTTATGGGATCCGGGGGGCTGCAATCTGCTTATTTACAACTAATCTTCCTGCTCCCATATTTACCAGAAACGTTCTGTACTGACCCCCTATTTTCATTGTAACTAATGGCTCAGGCGGGGGTTCTTCCAAGCCTGGTCCCCCTCAATCTGACCAAGTCATGTCTGCCAATCCAATACTTTCTGCTCAAACCTCTCCTCTGTCCTCGCTCTCCCCTTCTCCCAGAGAGCTGCCCATGCATCCCTGACCCAAAATCCGCTCTTCTCATCCCTCTACTTCTCACCATCTGTCTTGGGCATTCCTTTTCCCAAGTAATTTTATTTCTATACCACCCTTCTCCCGAAGGACTCAGGGTGGTGTACAGCCTATTTTGTTAAAAAAAAACCAGACAAACACCAGAAAGGAGAAAAAAAGTTTTAAAAGCATCTCTTTTCCCCTTCTCCCCTCCAAAGGAAGGGGGGGAGAAAAACCCCCTTGCATCCCACTTCGCAGTGCTCCTGCCAACAAAGCAGCCTTTTTATTCATCCGTGCCTCCTGCTCTTTCTTCTCCACCTACAGCCCCCACAGCCTCCAAATCATCATCATCATCATCATCATCATCATCCCCCTCTCCCTCACTCTGACTGCTACCTCTAGGCGGATGACTCCCCTTGACTTCACGCCAGGATCACTCATACGCCTCTGATTTCCTCCTCCGCTCCCTCTAGCAGCCCCCTTACTTTTCCTGCCTGCTCAGATACACATAACCCGACTGTTTCAGCCCTACATTGCAATAAATCCTCAGCTTTTTTCAACAGGGGTCTCACCCATTGATCAATATATTGAGATTGATCAGGATATTTATCCTGATTCACTACAATCACTCCCCACAACTTATCCACTGTTTCTTCCCTTAACCATCCCTGAGGGGGAGGGGGGTCAGCCCATCTCCCTTTGTGGCCACACATGTTTACATAAGAATTTTAATTGATCCTTTGATCCTTTCGGATAGGAAGGGTTGCTAAAATACTTGTCAAAACCTTTTAACATGCATGCCAATGGAGTATTTGGCATGCTCTGAACCCCATCCCTTCTACCACACTGCCATCGACTCATAGCCCCGGAAACTCACGGCCACTAATGAGAAATGCGATGGCTTAACCACCCACACAACCTGACATGGACTTCATTAGGGTAGCCACCCCGAGTCCGAGGGAGTGATCAGGTCCCTCCGTCTGCCTTCAAATGAGGCAGGTACAATTCTTTTACAATATACTCACTTAAAACGCTCCCACTCCGTAGATTCCTGGCCAGGAATTTGTTCAGACCACCTTTCCTGCACCGCAGGGTTCTTGGACTCGATCAGAGCACCGTCGGGGCCATAGGGTTATCGCGGCTGTCTCCCGGAGATGTATCTCCGTGGCGCCTGGAGAATGTTCAGGAGCGACCTCCCAATGGTCCCGAGGGGTCAAAACGGTCCTCAGCGAAATATCGCCTTGCCCCCAGTCCCGGCGGCGTCGCCAGCTGTTGCAGGAAAAATGACGGACTAGGACAAGCTCTTCAGTGCAGGAAAGAGTTTTTATTTGCGCAAGGTTCAAACAGTCCGAAGACCACGAAAAAGTCTGAACGCCGATGGCTTCTTCTGGCCATGTATTTATACAGTTTAAAGACAAAAGTATTACAGAGAGTGATGCATTTCACACGTAGAAGCTACCCTTTAATCTATCTCTAGGAAAGACATAACAGCCCTGTTCCCACAGGCTCAGGCTTTCAGCTCCGGAGCTCAAGACATAACAAAAGGAGATAAGAGGCTAGAAGACGCCTCACAAGCAGTAAAGAGGACAGTAAGGGAAACAGTATTTTCTCTCTGAAATCTACATGACATTTGGGGTGCAATAAACATTAAACACCAGATGTATCTGTTTAGGGTCAGTTTGCCCTTTTACAATTCTGTACCTACGTCAAATACCGTTTGTCAATTCAGCACCTTGGCACGGAAGAGGCACTTCTGTCTTAACCAAAGATTTGGATTTCTAATATTTGAGTTTTATCCCAATATCGAATCTTAGCCTGGCTCACATACATTGATTAAAAAAAATATTAGATTCAGGGTTGACTTCTGATAACTTACCTGAAGATACCCACATCATTTTTCTTGCATGATATGGTTTCCCACTGTTTTCTTCTAAGACTTTGTGGAGTTTTTTCCCCCATGCTTCTAGCCTGAAGCCCAAGATTTCTTAGTGTTCTCTCATCAAACTATTAATGAAGTTGGACCCATTTTTGCTTTCTATGTCAGCCAAAATAGGACAGGAGCTGCACATTTTGGAGACTAAATTGCATTAGTCATAATGCACATATTTAAAATTATAGATCTCAATCCCATAATCCTTAATTCATACATCGGTTTTGGAATCTTATATTTCTCCGCCATAATGTGCTTATGTTATTGGCATTACTATGGCCCCACACACTTCCCACAATGGCCAACTTTATCTCCAACCAGCCACAAAGTGAGACGTTGCCTCCCTAAGACTTGATAGGACTCATCATTCGATTCTTTCATTTGTAATTTCCAAAGCTGTTTTTCTGCACTTCTAAGTTTTCTTCTATTTCTTTGTTTTGGTAAATGTTTAATAAAAGGTGGTAATTAAAAACTCCACAGAAACAAAACAAGTTCCCTCTTAGAAATAAATGTTTTCTTAGCTGGATAAATTATCTGTGCCAACTTTTGATTGTGTCATGGTTTATCCAATATGCAGCTTTTATCTCAGAGCTACGGACATTTCTGTTCTCATAATTGTCTTAGATTCAGGGGCCAAAAGGATTTTTGGAACCCACTGAGTCATCTCGGGGAATATGTGTGTTTGTGCATTGTATGTGTTGTAAAAGAAACAGAGGTTAAGACGGTAGCTACTATCACACAGTGGAAGCTCCACACTATTTTTACATGAATTGTAAGGAGGAAAGTCTTCAATCAGATGTCATCTTGCCTTTTTTTTTTTTTTTTTGACATGTGTTCACACACGCACTGTGGACACTTTTGTCTCCTGAACTCCTGAAAGAAGTAAGTTTTCTTTAGTTTCTCATCAGAGTGAATCATTCTGTAAAATCAGTGCATCTTTTGCTGCAAACCACAAGGGATCCATCAACAGCTGTAGCACAACGCCGGGAAAACACAATTGGATTTGAAGGGTTGCTGACAGATGTTGTGTGGGCACTTCTAAACCAAATGTTGGCCTTAAATCCAAAAAGCCACACACCCCAAATCATAACTGCATCTTTGAAGGACTGCCAGACGGTAATAAGGTTCTTATTCTTCCGTTTAATCATGTCCGATTTTAGGAGATCCTGCACAATTCCCTGCAGTTTTCTTGGCAAGATGTTCAGCAAAGATTTGTCATTGCCTACTTTCTAGAGCTACGAGAAAGTGACTGGCTCGAGGTTTAGCTTGCTGGTTTCATGTCCAAAGCAGGACTAGAGCTCATAGTTTCCTGGTTTCTAGCTTGATACATTAACCACTACCCCAAACTGCTAACCCACTGAAACAATATTTACATTTAAAACTGAGATTATGATATAGTTAGAGAAAGAAAAGGGACCTGGTGGCTCAGTGGCTAAGACGCTGAGCTTGTTGATTGAAAGGTTGGCAGTTCAGCGGTTGGAATCCCTAGTGCCGCAAAATGGGGTGAGCTCCCATTACTTGTCCCACCTTCTGCCAACCTACCAGTTCGAAAGCACGTAAAAAATGCAAGTAGAAAAATAGGGACCACCTTTGGTGGGAAGGTAACAGCGTTCCGTGCGCCTTTGGCATTTAGTCATGCTGTCCACATGACCACAGAGATGTCTTTGGACAGCGCTGGCTCTTGGGCTTTGAAACGGAGATGAGCACTGCCCCCTAGAGTCGGGAACGACTAGCACATATGTGCGAGGGGAACCTTTACCTTTACCTTAAAGAAAGAAAGAAAAAAACCCAATAACTTCTTTGTGATTTGGGCTAATTAATCTGGAGCCTTTTCTGGAGTTTATCTTATGAAGCATACATTTCTTCACTTTACCAAGGACTTAGTATCTAAAATGCCAGTTATGTAAAAGAAATTAAGCAAACTTACATATCCTTGTAATTTTTGTTTTTTTAACTTATAAACTTTGAGATGTGAAGCAGGTGATAACCGGTCCAACCCGTTGTGCACGTTCATTGATCTGTGACTTTTCAAATCATAACTTTGTAACCTCGTTAGTCAATTATCTTCTGGAGAATGAAGAATGGAGATGTTGCCATCGGCTTTTGAAGCACTTTTTTTGTTGTTGTTGCAATTCAGAAGCAAACTAGGCTAATTCGGAAGCAAATTAAGCAAAACTTGGTTGTGAATCCTGTAATGCTATTCCAATAACAACATTTAGTTCTATTAAGACAGGGGTCTCCATCAGGGGTGGGTTCTACCTTTTTTTAGTACCGGTTCTGTGGGCGTGGCTTATTTTGTGGGCGTGGCTTGATGATCATGTGACAAACAATTCTTTAGGATTTAGCAGAGGTACTGATCTACCAGGCTTTTAACTGCTTGTAGAGCAGTACCGATCTACCCATTTGTTTTTGGAGCATTCTGGTCTACCTATTTATTTTTGGAGTGCACCGGTCTACCCATTTGTTTTTGGAGTGCATTGGTCTACCGCCACACTGCCTTTTACCGCTGATCAGTTGTAGGGTGGCCCTTTGAAGTGCCGCGGTAAGAGTTTAAACAGTTTTTT
Source organism: Pituophis catenifer annectens (assembly GCF_029215685.1). Taxonomy (NCBI): domain Eukaryota; kingdom Metazoa; phylum Chordata; class Lepidosauria; order Squamata; family Colubridae; genus Pituophis; species Pituophis catenifer. The sequence continues at coordinate 12,576,129 of NW_027256884.1, read as the reverse complement.
GCTGCTCTGCCACCACCGAGAGCATCAGAAACCGCTTTCAGGCAGCTTGGCCTCAATTGCCAATCTACCACCACCAAACGGTTTACAAGGAGCGGATCGGTTCTAGCCAATCAGTTGGGAGACTTCTTGGCTTCTCAGTTTAAAGCTAAGGTTGTTTTTTTCCTCTTCTTTGTCAAGCAAGCCCTGATTTTTTCCTTCTAGCCGATCAGCTGGGACTCGGGAGGCAGCGAATAGATTGGGGTGGGGCCAGGCAGAGGTGGTATTTACCGGTTCTCCGAACTACTCAAAATTTCCACTACCAGTTCGCAAGAACCGGGGAGAACTGGTAGTAACCCACCACTGGTCTCCATCCCTGGCAACTTTAAGACTTGTGGACCTCAACTCCCAGAGTTCCTCAGCCAGCTTTGCTGTCAAGATTGGAAAGCCCTGTATTAAGAGATAGCATGTAAGCTGGATCCAAACTCTACTCAAGGGAATCGAGATACTGTTTTGGACATTGTCTGTGGAGATTCTCAGTCATCCAGGTCATAGTTGTCCCGAAGGTGCTTTTTTTTTCAAAGGGCAACTAGACTTCTTTGTTTTGCTTGAAGACATTTTGCTTCTCATTTAAGAAGCTTCTTCAGTTTTGATTGAATAGTGGAGAATGGAAGAACATGTATTCCTTGCAGTCACCTGGTCACTAGCACTCTTTCTGAGAGTCACTGAGGTGACTCGGAGGTTTATCTCTGCCCTCAGGATCAACTAAATCCTGTAGTCTGCCATTTTTCTGGAAATCCGTTCAAGAGCCGACATGGTGCAGTGGTTAGAGTGCAGTACTGCAGGCTACTTCATCTGACTGCTAGCTGCAGTTCAGCACTTCAAATCTCACCGGCTCAAGGTTGACTTAGCCTTCCATCCTTCCGAGGTGGGTAAAATGAGGACCCAGATTGTTGGGGGCCAGAGGCTGACACTGTAAACTGCTTAGAGAGGGCTGTAAAAACACTATGAAGCGGTATATAAGTCTAAGTGCTAGTGCTAAGTGCTATATTCCCACACTATTCGAAGGGCGTATGCTGTTGACATTATTTGCAATCCATGCCTTTATACTACAATAAGACAAAAGTCATACCGCCATCTTAAAACTTAGGGAAGAGTACTTTTCTTTTCTTTTTTTTTCTAGATGCCATTATTCCAAACATGTTTTTCATTTTGTGCTCAGTTGTTCCTAAGATGTTACTAGTCAGTCAGATGTTGGCTTCAGATGTCTCATGGTCTCACATCATGATCTCCCCTCTGGCATTTCCTGCTGTTTCCCTTATCACTGTCACCAAAAAAAAAAAAAAGACATCTTATAAATTATATATTTAAAATATGTTTTCCCAGCTTCTGTTTGGTTTTCAGATATCCTCGGCAGGCTCTTGAGATCTTTGAAACCCACACTGCTAACCCACTGAAACAAGATTGACATTTAAAACTGAGACTGTGCTATGCTTAGAATAAAACAAAATCAATTCTTTGTGATTTGTACTAATTAAATCTGGGGTTTATCTTATACGGCATGATTTCGTTCACTGTTTCAAATGCCAAGGACTTAATAGCTGAAATGCCAATGATGTAAAAAAAAAAAAAATAAGCAAAATTTCACATGTTTATAATTCCTGTTTTCAAACAGAATTTGGCTGATAATACTTCAAGTAGCCCTGGACACAACTGAACCAGTGGTGGGTTCCGCCCGGTTCCGCCTGGTTCTGCCGAGTCGATAGCGGTGATGATATGACATCACCGAACCGGTTCTGCCCCCTCTGCTCCCCACCCCCCCACCCCCCGCATTATTCTTACCTTTTATTTGGCCCCACCCCCAATCTATTGCTGCCTCCTGAGTCCCAGCTGATGGCTAGAGGGAAAAAAAACTGTTTAAACTCTTGCTGCGGGGCTTCAAAGGGCCGCCCTACAGCTGATCAGTGTTAAAAGAAAACAAATGAGTAGACCGGTGCCTGCAAAAATAAATGGGTAGATCGGTACAGCTCTTCAAGCAGTTAAAAGCCTGGTAGACCAGTACCTCTGCTAAATCCTAAATAATTGTCACATGACCATCAAGCCACACCCACAAAATAAGCCATGCCCACAGAACCGGTAGTAAAAAAAATTAGAACCCACCCCTGAACTGAACCCAAAATTTATATTGTTAGGCAAGACAGTTGTTAAATGAATTTTGCTCCATTTTAGTATCTTTCTTGCCACAACTGTTAAGTGAATCACTGCAGTTAGTTAAGCTAGTAGCACGGCTGTTAAGTGAATTTGGCTTCCACATTGACTTTGCTTACCAGAAGGTTGCAAAAGGAATTCATATGACTCTGGGACACTGCAACAGTCATAAGTACATGCCAATTGCCAAGTGTTCTGAATTTTGATCACATGATCATGGGGATGCTGCAATGGTCGTAAGTGTGAAGAACAGTCATAAGTCACTTTTGGGAAATTATTGATTAGAAATAGGACTAACTAGAATAACAGAGTTGGAAGGGACTTTGGAGATCTTCTAGTCCAGCCCCCTGCTCAGGCAGGAAACCCTACACCACTTCAGACAAATGGTTATCCAACCTGTTCTTAAAAACTTCCAGTGTTGGAGCATTCACAACTTCTGGAGGCAGGTTGTTCCACTGCTTAATTGTTCTAACTGTCAGGAAATTTCTCCTTAGTTCTAGGCTGCTTCTCTCCTTGATTAGTTTCCATCTATTGTTTCTTGTCCTATCTTCAGTTGTTTTGAAGAATAGGTTGACCCCCTCTTCTTTTTTCAGTGTCATTGTAACTTTGAACACTCACTAAATGAAGGAGTACTATCTGTATTTGTTTTAATGGGATCCTTGATATTCGAGACATTTTTCTCTCCGACTTCTTGTGTCCTTGTATTATATATTTTTGCATACATAAATCTAGCAATGTCTAAAGAATTAGTGTTTTCTGTGGTTAAATTTGAGAAAAAGCAATTGCAAACTCCAGAGAAAACCACTGGATAATTTGTTGTAACCCGATGTTAAAAAATTAGGAGAGGGAGAGGGAGAGGGAGAGAGCGGGAGGGAGGGAGAGAGGGAAGGAGGAAGGGAGGGAGAGGAAGTAGTGAGAAGACTTTTGGGGAAAAAAGAAGATGCAACCCCACATATATTTATCCCTTAATTGAAATTAATGCACACTTACATCTCCTTAGAGGACTGGAGGCTAAAACATGTGAAGAACAGTTGCAGGAATTGGCTATGTCTAGTTTAATGAAAAGAGGGAATCGGGGTGACATGATACTGGTGTTCCCATATTTAAGGGGCTACCATAAAGAAGAGGGGGTCAACTTACAGTATTTTCCAAAGCACCTAAAGACAGAACAAGAAGGAATGGATGGAAACTAATCAAGGAGAGAACCAACCTAGAACTAAGGAGAAATTTCCTGACAGTTAAAACAATTAAGCACTGGAATGATTTGGTTCCAGAAGCTGTGGGAGCTCCAAAACTGGAGGTTTTTAAGAAGAGATTTGACAACCATTTGTCTGAAGTGGTATAGGGTTTCCTGCTTGAGCAGAGGGTTGGAGTAGAAGACCTCCAAAGTCTCCCCCAACTCTCTTATTCTGCTATTATGTATTGATATTGGTTCTGCCTCTTCCCCCCACCCCACCCCACCCCAAAGGTTCATGTACATAGGATCTTGTAGAATTCACCATCTGTGCTCATAATGTACCATCTCAAATTTATTTTATTTTGCATTTGAGTGTTCTGCCCCAGCTCTGGATTCCCAAGGATTGTGACACACACCAACAGTCCTTATCAAAGTTATAACGTACCAAGAATAAACAAAGTCCGGCAAAGGTTGGCAACCAGCCTAGAAAACAAGATACGATAAGACACTCACTCTCCAAAATGCTCTGTAATAATTACACATTGTTTCCAGCAAGAAATTATTAACTGCGTCCGACTTAAATAGGCTAAGGGAGTGGCCAATTATCCTCAAACCTTACTCTTGAGGAGACCTCCTCCTCCTCCTGAGGAGCCACTCCTGCCTTCTGGCAGCCCTACGTGCTCGAGCATCGAGGAGAGGCTCCTCCACTTCGCTCTCTCCACTTGAAGGAGCCTCTGGAGGTTCTGAAGGCCCAGGATGAGTCTCTGCCTCTGGCACCACATCCTCTTCAGCCTCCTTGCTGTCCAACGTGAGCGCCGGCTGTGCAGGCCTCCTCGTCGTCGGGACGTCATCGGGACAACGACCAGCCTCCTTGTCATCAGGATCAGCCACGATCTGCGCAGGCCGTTGGTGGGCTACAACATTGAGCTGCGAAGTAAAATAACAGCAAGTTTGAAGTACAATTGGTAACAGCACTTTTGAAAGTAGCAAACAATTTTCGAGTTAATCTTTAAGGCTAGGCCTTATTCAGAAAGGAAACGGGCTGTGAGTTGCGTAGTTATTAAGAGCTGCTAGTGATTCCTTTTCTTCTTCTTTTGCTAACCTCTGTCCTGTTGGATTTATAAATGGAACAGGATGACCTTTGAAATGATGATGGAAACAGAGAGATAAACACCACTTGAAAGGACAAACCAATTAATATAAATGTTTTGCACATAACACTGATTTGAGTCCACTGCTATCTATGTAAACCTTTTCAGTGCCTCTAAGAACAAAGAAGCAGAAAGGAAAAAAGAGAGAAGAAACTGCCGTGTTTTAAATCTGTTATGAAGGAAGGCAGCGTAAATCTGCATATATCATTATCATGCTTTGTGTCAGATACAGAAACTTATCTGGAAAAGACATTTTCATCTGGGGAGGAGACAAAAAGCACATTGTGTACTTGTTGGTGAAGTCACAATCTGAGTGTACAAGGGTCACCAATGTGCAGTTTGTTGTTTTGGTATCATATTTCAAAGTGTTGAAATTTGACCAAAAACAATTAATAATCCTCGCAAAACTGGGAAAATTCAGGACAATACTGGGGAAGAAGAATAAAGCTTATTGTGTACTTGTTGGTGAAGTCACAATCTGAGTGTACAAGGGTCACAATCTTGTTTGATATCATTGAGACCTATATTTCAAGGTATATTTCAATAGAATATTGAATATGAGCATGTATACACTATTGAAACAGCGATGTCTACACTGGCTGGGGCATGTCGTGAGAATGGCTGATGGTCGGATTTCGAAAGATCTCCTGTATGGAGAATTAGTGCAGGGAAAGTGTCTCAGAGGGAGACTACAGCTGCGATATAAGGATATCTGCAAGAGGGACATAAAGGCCCTGGGAATGGACATTAACAACTGGGAAACCTTGACCTCCGATCGTTCAGCTTGGAGGCTAAAGACGCAGCATGGCCTTCTCCAAGTTCAAAGAGACACTTGTTTGGCAGGCTGAGGCAAAGAGGCAGTCCTGGAACCAGCGAAATCTGGGGGCTGGGCAGGGGACAGAATGTATCTGCCCTCAGTGTGGAAGGGATTGCCACTCTCGAATTGGCCTTTTTAGTCACACTAGATGCTGTTTTAGGACCTCTTTCCAGAGCACAATACCATAGTCTCTTGAGACTGAAGGATGCCAATGATGATTTCAATAGAGAATTTGACCAAAAGCAATTAATAATCCTCACAAAAGTAGGAAAATTCATGACAATTCCTTCCTTCCTTCCTTCCTTCCTTCCTTCCTTCCTTCCTTCCTTCCTTCCTTCCTTCCTTCCTTCCTCACACCAGAGAAACTTGAGCTGAACAACCTTTCTTTTAACCATCTGTTCAAAAATCCCAAGAACAGATGTAATATTAATTGTTACATGTCTTTGTCGTCTATCGATCACCTGTTGATTACCTGTTCATTCATACCCATCCGGTTTTTGAATCACAATGAAACAGTTTGTGTGGTTTTGCCACCCTTGGAGGTTTATTATTAAGTTCCAAGTTTCTTAAGTGACCTTGAAAGATTTTTTTTTTTCATTTCTTCCTGGGTAATGCAACACCTGGAAGAAATCTTAAACGCTTGTTATTTTCATATAAATAGGATTTCAAATCTCCTAACACCTAGAAAGAAATTGAAGAAAATATAGAAGTATTCTGATAGTGCAAAAAACTCCATTTTTTTTTTCATCTTACTGGGGTGGTTATTGATGTAAAGAGCCTTATACATAAATAAAGAGAGCTGGGACTAACCCTGGAGATACTGGCTTTAGAAACATTATTTCTAAAGATGAACAAATGTTCATGGATCAAATCAACTTCCCAAAGATCTAAAGAGCTTTCTTTCCAGCGACTACAAGGGATTAAAAACATCCCTCTGCTTCTCTCTTGTGAATCATCAGGGATCATTTTAAATACATTTTCCTCCTTTATTTTGTGGGTGCCAGAAGCACTACTGTATATATGGAGAGATAGAAAAGGAAGAGAAAAGCAATGACAAAATATTTTATCAACCTAAGATCCAACGTTTTGGATATTCCACACTTGGGAATTTGAACTTTTTTCAACTCTCTATTTCTGTCTCATCTCTTTATTTTTTTCCCCCACTAAAGATTACATTTTCTATTCAGGGCCTCTCTTAAACCCTGTGCATATATTTTCTTTGCAGACTGAATTATAAAATGTGTTCAATTAAAAAAAAAAGATTTCAAAATATCGTTATGGGACTATACGTAAGGAGGGTGGGTGGAAAGACAAGCTTGGCATTTGAAAAACACAGGAATTAAGGCTGAACTTCTGTACTAATTGATTTTTAAAAGAGTTCCTTGGGGAAAAAAAAAAGAACTCTAAAATTGTTTGGAGGTGCCTTGGCTGCATTCCAAAACATTTATGACGAGGCAAAATTAGACAGTTTTGGGTTTTTTTGAAAAGGCACGTTCTGTACAATGGTTCTAATTTAACATCTCAGTTGCACTTTGGCATATTATGCTACAGGCTTTTCTTGTCTCCCAAGAATCTAAACAAACTTTGTCCAGACTTCACTCTAAAAGAGAACATATCACAATTAACCAAGTCTGCATTAGCATTGATTTAATTATTATAAAGGCTGGTAGATATCTATTTACACCCTGCATGATTGAATGCCTTTTATTTTTTTCTTATTATTCTTATTATCTTTATTCATTAAATATGAAACTCAGTCAACTGAACATTCAAAAATTCATCACAAATACCATTGACTGGTGCTAATGGTTGATACGGGTTGCTGCCAGCGTCTTAGGTATCAACCAAGTACCTTCTTAAGATGTATGATGTTCCAAGTAGCGCAGTTTTTTGCAGTTCCGCTGGTGTTATTGCGGGAAGCTGCAATTTGCTGATGTATGTTATAAAATTCTTGGACATGGTACCAAGTGCCCCGATGACAATGGGTATCACTGTTACATGTTTCATCCATAGCTGTGTAGTTTCGATGGCCAGGTCGCGATATTTCATGATTTTTTTTCAGTTCTTTTTCTTCGACTCTGGCATCTCCTGGTACCAGAATGTCAATAAATTGTACTTTTCGGTTTTCGACAACTGTGATATCTGGCGTGTTGTGTTCCAAGTGATGATCCGTTTGTATTCGAAAGTCCCACAAGATCTTCACCTTCTCATTTTCTATAACTTTTTCTACTTTGTGTTCCCATGACTTTTTGGATACAAAATTATTATTATTTGGATGATGATGATGATGATGATGATGATGATGATGATGATGATTAACGGGGGGAGCCAAAATTCTGGTTTTAAATGTTCTACTGTTCAATCACATAAATTTATTTCCATTGAAAACCACTAAAACGAAAGAAGAATCAAAGTATTATAAGGTCTGGAGTAGATGGTATGAATGGTTGAAAAATAAGGAAATAAGTTAAATGTATGAAGAAAGGAGGGGGAAAATGTGTATGATCTTTTGTTAGTAAAGAAGAAATGATATAAAGTAAAAATGAACGTCAAATAAGTTAATACTTAAATATCTGTAAATATTGATGTATAGAAAGAATAGACTGCTGTATATAGCTGAAAAGAAAATATTTTGTTTTTTGTTGTGTTACTTCTTGTTGTTTGTACATGTTTGATTTTAATGTTGTTTTAATGTGTTTAAAATAAAAAACCTTTTTAATAATAATAAAAAAAGAAAACCACTAAAACGTTAGCCCAGTAATACACACAAGAACAGCTGCAGATTTTGGGTCTGGCTAGTCTAAAGAAAAGAAGAATTAGGGATGACAGGATATCAGTATTTCCGTATTTGAAGAGCTGCCACAAAGAAGAGGGGGATCAAATTATTTTCCAAAGCACCAGAGGGCAGGAGAAGAAATAATGGTTGGAAACTGATCAAAGAGAGAAGCAACCTGGAATGAAGGAGAAACTTCCTAATAGTGAGGACAATTAACCAATGGAACAGCTTGCCTTCAGTAATCATGGGTGCTCCATCACTGGAGGTTTTTAAGAAGAGGATAGACAGTCATTTATCCGAGATTCTCCTGCTTGAGGTTCTCCTGCTTGAACAGGGGCTGGATTAGAAGACCTCCAAAGTCCCTTCCAGATGTATTCTAACAATTCTAACAAGTTTGAAGAATGTTTCTATGGAATGTTTCTATATTTTGGACTGAAGATTTTGCTTTTGTAGGAAGGAATAAACCAAACAAGTGAATTTTCCATGCCTTTTATTCCAAGATTAACAGAATAACAGGGTTGAAAGGATTGGAGGTCTTCTAATCCAACCCCTGATAAAGCAGGAGACCCTATACCACTTCAGACAAAGGATTGTCCAATCTCTTCTTTAAAACCTTCAGTGATGGAGCATCCACAACTTTTGAAGGCAAGCCACTCCGCTTATTAATTGTTCTCCCTGTCAGGCAATTTCTCCTTAGTTGTAGGATGGATCTTTTCTTGATAAGTTTCCAACCGTTACATCTTGTCCTGCCCTCAGGTGCATCGGAGAATAGGTTAATCCCCTTCATTTTTGTGGCAGCCTCTCAAATATTGGAGAACTGTTATTAGATGCGGAAAAAGTTAAATCTGTATTGACTTGTTTGTCGGCTGAAATAAAGGTTTGTATCTGAACGGTACCGCTTATGTTCCTATTCTGATTTACACAACTCTTATTTTAATTGGCCTTTAATAGGCTTGGTTTAACTGGGCTTTAAGGGAAATACAATAGAATTTCTGTCCAAGTCCTACATCGTCAATGGACATTTAATGGTGCTTCTTCCTTTCCTAATGTACTTTGAGTCCAGCAGCTTTTTTTTTTTTTTTTTTTGGTCAAAGACAATCTTGGTCTGAGTTATTGACTCTAGAAGTCACTGTATTGCCAGAAAGTAAGATGAGTGACCTCCTAAAGTTTCACATTCAAATAGCAAATACCATCCTTTACAAAGCAAACCATAACATGTTTACTGAAGAAGGAAGAAGGTTCTAACAAGCTTCAGAAATAGCCCTCTAAGTTGGTCTAGAGTTTAGCCAACATATGATCAACCACAAGATGGTCCTATAACTGGAGTTCTTGCTTTGGTGTCAGATATATGTTGCTGGTTCAGCTACCTAACCTGAGAGAGCCCTGGTAGCACAGTGGTTAGAATGCAGTATTGCAGGCTAACTCTGCTCCCAGCCTGGAGTTTGAGCTTGATGGGATCAAAGTTGACTCAGCCTTCCATCCTTCTGAGGTCAGTAAAATGAGGACCCAGATTGCCAGGGGTAATACGTTGATGTTATAAATTGCCCATAGAGTCCTGTAAAGCATGATGGGTCAGTATAGAAGTCTAAGTGCTATTGCTATCCTGGAATCCACCCCCCACCCAACACAGACACACACACACACTTATTGGATTCATTCCATGATTATATAAGTTAACAGTGATGTGAAAGACCAATTTATTTTTGTCATTTAGACATGGAAGTAATTGCACCCTCCTGCTCGTGCTCTCTGATACATGATAATGTAAAATTATCTCTCATACTATGGTATCAAACCATCATAGTTTATTGGCAGAGACAGTCTTGTTTTCTATGAATTTGTCTAAACACCTTCTAACCTTTTTGGAAAGCCAGTTGGGTTGATGGTTACTATGGAACTGACTATCTGCTGTCAAGTAATCCTTCCTTTTGGTTTTTCAGAAGAGTTTGTCTCTCTTTCAAATATATAGAACAACAGAGTTGGAAGGGATTTAAGAGGTCTTCTAATCTAACCTGCACAAGCAGGAGAACCTATTCCATTCCAGGAAAGGCTGTCCAGACTCTTTTTAAAAGCCTCCAGTGATGGAGCACCCACAACTTCTGGTGGCAAGCTGTTCCACTGGTTGATTGTTCTCACTGTCAGGAAAATCCTCCTAAGTTCTAGGTTGCTTCTCTTTTTGATTAGTTTCCATCCATTGTTTCTTGTCTTGACTTCAGGTGCTTTGGAGAATAGCTTGACTCCCTCTTCTTTGTGGCAGCTCCTCAAATATTGGAACACTGATAGGGTAGCCAGTTGTTCTTATCTTGTGACTTGCTTTTATCTCCTCTCAGGAGAACTGGACTTTTTTTATTTTTTATTTTTGAGAATTGTACTGATTTAATGTAGAATTTAAATTTAAATCAGTGGAGGATTGTTTTGCAAAACTAGCAAACAAACAAACAAACAAACAACACTGTGTTTGGTAAATGATGGTAGCTTTCATATATTATAAAAACCTGACATATTCAAAATGTAGAAACTTGGTTACATTCTTTCCAAAAATTAACATTATTTCTCAGAATACTCCATGACAATTCAAACTCGCTGACTACTATCTGTAATGACAAAGGAGATTTAGAAGGGGACATTATTCTAGTCAGGGAAGGGAATAATCAGAGGTGAAATCCAGCAGGTTCTGACAGGTTCTGGAGAACCGGTAGCGGAAATTTTGAGTAGTTCGGAGAACTGGCAAATACCACCGGTAGGCATGCTGGTGCGCTTATTCATGCCCCTTAGAGACCTCTTAGGAATGGGGTGAGGTCAACAATAGACAGTTTAAGGTTAAAGTTTTGAGGGTTTGGGGATGAAACCACAGAGTCAGGTAGAGCATTCCAGGCATTGTCCACTCTGTTGCTGAAGTCGTATTTCTGCAATCGAGTTTGGAGCGGTTTACCTTAAGTTTGTATCTATTGTTTGCCCGTGTGTTATTGCAGTTGAAACTGAAGTAGTCATTGACAGGTAGGACATTGTAGCAGATAATTTTGTGTACATCTTTTGCATTATTCTTAATTAACGCCAGGCACAGATAAGAGTAGGTGGTAGTAAGCAAATGAAAGAGAATCAACTTTAACTCTTCATTTGTTTCCTTAATTTAATCTACTCATACCAATAAGCTCCTTGGTATACATCTCCTTGATTCTTCATCCTTTCTAAATATACAAGGAAAAAAACTCTGTCTCATTCCTCCTCCCATTTTCTGAATGTTTATTTTTTTTTGTTTGAAAAATACAAATACGATTATTATAGGCATAACACAAGTTATGGAGCATAAAACAATGGAGCCCTCCCTCTCCAGACTTTGTAGAATTATGAACTTCTTGTTAACAGCTAGACCAGTTATGGCTTACCTTTTTTTCATCGGATGCCAAAAATGCACGTGCCCACACCCATAACACAATGTCCCCCACGCATGCATGTGCAACCCCCCGCACTACCCTGCCCCCCTGTGCAGGTGTGCATGACCCCCCATGCTCCCCCCACGCATGTACATGCAACCCCCCCATGCCCCGTTTTGGCCTAGCAGGCCTCCCTGAAGCCTCCAGAGGCCAGAAATGGCCGATTTCCGGAATTATGGTAGGCCCGCTTTTCGCCCTCCCAGAGTCTCCGCATGAGCCCTGTACTTACTTGGCATCCAAAACAGGCTGCAGTGAGACTTCTGGGAGGGGAGGGGCGGCATGGGCTTTCCTGGAGCTTCCAAGAGGGCCTCCGGAGGCCGGAAACAGCTTGTTTCCGGACTTCTGTTACTTCCGGGAGGCCCGTTTTTTGCCCTCCACAGGCTACAGAGACTTTCCTAGAGCCTCCGGAGGCTGGAAATGGAAGTTTCCAGACTTCCGGTTGGCCCGCTTTTCATCCTCCCATGAGCCGTGTACTTACCTGGCATCCAAAATGGGCCACATGGAGACTCCTGGGAGGGGAGGGGCAGCATAGGCATGCATGCACGTCTCCCGCATGCCCATGCCAGGCAGAGACATGAAAATCACCTGGCCGGCGGGAGGCACACATACATGCATGGTGGAACTGACCTTGGGCTACGGCTCGCATACCCGCAGAAGTGGCACGCATGCCATAGGTTCTCCATCATGGAGCTAGACCTTACCAAGGGCTTCGTTTCTGGACAAACTGAGGTCTTGGTCAGATGTGCTATTGGTCAGGCTATTTCCCCCAAAACCTCTAAGTAGAGGACATTTTAAGAAATGAAATGAAATGAAAAACTCTAATCTCTGTGCCCAGCATTCAACAAAACATTTTGAATAACTCAAAAAAGTGGTATCAATAAAGGAGTATATTTGTAGCACAGGATTGAAATGAGGGCTCCTTGGTGCTCTCTGAACTTGTTTGTTTTCTTGCTAGCACTGATGACAGCTTATTTAGTTTGAGCAGTGAAATGTCTGCAAGATGGAATGGGACAACTTGCTGCAGCCAACCTGCCATGGCCAACTCACCGTGGGACAATTTAAGAATTTAATTTAATTATTTAAAATAAATTTTCAAAAATATTTTAATTTTTGCCATTCACATTTCATTTTGTCCCTCCTCTTCCATCCTTTCTTTCATGATTCTATTCCACCGTATCTTTGATATTAAGGTAACTCTTGTTCCGCAGCGAGTTGGCTACGGCAAGTTGGCCATGACGAGATGGCCATATGAGTTGGCCATGACAAGTTGGCTGCAGCGAATTGTCATAGACCCTCTGCAAGAAAGCAACGAAGCACAGAGAGCACCAAGGACCCCGCCGAAAAAGTAGTTTAGCTTTTAGTGGCCTGTACTGCTGAGAACGAACACAAATAATTTTACCGGACCTACAGTAAAAAATAAGAATAATTGGAGAAGGTAAAAATTGGTGAAGGGACCTAGTGCTCGGCCCACATTTAGGACAGAAAAAAGTATTTAATGCAGGGGTAGTTTTACCATGCTAGGATTAAAAAAAAAAAGAAGCAAATTGTGTATGCTTCATTAACTCTTTGCACACAAAATAAAAGTGCTTTCTGATGAAGTGAAAAACCAACTTGGGATCAATTTTCCACAACATAAATTCAACATTCATTCCATTCTTGATAGTGTTATATTTAAACAGCCAGACAGGGATTATATCTCCCCCTTTATCTATTTTGTAGTTTTAGAACAAACTGTTCATCTCTTGTTTAGAATATTGATCAATATTTATAATTTCTCAGTTCCTTTTGCACTGACACTCCCAGGCTTCAGCGTTGGTTCAGAGGCTGGTGCTGGCAAGAAAAATTATTACTATTGTTGTTATTGTTGTTGTTGCTATTTTGTACAGATTTGATCTGTTTGTTTGATGTGAGCAGGACACTTCACTCTGTTAATTCTGTAATTAATCATTGTCAGAATTCTACCTGGCTTGGAGTTCAGCTTTTTCCATCCTTTTGCACCAAGCACAGGCTAAAAAGAGACTTTATCGGAGTTTGGGAAAGAGATCTGAATTCTTCTGAAAATGCTGCAATACACCGAACTATTGTTAAGTTGGGGAATCCAACAAAGGGAGGGAGGGAGGGAGGGAGGGAGAGAGAGAGATGATAGATATAGATGATATAGATAATATAGATGACATAAATGATATAGATGATATAGATATAGATGTAGGTAGGTAGATATATACATACACATACACACATATATATATATATGTGTGTGTGTGTATGTGTGTGTGTGTGTGTGTGTGTGTGTGTGTGTGTGTATTAAAAACCCAAATGCCCACATCAGTCTTTAGTCTAGAGCATATAAATGCAAGAGGCAAATCAGTTTAAGTTATTGCTCAATTGTACTTTTAGCGTTAGATCTTTTAAGCTTTTTAGCTTGAATGTTTGATAGAAAACATTCAGCTTGAATGTTTGACAGAGAAAGTTAAATAAGTATCTTTACCATAGGCAGTGAGTCGCTTTGTTCTTCTATTTGTAAACACATTTGAAAAAAAAAGAATGCCCCACTCCTTAAATAGAGTGTGTTCCTCATTATAAAGAAAAAAGGTTGAGTTAAGCATCAGGTTTTGAAGTAATTTTCAAGTCATTAGCTGATGTAAATTTCTCCTCACATCACAAGAGTATAAACCCTCCATATTTGTATTACAGAGCAACACAAAATTCACGTTGAACGTAATAGCTCTGGGGACCAGCTGAGTAAGTGCTTAGGAGCAATGTGAACTGACATTCTTTCTTTTATTTTCTTCCGTTTAAAATATTTTGCCCGTTTAAACTGCCTTTATGGTATATTGTTTTCAGCTGCTTGTTGAGTCCTTCTGTTGTGCGGACTCCGTGCACAGGCCCTCGTAGCACGTCTGAAGTAACATCTGTTCGGTCTTTTTCTTGCTGGGATTCTTGGTATAATTAGCTCTATATTTCACCAAACACAATTCTGCTCCCATGGCGGACAGAACAGCATGAAGAAAACATAAATAATTGAAGATTAGAGAAACAGAAGGCAAAGTTGAGGTTGGTGGTTTGGCTAAGAAAGGGGTTAAGGAGAAAAGAAGGTCATCTCATTACAGAAAACAGCATTGTTATATTAACAACTGTAAATGGAGATGGCGTTGTTTCCGAGTGATTAATGAAAAAGAAGAATTTAGCCACGGCAGATAGATGCATATATTTATATGCATATCGTTAAAATAAAATGTGTTTATTTTAGTCAGGTTTTGAAAACAAATAGCAGAAAGACCTCAACAGGATTTGGTCCAAAGCATTCTGACATGGCATAGAGCAGTGATGGTTAACCTTTTTGCCATCGCGTGCCAAAAGTGGGGGGAACGTGGGGGGGGTCGTGCTCGTGCATGCTCACATCCATAATTCTATGTGCCCCACCCCCCCCACACATATGCGTGTGACCCACCCACACTCTCCCCGCTTTTGGCACATGATGGCCCCAGTAGGCCCGTTTTTCACCCTCCCCAGGCTCCAGAGCCTTTCTAGGAGCCTGGGGAGGGCGAAAACAGCCTCCCCCCCCCAGAGGCCCTCCAGAGGCCTGAAACAGCCTGTTTCCCTACTTCTGATGGGCCCAGAAGGCCTGAAAATTGGCTGGCTGGCATGCATATGCGTGCTGTAGCTGAGCTCACGTGCCCACTGATATGACTCCGCATGCCATCTGTGGCACACGTGCCATAAGTTCGCCATCACAGGCATAGAGCATCCAAGAGAACAAGACAGAAGAAGATAGAAGAAGATTTTCATCATGGAACTCATGCCAGACGCCAAATTTCAAGAAAAAAAATATATTTGAGTAACACTGGTTGCTCAGAGTTGGAGAAATATGATACAGGAGACTCCAAGATATTCCATAAATTTTATTTCTGTAACAGTTCAACTGGAGTTTGTTCCCATTTCAGAGAAGAAGCAGTAGAGATGTTTTGGGCTGAGAACATTTTAGATGTTTTGGGCTGAGAACATTTTAGATGGGCCTTTTTCTGTGCATGTGTTGGTACTGTATAACTCATTCTGTGCATATGTTGGTATATACATTCATGTAAAGTGTAGACTGAACAGAATCAAGGGAATTCAGTTCTAGGCTTCTTTCCAAAAATCAGGGGCTGATCCAGGAGAAGGGATCTGCAAGCTGAGGGACCTTCTGGGGATGGTTGTCCCTGTTTCTCTTCCTCTGTTTAGGGAACCTTCCCCAAAATACTTGGGGCTAAAGCTGTGCAAAGAGAGATGAATTCTGGAGCTGAGAAACTTCTGAGATTGTCTCCTCCTAGCCTTGTCTCCCTTCCTGAATCCTTTTGACAAGCAGTTGGAGGAAGAGTGTCAGTTTTTCAAGCGGTATAGCTGGAGTACCAAGAATGAGGATGTCTATGGAGATTCTCAGTCATCCAGGTCATGGTTGCCCCAAAAGTGCTTTTTTCAAGAGGCAACTGGACTTTCTTTGTTTTTTCTATGAAGACGTTTTGCTTCTCATCCAAGAAGCTTCTTCAGCTCTGGCTGGATGGTGGAGAATGGAAGTATTTATACTCCTTGCAGACAGCTGGTCATTTGCATCCTTTTAGCAAGTCATTAACATCACCTGAAGATTTATCTGTGTCATCAGGGTCACCTGAGTGGTGCAAGTTGGTGTGGAGCCTTCTTGGAACTGAGAATGAGGACCATCAGAAAGGCATTTTTTAATGCTAGTCAGGTAAAAACAACCTCGAAAACAAAGTTCCTTGAGTGAGCCAATTCATCTGTGTTTGGTGGCCTTTTCTCATACCACCTGCTTCCCTAAATCTATCACAAGAGATAAGAGTCCAGACAAACTTCAGTGGTGGATACTTCCCATGTGCCATTTCTTAGTGACAGAGAATGGAAAAAGTCTGTCAGAGTTTGTTGCAGAAATCAAATCCAGAAAGCACACACAGATATCCTGATGCAGCAGGATTCATTAAATAAGAAACCTCTTTATATACATAATAACACATGAGACATATATACAATACCAAGAGCAGTTCTCAGAATCAGAAGCATAATCACAGAAGCACAGTTAACAGAAGGAAGGACAATAATAGGAGCACACAATTTATATTTATATATATATATATATCAGTTAACCTAAGCCACGCCCAGGCTCCAAGCTGTTTCAGCACCCAAACAGCCCTCATTGGCTGACTTAATTGCTATGCCTATACGTTGGCTGACCTTGTTACATGTCCTATTCCAGCCAGTCCCCAATGGCTGACCTGTTGCCATGTCTATCCCAGTCAGGAACTCTCATACACACTGACAAAGTCTACTCAACAGGGGTTGTCACTTCCCTGCTTTCTTTCCTGCCTTTCAGAGATCCCCCCCCCATGGACTATTGATTGTACAGAGTGAAGGGAAGAAAAGTTCAGCTAGGCAGGCATCCAGAATGTTCTGTGCCCTCTTCCTCACTCCTCAGGAATGTATTGTAGAGTATTGTAGATGAATGAGCCATGGGGCACTTTGTATACAAGCACAGAAGTTCAAATCTCACCCCTCCCCCACACACAAACACACACATGTTGTCACCCGACGAAACCTCAAGCTTGGTCCAGTGAAGGTCACTAAAATCAATTGGATTCAATTATAGCTAACTTACCACTAGAAAGGTCATGTTTTCATTCACTTGAGAGACTTCCCAGGAATGCAGAAGTACATAGATGGGTAGTTTAAAAGCAAATTCAAGAGAGACATTCAGAATGCTAAATGAGACTGAGTGTGCCCAGCACCCTTGACGAGGCACAGAATACAAATCTTCCTTTCTCCTGAGGAGACCCAAAGATTGGGATTATGCATGTGTGATTCTGTATCAGTTTAGGCACTGAAGTCAGGGATGGGCTTCAAAAATTTTAGCAAGGGGTTCTCTGCCCGGTTGCTGGGTGGGCGTGGGCATGGTGGGCATGGCCTAGTTGACCTCCTGCACCATGGTGGGGGGGGGGTTGCCCTCCCTGGGCTCCGGAGGCTTTTTTCAAGCCTCCTGGAGGGCGAAAATGGCCTCCCCAGGCTCCGGAGGCCCTCTACAGGCCGCAAACAGGCCCATTTCCGGCCTTTCTGAACTTCCGGTAGGCCCGTTTTTCACCCTCCCTGAGCCTCCATGTATGCCCTGCACTTACCTGCACCCAAAATGGGCCACGTGGGGACTCCTGGGAGGGGCAGGGAGGGGCGGGCAGTGGGATTTGGGGTTTCTCCAAACTGCACAGAATCTTAGCTAGAGATTCTCCCCAACCCCTGCGAACCTCCAGCAGCCCACCCCTGACTGAAGTTATTGTCTGTTCCTCTCCTAGAATGGAGGTCTAGTTAGGTTTCACATGTATATGGAGACACATGCCACTCGCACCAATATCTGAAAGGGATCCCTTCAGAGCAGTCCAAAACAAACTTTTTTTTTTCTGTAAAAGTAAAATATTTTAATACAAATAGCTGAACATAATGTATGTATCACTTGTTTAGTATCTAAATGTCTAGTTATTATGCCCATCATTAGATTTTGCATGGCTGGGCAGATGAATGGTTTGAAATAATTTTTGATTGCTATACAACAGGGGTGTCAAACTGAAGGCCTGGGGGCCAGATCCAGCTCATGGCGTGCTTTGATCAGGCCCGCAGAACTGCCCTAGAAATAGCGAAGGACCGGCCCGCAGTGCCTCTGCCAGCAAAAATGGAACTCGGGAGCCCATTTTTGCTGGCAGAGCATTCAGGCCATCCATGGCGCCTCCGACATGAGTGATGTTGAGCTAGCCATGCCCACCCCGCCCATGCCCACCCCAGCCCCCCAAGGTCAAACACAACCCTCATGCGCCCCTCAATGAAATCGAGTTTGACAGCCCTGCTATAGAATATTGGCTTGAAGATGATGAGCATCAATTCTCTGTGGTTCACACACAAGTGCAAAAGTGGGTGAGTTTCAGGTTTTGAACAGAAATGCAGTCATCACTGAAGCTTTATATTGGGATCACAGACAGGGGGTGCCAGGCATTGAGGATCCACTTGGAAGAGAGAGAGGGAGGGAGGGATGGAGGGAGAGAGAGAGAGATGTGATAGAGATAAAGATAGAGATAGAGATGTGATAGATAGATAGAGATAGAGATAGATAGAGATAGAGATAGAGAGATGTGATATATATAGAGAGAGATGATAGAGAGAGAGAGAGAGAGATGTGATAGAGAGAGAGATGTGATAGAGATAGAGATGTGATAGAGATAGATAGAGAGATGTGATAGATAGAGATAGATAGAGATGTGATAGAGATAGAGATAGAGATAGAGATAGAGATAGAGATAGAGATAGAGATAGAGATAGAGATAGAGATGATAGAGATAGAGATAGAGATAGAGATAGAGATAGAGATAGAGATAGAGATAGAGATAGAGATGATAGAGATATGGAGGGAGGGAAAGATAGAAGAAAGAGAAAGAAAGAAAGAAAGAAAGAAAGAAAGAAAGAAAGAAAGAAAGAAAGAAAGAAAGAGGAATTCATGGTGAGTTTTGCTTTGCTTTCCCTTCTCCTAACTAAATTCCCATAGGAGGCATCACCTCTCTTGGGCTCCTGTCTTCAGAAACATGCACAACTGATTGTGCAACTGTTTCTCAATATTAACAGGCACATCAAGGGCAGGTAGAGAATCAGGAGTCTGATTGTGCTTTTACTTTTTATTATTTTTTTTTAATAAAACAACTTTATTAAATAATGCATAAACTTTCATAAGCCACAGCTTAGGAGCCACCAAAAACACATTTTGCACAAGTGCGACATTGAAATCTTGTCCCATATGTTATGTGCACTGAAGTAAAATCCTAATACTTTCCTTATTGAACGATGACAAAAATTACAAGAAAAGGATGATGATTGGTATTTTGTCAGTGTAACTTCAGTGCTCGCATAGAAAACAAGTGTAGCTGGTTTTTTTCCCCCTCTATCTTTGGAGTTTTTATTCCAACATTAAAAATACACACCTACCATTTAACACAACAGCAGAATCCAAGTATAAGAAGGGTATTTTGGAAGTCTTCTAGTCCAACTCCCTGCTCAAGCAGGAGACCCTACCTCACTTCAGACAAACGATTGTCCAGTTTCTCCTTAAAAGTCTATAGTGTTGGAGCACCCACAATTTCTGGTGGCAAGCTGTTCCACTGGTTAATTGTTCTCACTGTCAGGAAATATCTCCTTAGTTCTAGGATGCTTCTCTCCTTGATCAGTTTCCAGCCCATTTTTTCTTGTCTTGCTTTCTGGTGTTTTGGAAAATAGGTTGAATCCCTTCTTCTTTGTGGCAGTCCCTCAAATATTGGAACATTGCTATCAGATCTTCTTTGCACTAGACTAGACATACCCAATTCCTGCAACAGTGCTTCATATGTCTCCGGCACTCTAATCATCTTTGCAGCTCTTCTTTGCACTCTTTCCAAAGTCTCAACATTTATTTTTTTTAATAATATGGTGCCCAAAACTGGATACAGCATTCCAAGTGTGGTCTTACTAAAACAATGCAACCAAAAGCTGAAAATCCATTGTTTTTTTCTTCCATATTCAAAAGTGAATACTTATTACTGAAACACGCTGGGGAAATATAATATTGTGTAGTTATTTTGCTTAATCCACGTGGAGATTTGCAACCTCTCTGCAATGGCTTCCTTTTGTGGTGTACCTTTTAAGTCTCTTAATGTTGTAATAAGGGGTTACATGCAACTGACAAAAAAATGAAACCTTCTCACAGTAGTTCAGGATCTTTGTTCTAGGCAGACTTGTGCGATATGGCTGGCAAAATTAACTGGGGGAAAAAAAATGTTTCTAATCTACCAGGTGAAAGGGCCAGTGGAATTGTGTGAAATTAGTCATGTCTGGATTATAGTTTTAGTCATGTCTGGATTATAGTTTTAAAAGCCCCCAAGTCACATCAGAATTTAGCAGTACAGTATGTCTATCATTTGTTTTTATAATGACACAATCATATAAAATGAACATAAGCTCACATCGCATTAAAATGTTGAGATGCAAAGATTAGAACATACCAAATCAATTCGCTGATTCAAATTGCCTGGGATTCTGTTGTTGTATTGGTCTCCTTAAAATTATTCTGCCCCTTAGTTTATACAAATATGTGGCTTCTAACAGGAAGTTCAGTTTTAAGCAAACATGTAGAAAGGAATCTTTAAACATTTATTATAATTTATTCAATAGATTAAAAATTCATTATTCACTCACTCACTCATTCATTCATTCAATAAGTATTTCTTTAACTGAATAAATATAACTGATACACTGCTTTTGGGTTGAATGTTCTTTTTACAACCCAATTTGGAATCCAGGCTTAGGAGAAAAACAAACAAACAAACAAACAAACAAACAAACAAACAAACATTGGAACAGATTGAGTGTTTCCCCATCTTCAATGAGGAAGACTTGGCTGCCTTCCCACTTTCAAACAGGGCAAAAATGAATATTTTCTGCATTTGCTTTGCCTACTTAAAAAGAGCACTTTTGGATAGGCAGATAAACTACTTTTTGAGGCAGGCATTTCTAAAGCAAAACTTGATCTCATTAAAGCAGCCATGTCCTTAGGAAACCCAGAGATGATATGTGCACCTGAGGTGGTGAAAACGTTTGAAGCAGCCAAACCAAGCCTTCCAGAGGCTGCCCCACTTCAAGGACCCACTTTCCAAAGTTCTCCTTCCAAATACACAGCTCCAAAATGTCACCCTTAATATTGTTATGGTTGTATGAGCCGGTGGATATTTTTTGTTGGACTGGATCACTAGCGTTAGAGATCCATTCTGATTTGTCTAAGATCCTTGGGGTTCAACTCTGATGGATGAGCTGGTTAAGTATTTCAATCTAGTAGCCGTGGCCAAACAAAACAGGGTGTACGGGTCATGCTGGTGTAAACTCACAACTACCTGAACACTTTTCAGTTTAGAGCCCAAGATTCTGGTGGTGAAATCCGAGCAACTTCAATTGATGGAATCAAAACTTTGGCCTTGGGAATACTTAAATTGTCAAATGAAAATATCATGCCTTACATCACTTTGACTCAGGGGTGAGATTGAAAAATTTCAGCAACCGGTTCACTGCCCAGTGGCTGGGTGGGCGTGGCTACGGGGGTGTGGCCTATTTGGCCTCCTACACCACAGTGTGTGTATGTGTGTTTTTTACCCTCCCTGAGCTCCAGAGGCTTTCCTTGAGCCTCCAGGAGGGCAAAAACAGCCTCCTCTGGGCTCCGGAGACCCTCTAGAGGCCGGAAACAGGCCTGTTTCCAGACTTCCGGTACTTCCGATAAGACCGTTTTTTGCCCTCCCAGAGCCTCCTGCACTTACCTGGCATCCAAAATGGGCTGCATGGAGACTCCTGGGAGGGGAGGGGAGGAGAGGGGAGGGGAGGGGAGGGGTGGGTGGGTCAGCCGGTCCTTGTAACAACCGGTTTGATGAACCAGATTAAAATTAACATCCAGTTCACTCGAACTTGTCTGAACCGGCTGATCCCACCCCATGTAAAAGCATCCCATGCTTTTACTACATGCATCAAATAAAATGTATTCATCAATTCTGAATTTGGTTTTGGTTTTTAAACTTCATTAGGCCTATAAATTAATTGAAACGTGCCAATTATTTCTAACATACCAGCCACCAGACAGCAGCCCAAAGGTACAGGATCGAACTGTTGATCCCTCTCTCGCCATTCATCCAGATATTCGCAGCTCAAAAATGGTATGGGCCATTATGGTGTTGTCTTTTAAACGTCTAAGCTATATTTACAGCATTCCCTTTTTTCCCCCATTTAAAATATGTGTATTCTTCACCAAGCCCCAAACTTATAAAAGCATTACCAATATTTTCTAATTAATATTTACTCTTTTCTAAAGCTATTATAAGTGCACTTAATGCACAACCTAAAACGAGAGTTGACAATTGCAAACACAAACCAACCAACATAGTAATAAAATCAATACTTACATTTCCCTTGGGGGCAGTATTTACTGTTTGCAGTGCCGTTTCCTTAATGGAATAGCAGTTATGCTTGCAGAAATCTTGTAACTACCATCTTTATGTTTTAAATAAAACCAGCTTTCTTGGAGCAGTTAAGAGAGAGGGAGAGAGAGAGAGAGAGAGGCCCTTAACTTAATATTAAAAAAAAAAAAAGTTATGAGCAGTTTGTACTTTATTTATTCTTTATTTCTAATTCTTTCTAAAATTATTTATACATAATTTTCATCCGGTTCAATGAGTGCTTAGCTTCCCTCAGTCAGGATGATATTACTATGATCTTTCTGAGATTAGTGTATTTCATCATTCAAAGTTTTATGAATTGTATACACAGGTAGTCCTCAGCTTACAACCACAATGGAGCCCAAAATTTATGTCGTTAAGTGAGACATTTGTTAACTACGTTTTGCTCCATTTCATGACTTTTCTTGCCACATTTGTTAAGTGAATCACTGCAGTTCTTAAATTAGGAACAGGGTTGTTAAGGGAATCTGGTTTCCTCATTGCCCATCAGAAGGTCACAAAAAGGGCTCACATGACCCTGGGACACTGCAACCATCATAAATGTGAGTCAGTTGTCAAGCATCCGCACTGAGCCACGATGGCGCAGTGGTTAGAGTGTAGTATTGCAGGCTACTTCTGCTGATCACCGGCTGCCAGCAGTTTGGCAGATCGAATCTCACCAGGCTCAAGGTTGACTTAGCCTTCCATCCTTCAGAGGTAGGTAAAATGAGGACCCAGATTGTTGGGGGCAATATGCTGACTCTTTAAAACCTCTTAGAGAGGGCTGTAAAGCACAATGAAGCGGTATATAAGTCTAAGTGCTATTGCTATCCAAATGTAAATCACATGACTATAGGGATGCTGCAACTGTCATAAGTGAGAAAAATAGTCATCAGTCATTTTTTTCAGGGCCGTTGTAACTTCCAACAGTCACTAAATGAACTGTTGTAAGTGGAGGACTACCTATATATATTTAGGGCCTGGTGGCTCAGCAGACTGATAGCATTGTGATTAACACCAGCTGTCTGCAATTACTGTAAGTTCGAATCTCACCAGGCTCAAGGTTGACTCAGCCTTCCATCCTTTCTAAGGTAGGTAAATTGAGGACCCAGTTTGTGGGGGCAATAAGCTGACTTTGTATAAATATACAAAAGTATGAAGGCTATTGCTTAACGCATTGTAAACCGCCCTTAGTCTCCGGAGAAGGGCGGCATATAAATCAAATTAAAAAAAAAAAATTACATGGATCAGTGTTTGTTATAATTAAGATGACAAGCGTTCTGTCCAAGAAGTTCTTTACCACTTTAAAAAAAAGGCATTTAGTTAAAAGTCTATGGAGATTCTCAGTCATCCAGGCCATGGTTGTCCCAAAGGTCCTTTTTCAGGAGGCAACTGGACTTTCTGGGTTTGTTTTTTTTTTAAGATATTTCGCTTCTTATCCAAGAAGCGTCTTCAGCTCTAATTGGACGGTGGGAAAATATATTGTTTCCCCACCATCCAGTCAGAGCTGAAGAAGCTTCTTGGATGAGAAGCGAAAACGTCTTCAAAGAAAAACCAGAAAGTTCAGTTGCCTCCTGAAAAAGCACCTTCAGGATATTTAATTAAAACTGCATGATTCAAGTCAAATCATCCCTGCTGGCGTTTCCATTCCTTTCAGTGCAGTTTAATGGTAAAGGGAGAAGGTTGCTTTAAGACAGGAATCAGAAAAATATCAAGAAACAGTACAAAACTGGAAGGAAAAATTACCCCCCCCCCCCCGCACACACACAAAACAAATGGAAAGCAATCCTGACATAAATAGGAAGGTTGTGCAAAGGTAGTTGAAAAGAGTGATTTGCTAAGGGGACGAATGTCTGGAAGCATTAAAGCAGCTACATCCTCACGAAGCTGAGGTGGAGCTCTTTGTGGCTGTGCCCAATTTGTGCCCACCCGAATCTTTCCTTAACTTCTTGGCAGATCCAGGGGAAGTGATGTCTCTGTAGTCACATTCACACCCACAACTCTTTTGCTTACAGATAACAGATAACAGATTAACAGAGTTGGAAGGGACCTTATAGGTCATCTAGTCCAACCCCCTGCTCAAGCAGGAGACTCTACACCATTTCTGACAAATGGCAGTCCAATCTTTTCTTGAAAGTCTCAAGTGATGAAGCTCTCACAACTTCTGAAGGCAAGCTGTTCCATTGGTTGATTGTTCTCACTGTCAGAAAGTTCTTCCTCATTTATAGGATGAATCTCTCCTTGGTCAGTTTCCATCCATTATTCCTTGTCTGGCCTTCAGCTGCTTTGAAAAATAGCTTGACCCCTCCCTCTCTGTGGCAGCCCCTCAAATATTGGAATACTGCTATCATGTCTCCCCTGGTCCTTCTCTTCACTTAGACTAGCCATGCCCAGTTCCTATAACCGTTCTTCATATTTTTTAGTCTCCAGTCCCCTAATCATCCTGGTGGCCCTCCTCTGCACTTTTTCTGGAGTCTTAACATCTTTTTTATAGTGTGGTGACCAAAACTGGATGCAGTACTCTAAGTGTGGTCTTACTAGGGCTTTATAGAGTGATATTAGTACCTCACTTGATCTTGATTGTATACTTTGTTTTGATACCTTGTTGGTATCATAAAGAAAAGATAATTTCTTCTGAGTATTATGAATTGATTTTGATTGTGGCTCATGAATTTCAGCTACCGCTACATATTGGCAGACTTACCAAGAATAATCACAGAACGATACCAGAAGTACAAAACTTAACTTAAATTTTATCTGCTCTCTGGATGAAACTTTTTAATAATTGTGCTTCTACACAATAGACTGCTGTGGTTCTTCAGCTATCTCGTTTTCCTTTCATGCTCCATTTCAGCGTGCATATTGTTGCATGTGATGAAGTTGATGTTCCAGAGAACTGCTACTGAAATTCAAGAGACCATCATTAGGATCATTTTAAGCTCAGGGGATTCTGACTCTAAGTAGACTGAACATGATGCATGAAGTCTAGAAGTTTGCAGCCACTTCAAAGAGGCAGCAGATGGCACTGTCTTGTTGTGGGTTTGTCTTCAGATGCAATGAGGGGGAAGATGATTATTTGAAGAGTCTACATGGCTTCAAGTTCCAAGACCAATTGGTTCCGAGTCCATGCTCCTCACCACTTTGAGGGTAAACAGAGTTTGGAAGGTACCATGAAGCAACAGCTCATCAGAATCTGGTTTTGGTTTTCTGGAGGACACTGGGAATGTCTTTGGAGAGTGGTGTGAATGGCCACTCTCACCTCACAATCAGGAGTTCAATCCTAGGTAGAGGCAGCTATTTCTCTCTCTGGGCACAATGAGAATATATCTGCTGAACAAAGCTCCGCATTGGCGACAGGAAGGGTATCTGGCCTTTAAATGCTCTGCTAGCTCCATTCAGTTGCCCAGACTCCATCCCGCAAGGGATTATGGGGCAGTGGTGGGTTTCAATTTTTTTTACTATTGATTCTGTGGGTGTGGCTTGCAAGGCATGGTGTAGCTTGGTGGGCATGGCTTGGTGGGCGTGGCAGGGGAAGGATACTGTAAAATCTCCATTCCCATCCCACTCCAGGGGAAGGATACTGCAAAATTCCCATTTCCTCCCGATCAGCTGGGATTTGGGAGGCAGAGAATAGATGGGGCAGGCCAGTCAGAATCGGTTCTCCGAACTACTCAAAATTTCCACTACTGGTTCTCCAGAACTGATCAGAACCTGCTGAAAACCATCTCTGTTATGGAGTCATTAGATGATGATGATGATGATGACTGGGAGTGTCTATGGAGATTCTCAGTCATCCAGGTCACGGTTGTCCCAAAAGTGTTTTTCCAAGTGGCAACTGGACTTTTTGCTTTTCTGTTGAAGACTTTTCTCATCCAATTAGCTTCTTCAAAGAAAACATCTTCAAAGAAAAAAACAGAAAGTCCAGTTGCCTCTTGGAAAAAGCACCTTTGGAGGACACTACGAATTGTTTTCAACAATTTAGTCAAAAAATAACCGGTTGTGTCACATCAGGGCTCCATCCAGAGGAACCTATTTTGAAACAGGATATTGAAATATAGTCTAAAGGGCAGCAAAAGTAGCTTTGCATGGCAACGGCGGTATTTTTAGACTATCATAAAGCAAAGCTCTTGTCAAATATAAATCTTTAATAAATATACAAAACTTGCTTAGCTCTCCACATTACAGTAAGACTCCGAGCTTCTTTGTGTTTCCCGTTGAATATCCAAATGATAAGCTTGATTTTATGTATATATATTTAGACACACACGCACATATCCTCGGATGGATTATTGCATCTTTCATACAATGTCTTCCAGATTGTAGTTGATATTCAAAGCTTTGAACAATTCTCCTGTAGCAAATGTAATTGATAGAGAATCTCTGCCATATAAGAGTAACGAGGTATTTCTCCTTTACTTTAATCTACCTTTCCCTCTTGGCAGTTTATTATGTTTTGAATTTACGCCTTTTGTAGATCTGTAAGCTATCTTTCTTATGGAAATTAATCCTTTTAGAAGATTTGTGCTCTCATTTTCAAACACTAATACGGGCATTCAAGTGTCCCATTATTTGGGACCAGATGGCTTTTTATCTAGTGATATTTACTTCAAAAACCCCAGCTAAATGCTATCATAGATTAAATTTGGGGCAGAGGACAACTTATTATTACAGGGGGAAAAAAAAGGAGAGTTAGAATTTTGCAATAAAATAGCAGCCCATGGCATAATAGGGAGTTGGTTATAATGGAAACATCTTGTAAGGTTTTGGGTGGGGGGATTCACAAAAGGAAGTATTTTTCTGGACATTGCAAGGTGGAATCTGGATTTCTTGGTGCTCCGAACCACAGTATAAAGAATAATTTGTTACAAGTTGCCACAAGTTCGGTAGGATCAAAAACAACAAAATAGCCACCTATGTGTTCAAAATTCCAACGGTTTTTTTTAAAAAAATGCTCGACACGTGGTCACGGATGCCATCTTAGTCGTTTTGTTTTAACCTGCCGCCGATATTCTTATCTTGAATGCCAAAATGGTTCTAAAGGCAAATAAGCCAACAATATATATCCCAAAGGTGTTTTTTTCAAGAGGCAACTGGTCTTGCTTCGTTTTTCCTTGAAGGCATTTCGCTTCTCATCCTAGAAGCTTCTTCAGTTCTGACTTCAAAACATCTTCAAGGAAAAATATCTGTGAAGTGAAACATCTTAAAGGAAAAACAAAGGAAGTCCAGTTGCCTCTTGAAAAAGCACCTTTGGGACAACCATGACCTGAATGAATCAGAATCACTACCAACAATATACAGTTTATCTCTTGGCTTTCATCCAAGAGTTAAACTCTATATTCAGTGTTAAGTTTCCTTATGAGTATATCCCTAATCAAGATCAAAAAGGTTGTTATGGGGTACATAAAATTGGGATTGTATTTGTCAAGAGTCCACAAAAATGGCTTTGGGGTCAAAATAAGGACCCTGATATGGAAATCTTCTGAGGTTTTTTTTTGTTTTGTTTTTTTTTACTATAATTTGTCCAACTGGCACATTTAGATAAATCACAAAGAAATAAATGCTTTAAAACTTTTAATAAGCTATTTCCTTCAGCTGACATCAAGTGTGCTGCAAAAGTTTACAGGGAATTTTGTGATTATAAGTTCTGTTAGAAATGTTAGTGTAGCATGGAATTACATGGACATGGGTGATATTCTGGATGTAACAAAAGCCAGGCACCATAAGCAATGTCGGCTGTCGGCCCCTAGGGGGAGAGCCTTCTCTGTGGGGGCACCTATGATTTGGAACGAGCTCCCCCCGGAGATACGTAGGATCCCGGATCTGCGCACCTTCCGTCGCGCGCTTAAGACTTTTCTATTTTATCAAGCTGGCCTGGCCTAAATCTTCCCCCTTTTTAAATGTGGAAATTTTAAATTTTAAATTCGTCTTATTTATAGGGTCATGGGTAAGGCGTTTTAAATTGGGGAGCCATTTTGGATTTAATTCTGTTTTAAACGTATTTTAATGTTTATATTGTATGTTTTTTAATTTTGGCTGTTCACCGCCCCGAGTCCTTCGGGAGAGGGGGCGGTATAAAAATCTAATAAATAAATAAATAAATAAATAAATAAATAAATAAATAAATAAATAAATAAATTTATTACATAAATTGCACTAAATTTTAAAATGCCCCACCTTTTTCTTCTAAACGCTTCTTTACTTGTTCTGACGCATAATGGTTGAACATTCCTAGATACAGTAAGAATTCCTCTGGGGGACAAAAGAAACAACATTAATAAAATAGATTACGATTAGCCTATGGGGTCTGGCTTTTAACTACATTTAAAATCTGAATTTAAATATCGTCAGCGTTTAAACATAAGTGAAAAGTAAGAAATACAGAGTCTTGAATATTCAAAAAACAAAGATTTATTTTCATTCGGCATGTGAATATTCATATTCCTCAAATTTTAAAAATCCTCTACAAAATAACGTCTGCCTGAGCGTAAATGTTTATCAGTGCTGTCCCATTTAAGAAGCACAGAAATTCAAAAAAAAAGGGGATATTCTTCCACTGCTATTTCTTACATAAATCAAAGTAGAAATAAGACACATTTTACAATTCAATTTAAGTTCCCACTGAGACAATAATGTTGCAAGCTGTGCATTTTGCAAAGTAATATAGTAATGTCTAGTTTGCATTTTTTAAAAACCAAATTAATCACACTTTATTGAATATGTTGCAGCAAACCTAAAATTCATCTATTATTAAAAAAAAAATCTTCTGCAACAAACACAAACTATATTTTATACATAAAGGACAAACTCATTTATTCATTAGGATAAAACACTGGGAGCTGGCATTCTGTAACTATGAAAGAAATGACATTTGCTACCTTTAGTACTTTGAATATTTAAACACATCCTATACAAAAACGGCTGCTTGAAAAATGGTTCTAATAATATATTGTGTTAATAGACCAACAGACGACTGGTGAAATCAAGGAAAAGTAAATGCAAGGTTTTCCCCATAAAGCAGAAAGGAAAGCCAGATGCTATTTACTGATCAAGAACAATAAAAGCAAATCACATGCACACCCAAATTATTGCGATGTTTATTGATTGTGGTTGCCATCTGTCTATTTTGCATGATTTTTTTTTTTCCACGTTCAAAAGTGCATTTTCCTCCAAAGCGTGGCCCAACCAATTGGACAAATGTCGAATAGGTATGTTTTGTTCAAATAAATGAGAATATATCTTTATTGAAATGCTTTGAATTTAGGGGGGGTTTGCACTGCCATACAATATTTGTGTGGAAAAGGAGGTATTTTATATTAATTAAAGAATTAATTAAATAAATAAATAACTGAATAAATAATACATGGTGTCATGACCAAGGCACCAGATTAAAACTGGGAGACTGTGAGTTCGAGTCTCGCCTTAGGCTGGATGATCTTGGGCCAGTCACTTTTTTTCAGCCTTGGGAATGCAGAAGTATCTTCCTGGATCCATAATACAATTAATTATTAGTTAATTATTACTTTACTAGTACAAGTCACGTATCCCTTTATCTTGCCACAGATTGATTGCCAAATAGATGGAGTAGTTGATCTCATCTGTTAAGTATGGAAAATTCCATGATCTCTTTGAATACTAGCATAATTCTTCACTTAGACTGCCTGATCTAATGTTCCATAGCTGCACAACTTAAGTTTGTTTTTATAGGGTCAAAATGTTTCCATATCCCGTTCTCCTCTATGTAAGCGCTTTGAAATTATTTGTTAACTTCTAAAGAATTCTAGTTGTGGAGAACTCATGAGAATATCTTGGACATCCAAGAAAACAAAGCAATGGATCATTGACTAAATCAAACCAGAATTCTCCCTCAAGGCACAAATGACCAGGCTCAAATTATGCTACTTCAGGCATATAATAATAATAATAATAATAATAATAATAATTTTATTTCTATACCGCCCTTCTCCCGAAGGACTCAGGGCGGTGTACAGCCAATTTAAAAACACAAGACACAACAATAATTAAAAATTAAAATAATTAAATAAATTTGGCCGATTTAAAACCCCAAAAATTTAAAATACCCCAATTTAAAATTATTAAGTCGATAGCCCGGCCTGGCGGAACAACAGGGTCTTCAATGCGCAACGAAACACCCGGAGGTCGGAGATCTTGCGTATTTCCGGGGGCAGTTCATTCCACAGGGCTGGGGCTCCCACAGAGAAGGCCCTCCCCCTTGGTGTCGCCAGCCGACATAACTTGGCTGATGGCACCCTGAGGAGACCCTCTCTGTGGGAGCGGACTGGTCGGTGGGAGGCTATTGGTGGCAGAAGACGGTCTCAAAGGTACCCGGGTCCTATGCCATGGAGCGCTTTAAAGGTGGTAACCAACACCTTGAATCACACCCGGAAGACCACTGGGAGCCAGTGCAGCTCGCGCAGGAGGGGTGTCACACGGGCACAACGGGTTGCGCCCATAACCACCCGCGCGGCCGCATTCTGGACCAGTTGGAGCCTCCGAGTGCTCTTCAAGGGGAGCCCCATGTAGAGAGCATTACAATAGTCCAGCCGGGAGGTGACAAGGGCATGAGTGACTGTGCGCAAGGCGTCCCGGTCCAGAAAGGGCTGCAACTGGCGGATCAGGCGAACCTGATAAAAGGCCCCCCTGGCCACGGCCGTCATATGCTCTTCTAAAGACAGCCGTGCATCCAGGAGGACACCCAGATTGCGAGCCCTCTCTGTGGGGGGCAAAGATTCACCCCCAATAGTCAGCGATGGCACCTGCTGACTATATCGGGACGCCGGCAGCCACAGCCACTCGGTCTTGGACGGGTTGAGTCTGAGCCTGTTCCTCCCCATCCAGACCCGCACGGCCTCCAGGCAGCGAGACATCACAGCAAGGGCATCGTTGGGGTGGTCTGGGGTGGAAATGTACAGCTGAGTATCATCAGCGTACAGATGACACTTCACCCCAAAACCACGGATGATCTCACCCAGTGGCTTCACATAAATGTTGAACAGAAGAGGCGAGAGGACCGACCCTTGTGGCACTCCCCATGCGAGATGCCTTGAGGTCGACCTCTGCCCCCCTGCCAACACGAACTGCGAGCGGTCAGAGAGGAAGGAGGAGAACCACCGCAGAACGGTGCCCCCTATTCCTAACCCTCTTAACCGCCGCAGCATGATCATATGCCAGGTTTCCAGAACCTGGATTCCAGAACCTGGATTCCAGAAATCTGGAAAAGGAGAGTGCTGGAAAAGGTGGAAGGACAGAGAAGAAGAGGCTGACCAGCACAAAGTAGATGGGTTCTGTTATAGTGGGTGTACCATTTGGGGAACAGGTTAGGAACAGATCATTATGTAGAAAATTTCTTTGTGGTTTCTAGGACTTGAAAATGTCTAGAAGGCACATAATTAAAGTCTAGAAAAATAAGAAATAGGATAAAATTGGGTATTAAAAGTTAAGCACTTAGAAGGAGATGTAGCTCCACATCTATGTTTGGAAATAATTATGTACCACCTGCAACATATAAAGTTTCATGCAGCTCATCAGCTGTGATTAGCGATACACTAGGACGGGGGTGTCAAACTCGAAGCCCCTGGGCCAGCAGGGTGCTTAGATCTGGCCCACAGGATCAACTGGAAACAATGAAGGACCAGCCCACACAGCCTCTGCCAGAGAAAATGGAGCTAGCGAGGGCTGGCTGCAGCCTTCCCGAGCTCCGTTTTTGCTGGCAGAGGGTTGCAAGAGGCCGTCGCAGCTGAAAATGGAGCTTGGGAGACCATTTTCACTGGCAGAGTGCTCAGGCTGCCACAGGCACTCCTGACACAAGTGATATTGAGCTGGCCACACCTACCCTGGCCACGCCCACCCAGCCCCCTGACATCAAACACAATCCTGATGCGGCCCTCAATGAAATCAAGTTTGACACTCCTGTTGTGGTCCACCAGCAGCCTGAGGAGCTGGCAGTGGAGTCGGACAGTGAGGAGGTTGGGGAGGACAATGGGCCAGTCCTGGAGTCAGGGGAAGGCCCAGACGAGGGCTCTGCATCAGGGATGGGTTCTAAAAATTTTTACTACTAGTTCTTTGGCCGTGGCTTATTTTGTGGGCATGGCTTGGTAGTGGTGGTAATGTGACTGGGTGGGCGTGGCCAAGTTTTTTTTTTTTTACTTTTAAAAGCATTTTTCTACAACCTTAAGAGGTTGCAGAAAAAAATGCTTTTAAAAGCCTCTGACGATCAGGCAACTCAGCTGGGATTGCCAGAGGCTTTTAAAGGCCTACAACCCCCTACAACCTCTTCAGCTGAGCTGCGCTGAGCTGCACGATCATCAGAGGCTTTTTTTTTTTAACTTTTAAAAGCATTTTTTCAGCTGAAGAGGTTGTAGAAAAAATGCTTTTAAAAGTTAAAAAAAAAAGCCTCTGATGTTTTGGGCAGGGTAAGCGAGCGGCGACTGGGCCGGGGACCAGTTTGGGGGCATGGCCAGGCAATGTTATTACCGGTTCTCCAAATTACTACAAATTTTTACTACCGGTTCTTGCGAACTGGTGCGAACCGGGAGCAGCCCACCACTGCTCTGCATCGGAGGCAGAGATGGGGCCAGGGCCATCTGGGAGCGATGCATGGATTCCAGAGCCTCCAGAGGCAGACAGCAGAGAGGCAGAAGAACAGGAGGAGCCTGTTCCTAGTGCACGCATGTGAAGAGCTGCCAGAAGGCAAGAGCAGCTAAAGCAAAAAGGAGTAAGGCCAGGATATGATTGGCCCCTCCCATAAGGCTTAAAAGAGAAGCAGGTGCTCTTGGGCTCTTTGTAGGAAAGCAACATTGCTACATTTGTTTCTAGTTGGCATCTCTTGTTTCTGAACTTTGTGGGGCTTTGCCAAGAAAAGCCTTTGGCAGGGTGCCAAAGAAGACAAAGGTTTGTGATAAGGCCGAAGGACTTTTTCTGAAGGACTTGTTTTGGAATTAATTTGGACTAAGCTGGGAATTACTTCATTCCTATTTTATTATAACAGTTGGGAATTACTTCATTCCCAGCTGTTATAAGAAAATAGGTTTGTTTAAGACTAAGTGTGTCTTTTATGCCTAAGTGAGCCTAGGTCACAACTCCTGCACTAGTATGTGAGAATAAGTATAGCTATCGTGTAATCTGGTTTATCTGGTTGCAAAAGGCCTTCCTTTCATTTCCGGCAAATGGTGGAGACCTCCAAAACAAACATAACTGAGATTGGTTTCTAATATGTCACTCTTTCTAACTATCTGCCCTTCGTGTCACAACATGTTTCTGAAGTCAAGGTGTTCTTCTAATGCACATTTTTTCAATACAGTCAGGCTTTGTATTAAATAGACACCTTCATCTGAAGATCTTAAAGCATTAGAAAGGGTTAGCCTCTCTCTTTCCATATGGCAACAGAATGGCTAATGCTTAAGCTTTATCCCCAAGAAGTAAAGTGGAATATATATTGACATT
The DNA here is from genome assembly GCF_029215685.1 of Pituophis catenifer annectens. Classification (NCBI taxonomy): domain Eukaryota; kingdom Metazoa; phylum Chordata; class Lepidosauria; order Squamata; family Colubridae; genus Pituophis; species Pituophis catenifer. The sequence goes on along the minus strand of NW_027256884.1, from coordinate 12,542,109 downwards.
TTGAGGAAAGAGAACCAAATGTTTGATTTGGATGATTATACTGAAGAGGATCCATCATTTGTTGAAGCACCAAAGTGATTATCTTTCAGCAGATGGATTGCAGGCAATTTTGTCATAGATGATAATCATGCAAAAAATGGAATATGATCTCAAAGGCCAAGACTGGGATTATGGTTGTGTTAAGTGACCCAGAAGGGCTGAAAATACCTGTCACATTTCATGCAGGAACGTCTCCATGACAAATAGAGCTCATATAACGGTACAAAATATGCGAGTGAAATATATGTAGAAAGGTAACAATTCTATCCCATTTAATCCTCTTGACATGAACCTGACTTGGAAAGTATTTGGAAATTTCAGGTGGCATGAAATGCCACCCCTAGATTGTCAACTGTTGTAAGGTGTTGAAAAATAATACATTGTTTTTTTTCCAGTTGCCAAAATGTCACGTTGGACATAATTCAAGTGTTTGATTTACCTTTGAAAGTCCTAAATATCTTGGAACTTGGCTTTCCAAAGACTCCCTGTTCAGATACCAAGGTCAGCAGAAGACAATGCTTCTGAAAGTGCCCTCACTTTTGGTAGCAAATCTAGAAGGACCTCTCTTAGTGTCTCTTCCTGCTCATGGGATGCTCTTTATCTAGGGCAGGGGTCTGCAACTTTAAACACTCAAAGAAGCATTTGGACCTGTTTCCCACAGAAAAGAAAACACTGGGAGTCACAAAACCCTTCCTGTGCCTGACTATTTCTTGAGTAGCCACAAAATTTGCATATGTACTTAAATTAAATGTTCTGTTTTCTTTTGAAACTTTTCTTTCCTTGGATTTATCCATGGTTGGCCAACCGGGGGTTGAAAAGCTCAATAAATCGTGTGCTGGCAGATGTTGCACATTGGCGGTGGTGACGCATATTTTGAGTGACAGGGAGCCGCAGCAGAGGGGTGAAAGAGCCACATGCGGCTCCAGAGCCGCAGGTTGCTGACCCTTGATCTAGGGATACATTTTCCTCTTGTTCATTTTGCTTTCAGGAAATGTATACAGATATACATTTTGTCAGACTTTCCCTGGTTATGATTTTATTACTTAACTATTTGTGTTTTAACTTCTTTTTTTTAAGTGTGTCTCTCTTGGCTTAAACAGCAAGCGGTACTATGTCAGTTCTTCACCAACAGAAAATCAAGTCCTGTGAATCAAGTCCTCTAATAAATAAATAAATATAGAAAACACATGGAAAAAAACAAACAAACAACCACCATGCATTCTGGTCACACTTCTAGACATTCTGGTCTAGAAACAGAGCGTCAAGAGGAAAAGTGCTAAGAAAAGATTGTAAGGAATGGACAGAGAGCCCAACAAACTTTCTGCATATCTGAAGTGCAGACTTATTTCCACAGTCCAGAAGTCTGTTGGGGGAATAGAAGTTCAGCCAAAACATATTGTACTAGAGCAATCTTAAAGATTAACTTGGCTAAAGCTCCCACGTGACCCCTCTCCTGCGCAAGCTGCATTGGCTTCCAGTGGTCTTCCGGGTGCTCTTCAAGGTATTGGTTCTCATTTTCAAAGTGCTCCATGGCTTAGGGCCCGGTTATTTACGAGACCACCTTCTGCCACCGATATCCTCCCACCGGCCAATACGCTCCCGCAGAGAGGGCCTCCTCAGGGTGACGTTGGTCAGGCAACGTCGGCTGGCGGCTCCCCGGGGAAGAGCCTTCTCTGTGGGGGCACCCGCCCTCTGGAACGAGCTATCCCCAGGAATACGACTGATCCCGGACATCCGTACTTCCGCCGGGCTCTGAAGACTTTTTTATTTCAGCAAGCAGGGCTGGGTTAAGAATCTTTTAAGTGTTGAATTTTATGGGTAAGGGGTTTTAAATTGGGGGAGCCAATATAAATTTAATTCTGTTTTTATAGTATTTTAATGTTTATATTGTATGTTTTTTAATTTTGGCTGTTCATCGCTTTGTTTGTTTGTTTGTGTGTGTTGTTTGTTTGTTTGTTTAGTCAAGAACGTATTTGGTAATAAATATAAGCATGAATTGGATCAGGGGTATTTATCTTTACTACCGGTTCACAACGGGAGCGTGCGCGCTTCTGCGCATGCGTAGATTGTCAATTATGACATCCGGGCAGGTGGGTGGAGTCTCCCACCGCTTTTACTACCAGTTCTAACGAACTGGACAGAACCGGGAGCAACCCACCACTGGATTGGATACATGAAATAGATATGAATAGAAGAAACATTAGGACAGGGACGGTAGGCACTCTGGTTGTCTTATGCCTGAGCTTTGGTTTAATTAGATTATGAACAACCTTTTCTGAAGATAAGGAGGAAGTTTTAAAAGTCCTGCTAAGCAAAACAAGGTGGCTCTTTATTATTTCATTGTGATAGCTCCTTATTTTCCTCCCAAAGGTTAAACTAAGCAATAGATTTGGAATAACTTTATTAAATCGCATACATTAAAATGCAAAATTGTCAAGATTGTTTGATAAATAAATAAATAAATAAATAAATAAATAAATAAATAAAACTACCCTCTAGCACTAGAGAGAAGTTATTTGAAGATGAACTCCAGCACGAGTCCGAAAGCTCAGATGATAAAACATCTGGTCCAGGTGACCGAGTCAGATTGGATCCTGCAGCATTAGCCTGGAACATGTACATTCGCCTTCATTCATGAAAGTTGTGTTAACAACAGATGTACATATTGGGAAGTCAAAGTGAAACTGAATCTCAATCGAACCGGGGAGGAGGGGAGCGGGGAGAGGGTGTCTGTTAAGCTCCATTTCTGTTATTGTCAGCTTCAGAGAAAGTCATTTCAGCGCCGTCATTACACCAATGAAGTAGATTGTGTCCTTGGATTGTGTCATTTATGCCATTGGTTTAATGACACCATTATGAAAACGCTGAGGATAAAACAACAATATCAGCCATTATATCCGAGCTACTCAAAATTTCCTCTACTGGTTCTCCAGAACCTGTCGGAACCTGCTGGATTTCACCCCCGGTGAAGTTCCATGCTATCTAATGGATTTTAGTGGATTGGAAACGATGGTTATTTAAGTCGGTTGGTGTAGAAATTTCCTTGATTAGAGATGGTTTTGATTAGAGAAGGCTAGTTTGGAGGTGGCTTAGTCTGTCCACATGTAAATAGGTTTCTTCCAGTCTTTGTGAATAAAGGAGAGCTGGTTTTTTTGGAAGACATTGCCTTATAACAAAGCTGTGAATACATTTTTGCCTAGGTAATTCTACAGCATGATTACCTATGCAAGCAATATTGTACTGACAACTAGTGGCAAATTATAGACATTAAACAAGTATCAAAGGTAGGAAGGGGAACTAAGCATAGATGTAAATAGAAGAAGCTGTTACCCTAAATTAGATAACCCACGGCAAAGCAAGGATATGTATTTATTATGTATGAGATTCGCAAGGCTGCTTTAAAGATATGCAATAGTTAATTGTTCACTCCATTAGTAGAGAAAATGATTTTAAATATAAAGTGAATTAGGATATTTATTTACTGATATTATTTGTATATTAAGTACTCTTCATAGTGAGTACTGAGCTTAAAATACTAACATAAATTGAAGTTAACCAAATGATTGCGTTAATGAGTTTTCATTCTGTTTTTCTATTTACAGCTTCAATTTTGTGTGTGTTTCTTCCAGATTAACTATCATTTAACTCGTTATAGTGATCCAGGAAATGGTGCATGGGAGTGGCCTGCAAGAAAGAGAAAATAAAGACAGAACCAAACTAATAATTAGTTGTGTTTTTTTTTTTTTTTAAAAAAAAACTCTTCTAGTTTACAAGCCAAACAGCATGTTTCTCATGCTCATATCCTTAATTTTTTTTTTTTTTTGATTCCTGAATACCGGATGAGAAATCTGTTTTTTTTTCCTCTTAGATTCAGAATGATAAATTTCAGTCCATTCCAAAATTAAGCTCTTTGTCATTCCCTTGCTTCATGGAGAAATGTAGGGTTGAATTTTCACTGGGCTAATTTTTGGATTTGTGCTTGAATTGAAGGGATAGGTAGGTGTGTATGTGTGTGTTTTGTGTGTGAGTGTTTATTTATTTATTTGAGAAGGGAATTATTTGGCTTTTCTCACAGTGATTCGAAAGATCTTTGAAATTATCATAGAATCGTCAACGAAGCAAGAGGTACTATAGATTTTGCCATATTTATTTATTTTTTGCTTATAAATTAAAATGTTCACCGTTAAGGATGATGACAATCGAAATCATCATATTTATATTGGCATCTTTATTTTTGCACAACTCAGCACAGTTGCAGAAATACTTATGTGTACACAACTCATGACTTGGATGATAATAAGGGTAATCCATAGTATCTCAGGGCTTCACAAAAGTACTTTGCAATAAACAGGAGCTCAGATATGGCATTTATGGGCAACTTATTAAATTAACCACATTTCTTTCCCCCAGGATCACAGCACAATTGCAGTACAAATATCTAGAGATCCCTCATAACCTGGACATAAACTGTTTCATTTTCTCCCCTCAGGATACTGCTGTAGGACATTGCTTGCCAAAACAACCAGACACAAAGACATTTTTTCCCTTTTCATGCCATTCCTCTGATAAACACGTAATTTCCACAGCTCTGTCTTATGCCTAAGGATATCTAACCACATAGTAGAGCTGCATTACTATTATCCTTCTCATCTTTCCCATTACCTTCTCCTATTGGTATCTTATGACTATCACTTTGTTGGTTTTATCTTATGATTTATAATTTGCATGTTATGATTTATCACTTGCTTGATTGTATGTACGCTGAGAACTGATGCACCGGAGACAAATTCCTTATGTGTCCAATTACACGTGGTCAATAAAGAATTGTCTATTTTCTATTATTTTCTATTTTCTATTTTATTTTATTTTGTTCTGTTCTGTTCTGTTCTGTTCTGTTCTATTCTGTTCTACTCTGCTCTCCTCTGCTCTCCTCTAAAGACCTATTCTATTCTATTCTATTCTATTCTATTCTATTCTATTCTATTCTATTCTATTCTATTCTATTCTATTCTATTCTATTCTATTCCATTCCATTCCATTCCAATCCAATCCAATCCAATCTATTCTCATAGTCCCTCACAGGGTTTTCCTAGAGAATCTTGAATAAAACATTGAAGAAACCTTCCGCCATTGCTCATTATTTTTAGGGAGAGATGTTACATTCCATCCTTGCGATCAAAGCGGGAGATTAAATCCCATCCTACGCCTTATTCCAAAGGAATCAATTTTCTCAGATAAACTGGCTCCTATTTCTCTCCAAAGTCCTGGAAACAATTCCCGCCTAGCGTATTGCACTGTGATATTGATGGGTAGGATGTTGTCTTGCTAAGGAACGATTGAGTCAAGCTTTACCTGGTAGGTCCTGAATTGACCTTGGTTTCATGTTCAAAACTGTTTGCAACCTTCAGTATTTGATACATCATAAACTTTGTTTTTGCTTCCCTCCCCCACCCCCCACCCCCCCAGGCCTTGAGCTACCTTTCATGATGATGCCCCATCCGCTTATTCCGGTCAGCCTGCCCCCAGCATCCGTCACAATGGCCATGAATCAGATGAACCACCTTACCACAATTGCAAACATGGCCGCCGCAGCACAAGTACAGGGCCCTCCCTCCCGAGTGGAGACATCTGTGATTAAGGTAGGTATGGCCTTGGCCTGCTCTCCAATGTACCGATAGCCTTCTCGGTCCTCTCCTTTCTGCTATGTGTCTTTTGTTCATAAATTTCGTTCGCAAACCATTCCGTTTTGGTCGCCACGATGTAAAAGAGATATTGAGACTCTAGAAAGAGTGCAGAGAAGAGCAACAAAGATGATTAGGGGACTGGAGGCTAAAACATGAAGAACAGTTGCAGGAACTGGGCATGGCTAGTCTAGTGAAGAGAAGGACTAGGGGAGACATGATAGCAGTGTTCCAATATCTCAGGAGTTGCCACAAAGAAGAGGGAGTCAACCTATCCTCCAAAGCACCTGAAGGCAGGACAAGAAGCAATGGGTGGAAACTAATCAAGGAGAGAAGCAACTTAGAACTAAGGAGAAATTTCCTGACAGTTAGAACAATTAATCAGTAGAACAACTTGCCTCTAGACATTGTAAATGCTCCAACACTGGAAGTTTTTAAGACAAGATTGTCTGAAGTGGTGTAGAGTTTCCTGTCTAAGCAGTGGGTTGGACTAAAAGACCTCCAAGTTCCCTTCCAACTTTGTTATTCTATTCTATGATCTTTTGCAATTTGAAACAAATTACAATAATTTAAAAATCCTTTTAATTCAGACTCAGACATTGGAATATGGAAGTGGGAATGGCAGTGGAAGCCACTTTTGCAGCTCAAAATGTTGGAACCAATGAGTGTGGGAAGAAGCTTCAGAGAAGTAGTGAAAATTTGGTGATAAAGTCCTCCATTTTTCACAAAGGGCACAAGGGCCTTATCATGACAGCTAATTGCTTGGCTGTAAACAGAATCATCACAACTGGCTAGAATGATGGCTAAATGAGAAATGTGGATTGTGAGCCCAGGTAGAGTAAATAATAATTAGCTTTATTTTTCACGCCATACTGTCTCTGAAGACCCTGAATATTATTTTTGATTTTAAAAACTGAGGCCTTCTAAAAATTGGACTTTCAGAGAATTCTAGAATACCGTCAACGCAAACATAGCTTTCAAGACAGATTTCTATTGCTTGAAAAATATTGAACTAAAAGCCTCGGTGGCACCATTGTTAGAATGTAGTATTGCAGGCTAACTCTGCCTACTGCCAGCAATTTGATCCTGACCAGCTCAAGATTAACTCAACCTTCCATCCTTCCAAGGTTGGAAAAATGACGACCCAGATTGCTGGTGGAAATACAGTAATGGCCAAAATTGTGGAAAGCTTTTGGGAAAAGTGTATTTTCTAAAACTAGCTAATAACACCACCTTTTTTTTTGGAGTAGTTCCATAAAATTATATATCAATGGAAAGATAATTTAATCAAGAATGTACTGCAATAACTTTTATGAAGGATTTGCTATTACAGTTACAGTATAAAGAAGAAAAGTGAAACACGTAGAAAAATGAGATATACAAAAATTATCACCATAGAAATTATCATCATGTCAGTTAATACTTAGTTGGGTAACCTTTAGCATGAATTACAGCCTTACAACGTCTTCCCATGGAGTGAACTAAGTCTTTTACAGCTGTTATGATGTGAAACCAAGATTGAATGATTGCTTCTATTAATTGAGTTTTATTGCTGGGTCACTTCTGACTAACAAGTTTCTTTAGTGGGCTCCATAGATTTTCAATTGGGTTAAGGTCTGGGCTATTCCCAGGCCATTCCAGCAGTGGAATATGATTATCTTGAAACTCCCCCCAAAAATGTGGTGTTATTAGCCATCAAACCTCAAAAATACACTTTTCCCAAAAGGTTTCCACAATTTTGGCCACTACTGTATACTGACTCTGTAAACCACTTAGAGAATGCTGTAAAGCATTATAAAGTGGTATATAAGTCTAAGTGCTATTGCTATTGCTATTGCTATTGCTATTGCTTACTACTTTTGACCAATGAAAAGAATCATATGGGAAATCAGTAATACAGTAGAACTTTGAGCTTTAACTTTCTACTACTTTACTCCATTCATATTCTGGGACCACTTTCTATCATGGTAGGTTATAAGAGTTTCAAGATGAAATCTGCCTCAGTGGGAAAGTTGATCTGAAGCCCTTTCTCAGCTCAGATCTCTGACTGGCCATTCTCTGCTGTCCACCAAGTGGCTTTGTGCATTATCTGAACATTTGCAAATGACAGCTTGCTATTTAGCAGTGCTTCATTTTCTGCAGATAAGAAGCTAGTATTCCTGGGGAAGCAAATCTTGGATTTCTATTTTTAACCTTTTCAAAAGAATGAAGCAAATGAAATAATGAAATCTAATCAGGAAGAGTGAGATAAGAAAGTCAGTGTTCTTTTTGTCTTCTTTTTACTTTACAATTCTACATTCTACAATTAATCAATACCCTTTGGGGAATTAGATAAATATTAGATAGCCATTTTGCAATCTGGATTTTGAGGAATGAGATCTCAGCAATCAGAGATCCAAGAGCTAATTTACATATATCTGTTATTGCCTATTATTGTAAAGAAGAATACAGAAGATACAAAGAAGAGGAAACAATTAAAGATGCTTAACAATCTACAACGTCTGTCCATAAAAGACGAGCTACTTCTTGTAAAAACAAAAACTCCAAACTGAATATTTCTTGAATAAAAGATCAAGAGTCAAACCATAACTCTGCCTTGAAATGGAAGCTGAGGTTTCTTCTTCTTAACAAACGTGAAGAATGGAAATGAAACCTTAAGAAATGGGACACAATTAGGTGTTCCTTGATGGCTGATTTCCAGTCTTCCAGCCATTGACCAACATGTTTCATATTTGGAAGAAAGATATAGATGTTTCCATATATTCAAATTATAGGATGCTATGGGTGCAAGTCTTCTGATTTCAGAGGACCAGCAATGACATAGAATATGGCTATCTGAAAAAGATGCATCATCTAAACTGTACTGAGCCTTTGGCTAGCAAGCAAATACATTGCTCTTTTTCTTCAGCTTTAACTCCCTGACGTTTTTGTTCTGGATTAGGGCAGTATTCTTCTATCATCGGGGTGGGATCCAGAAATTTTAGCAACCAATTGCTGGGTGGGTGCGGCCATGGTGGGTGTGGCCTACTCGGCCTCCTGCACGGGGGGGGTGTTTTTACCCTCCCCAGACTCCAAAGGCTTTCCTTGAGCCTCCGGGAGCACGAAAATGGCCTCCCCGGGCTCCAGAAGCCCTCTAGAGGCCAGAAACAGGCCCATTTTTGACTTCCAAAACTTCCGGTAGGCCTGCTTTTCACCCTTCCAGAGCCACCCCATGGGCCCTGCACATACCTGGCATCCAAAATAGACTGGGTGGAGAGGGGCAGGGTCAGCAGGGTCAGCCAGTCCTTGCAACTACCAGTTCAGCGAACCAGATTAAAATTAACATCCGGTTTGCCTGAACCAGTCTGAACTGGCTGAATCCCACCCGTCTACCATGCCAGGTGATAAAGGTACAGGCCACTCACCTTTGCCGATGTTGCTACTATTTCTACTGGGTTACGTAAATCAAAGAGTACTAATTACTAAGGGTTACGAATCAAGGAGAGAACCAACCTAGAACTAGGGAGAAATTTCCTGATGGTGAGAACTCCAGTGGAATGTCTTGCTTTCAGAAGTTGTGGGTGCTCCATCACTGGAGGCTTTCAAGAAGAGACTGGATAGTCACTTGTCTCGTATGGTATAGACTCTCCTGCTTGAGTAGGGGGTTGGACTAGAAGACATCCAAAGTTCCTTTCAGCTCCGGGATTCTCTTAAATGCTGATGTAAGTTGTCCATTAATGGCAAACCTAAGAACTACAGTAGGCGACAACCAGATCCAAGAATAATGATGAGCATCCATCTTCGCTTGTTTTTTATATTTATATTTTCCCTTTCCTAAACAAGTTCAAGACAGAGTTGATAAATCAAGTCATTTTTCAGCAGATTTATAGCAGCTTTTCAAAGTAATGTAACATCACTGTAAAAGGACAGTAAACTAAATTTAAGCAAAAATTAAATTAAATTTAACTTAAACTTAAACTTCTCTTATTCTTGTTCTCGTTTGTTGTTTGACAAATTCTAATAAATAAAATAAATAAAAGTTATTTTTTTCCCTCCTACTTTCCAGAAAAGTTTCTGCTCATTTGTTACGACAAATACAATCAGATGTTCTATAACAGTTTAAAGAATTGCCATCAGTTGTTTAGACTAATGTTCAGATACCAACATCTTTCTCCCTTTTAATGATGTGCATGTATAATCGATAAAACATTGCAGAAAAAATATTTTTTATTTGATATTGGTTTTGGTATCTGTTTATTTTGCTGAAGGAGACAAAAAAAAAATTAAACCTTAGAAAATTACCATATTCAAAGATCCTATGATCAACTATTATTGCAGTTCACAATTTTGGTTCGATTTATTTAACGATGCATACAATTGCACCCTCAATCAAATTCCCCCAAATAAAGCATATTGAGGTAACTCCATAGTTTAATCCTAGTACTTTTTTCCCCCTTCTGCTGTTCTTCTTGTGTAACCAACATTTGGTCCAAGCTTCTTTGATGCTATCAACTTGTCGAAATAACTGATTGTCAGTTTAACTTCTGTGATAGGAAACAAAGCAATAAAGTCCTTCATGTTCACCTCAAGAATCTCAAGAAAAAAAAAATGGATCTCCTGCGCTGTCTTGTTAACTGCCATTCAATATTCAGGAAAAAAAAATGCCCAAGAGGATAATTTAAAAAAACAAACAAACAAAAAACCTCACCGAAAACATTTTTTTAAAATCCCCATGGATTTTTTTAAAAAAAAAACAAAATAAGCATTTTAACTTTCAAAATTATGAATAACTTCTTCAAACAATCTTTTGGGATTCTATTACATGCTAAAAACAGTAAGGTTCTACTTTCAGGCAAGGAAAACAAAATGCACAGGTACAGTATATGTAGTACCTTGCTCAATAGTACTAACTGTGAGAGGGATCTTGGAGTCTTAGTGGACAAGCATTTAAATATGAGCCAGCCGTGTGCAGCTGCTGCCAAAAAAGCCAACACAATCCTAGGCTGCCTAAACAGAGGGATAGAATCAAGATCACGTGAAGTGTTAATACCACTTTATAATGCCTTGGTAAGGCCACACTTGGAATATTGCATTCAGTTTTGGTCACCACGATGTAAAAAAGATGCTGAGACTCTAGAAAGGGTGCAGAGAAGAGCAACAAAGATGATTAGGGGACTGGAGGATAAAACATGAAGAACAGTTGCAGGAACTGGGCATGGCTAGTCTAGTGAAGAGAAGGACTAGGGGAGACATGATAGCAGTCTTCCAATATCTCAGGGGCTGCCACAAAGAAGAGGGAGTCAAGCTGTTCTCCAAACACCTGAGGGCAGGACAAGAAGCAATGGGAGGAAACTAATCAAGGAGAGAAGCAACTTAGAACTAAGGAGAAATTTCCTGACAGTGAGAAGAATTAATCAGTGGAACAACTTGCCTCCAGAAGTTGTGAATGCTTCAACACTAGAAGATTTTAAGAAGAGGTTGGATAACCATTTGTCTGAAGTGGTGTAGAGTTTCCTGCCTAAGCAAGGGGTTGGACTAGAAGACCTCCAAGGTCCCTTCCAACTCTGTTATTCTGTTCTGTTCTGTTCTGTTCTGTTCTGTTCTGTTCTGTTCTGTTCTATTCGTGTTGGACCAAAAGAGTTGAAGCTCATATACTTCCTTTGGACCTCTTTTACATATACTATGCTTTTCATTCGGTGGAAAGTAATATTTAGCAATACTTCGGGAATTTTGCAGGCTCCAGGGTGTTCAGCTTTGGCAAAAGTTTTTAGGGATCAAAATCCTAATTTAGGGATGGCATACAACCTGATACTCTGTGAGTTCTCACAAAGCTGGGAAATCACTTTGGTTGGTACATCTTCGGAGAACTTAGGTAAACTTCAGATTAGTTCTCGACTTAAAACAGTTCATTTAGTGAGCATTCAAAGTTACCACGGTCCTGAAAAATATGACTCATGACCATTTTTCCTAGTTACAAGTCTTTGCAGCATCCCCATGATCATGTGATCAAAATCCAGATGCTTGATAACAGCTCATTTTATGGGGTCATGTGATCCCTTTTTGTGACCTTCTGAGAAGCAAAATCAATTAATGGGAAACCAGTTTCATTTAACAACTGGGTTGCTAACTTATCTACTGCTGTGATTCACTTAACAACTGTAGCAAGAAAGGCTGCAAAATGGGGGAAAACCTACTTAACAATGGTCTCACTTAACAACATATATTTTGGGCTCAATTTTGGTTATAAGTTGAGGACTACCTGTAAATACTCTTTCTCTATAGATGTTTCTATTAAGGGGAGGGTACTATCCATATAAGGGATGCGGTGGCTCAGTGGCTAAGATGCTGAGCTTGTCGATTGAAAGGTCGGCAGTTCAGCAGTTTGAATCCCTAGTGCTGCGTAACGGGGTGAGCTCCCGTTCCTTTTTCCAGCTTCTGCCAACCTAGCAGTTCGAAAGCACGTAAAAAATGCAAGTAGAAAAATAGGGACCACCTTTGGTGGGAAGGTAACAGCGTTCCGTGCGCCTTTAGCGTTTAGTCATGCCGGCCACATGACCATGGAGACATCTTCGGACAGCGCTGGCTCTTTGGCTTTGAAACAGAGATGAGCATTGCCCCCTAGATTCAGGAACAACTAGCACATCTGTGTGAGTGGAACCTTTACTTTTACTATCCATATGGAAATTGAGAGGTAGAATTTCTCCAGCTTCAGAATTATGTTGACCTGGATTTCTTTTATCAAGTTAGTATTCAGCTATGTAAATTTCTGCCTGCGTTCTGAAAGCATGCTGCCTTATCGGGCTTAAAATGAATTCCTAATGAGAAAATGAACACAATGTAAGTGTAGAGCTTTGCTTTACTGTTTTCCTGGCTAACCTCAGAAGCCTGAAAACCATCTCAGAAGAAGTCTCTGGCAAACCACTCTCATAACATTGCCAAGAAAACTGTATGGATGCTGTCAGCAGGAATTGAGTTCAGCTGAAGGGCACCATAACTTTTTACCTTATTAAATGATATGAGGAATAACTTTCTGTAAGTTCAACTCAATGGCAAAATAATCTTTATCCTTAAGAAAGTCAAAATCAGTATTATAGGACATTGAATTTAGTCTATATTAATGGTATAGATCGTGTGATTGTAACCTATTGTATTTTTCTGAGTATAAGACGCACCTTTTTCCCCCTAAAAGGGGGTGAAAATTTAGTTGCCTCTTACACACTGAATATAGCCCCGCCCACCCACTGGCCCCCACCCTTTGGCTTCTGCCTCCCAGCAATTTACCTCCCTGCAGCAAGCAGCAAGAAGAAACAGCCCATTTCAGCTTCAGCACAGCCTAATTAGTACAAGTTGATTGCCAGTTGGATCAGCCTACCGACTCTCATCTGTTTCAGGCTGCAGGGATTGCCATTGCCTATTGCTGCATGAGCCTCTGCTGCTTGCTGCAAGGAGGTAAATTGCTGGGAGCAGATTTTTTTTTTTCTTCTGCTAATCAAGCTATGCTGAAAACGAAAGTGAAAGTAAAGCAGGCTATTTGCTGTTTGCTGCAGTGAGGCAAAATTGCTGGGAGGCAGAGGCAGAGGCAGATTTCTTTTTCTTGTTTTCCTCACCAAAAAAGGTAGCTGCGTTTTATAATCCGGAGCGTTTTATACTCTGAAAAATACGGTATACTCAACTTTAGAGTCATTGCATGACAAATGATTCATCTCCAAGCCTCAAAAAGTAGATATATTTAATAGTAAACACTCCATATCAGGATAGGAATTAATACTTTTGTATTGTGAAGCAACTGTAGTGTACAGTGCACACTACATTACACTACACATCTGGATTTTCTGTATGTTAAAAAAGATCCTTTTCCATGTATGTTTAACATGACTTTTTAGATAGTGTGTAATGGAGCTCTTTTAAGTGTAGGATGCCATCTAAGCTCTATCTAGAATCCAATGCAACATTGAGTGATCAAAAAAGGAGATGCTTTTGGTGGAATTCATTAAAAGCATTTAATTAGCATGGACTACAGTAATCCAATCCACAGTTGCAAAAAAAAAAAAGAAGAAGAAGAAGAAGAAGCAACTCTGGCAATTTACAGCAGTGGTTCTAGCACTGCTTTATAGGTATTTGTGAATTCAGGTCCTGTAATTAGAAGACAAGGAATGTGGTGGCTCAGTGGTTAAGATGTTGAGCTTGTTGATCGAAAGGTCGGCAGTTCAATGGTTCGAATCCCTAACGCCGCGTAACGGGGTGAGCTCCCGTTACTCGTCCCAGCTTCTGCCAACCTAGCAGTTTGAAAGCACGTAAAAAATGCAAGTAGAAAAATAGTGACCACCTTTGTTGGGAAGGTAACAGCGTTCTGTGCGCCTTTGCCATTTAGTCATGGCGGCCACATGACCATGGAGATGTCTTCGGACAGCGCTGGCTCTTCAGCTTTAAAAGGGAGATGAGCACTGCCCCCTAGAGTCGAGAATGACTAGCACATATGTGCGAGGGGAACCTTTACCTTTAATGACAAGATAAACAAAAAACATATGTTGAAAGAGATCTCTTTTAATGTAACATTCAGGCCCGCCTTGTCTTTTATCAGCTGACCATGATCATGTAACAGAAAAGTTTATGTTAAAGAGATACTGGGCAATAGTGTTGGCTTGTGATTTCTTTCTATCCTTGTAATTTATCCTGCCACAAGGCCTGCAGAATGGGAACAGGGTAAAAGCAAAGGGAGAAAACCCAGGTCACTTACTTGCCTTTGGTGGAAATCTTAAGTTCCAGCCAACTGCCATCGAGATGGACAGATTTTTGGTTATGTTTTGGCCCAATGGAATCAAGAATATTGGATAGCAAGGAGAAATTGATGAGCAATTGGTTTTGCCCAAACTGCTTCTCACCAATTAGATTTGAAAAGAAAGAAAGAAAGAAAGAAAGAAAGAAAGAAAGGAAGGAAGGAAGGAAGGAAGGAAGGAAGGAAGGAAGGAAGGAAGGAGAAAGAAAGAAGGAAATGAAAGGAAGAAAGAAAAAGGAAGAAAGAAAAAGGAAGGAAGGAAGGAAGGAAAGAAAGAAAGAAGGAAATGAAAGGAAGAAAGAAAAAGGAAGAGAGAAAAAGGAAGGTAGGAAGGAAGGAAGGAAGGAAGGAAGGAAGGAAGGAAGGAAGAAAGAAGGAAAGAGGAAAGTGAAAGAAAGAAGGAAAGAAAGAAGGAAGGAAGGAAAGAGGAAAGAGAAAGAAATAAGGAAAGGAAAGAAGGAAAGAAGGAAGGAAGGAAGGAAAGAAGAAAGAAAGAAAAAAAGAAAGAAAGAAAGAAAGAAAGAGGAAAGAGAAAGAAATAAGGAAAGGAAAGAAGGAAAGAAAGAAGGAAGGAAGGAAGGAAAGAAAAAAGAAAAAAGAAAGGAAAGACGAAAGAGAAAGAAATAACAAAAAGAAAGAAGGAAAGAAAGAAAGAAAGAAAGAAAGAGAAACATTTGATATAATCTGAGATCCTCGACATGTATAATAAAGATAGAAATAAGTATGTTAAATCAAAAGCTCTGTGTCTTAAAAGTTTTATTAGTCTATTTATGTCTGGTGAAGTATAAATGAGAAAGATATCCCATTAAATTTTCCCTGTTTTGAGTTCCTGCCCTGCTTTCAGTGTAAGATGGCTTGCTTGCTTATATCATCTCCCCTTCAGTTTTGAGAAACAGAAATTGCATGAAACTGAAAATTTGAAAAAAATGAAAAACTTGATTAAGCTTGGTAATCCCAAAATTCAGTAATATGGAGTCTAGGAATATTTAGACAATTTGAAGAGGTTCTTTCCTTTTATCTGAAGCTGTTCTTTGTTTTGTCTTGATGATGTGCAGGAACGAGTTCCAGACAGCCCTTCCCCTGCTCCATCTCTCGAAGACGGTCGAAGGCCTGGTAGCCATCCATCCTCACATCGGAGCAGTAGCGTATCCAGCTCCCCTGCCCGAACCGAAAGCTCTTCAGACAGAATCCGTAGGTCGCTGGGTATCCCATAATCCCTTGTGGGGTGGAGTCTGGGCAACTGAATGGAGCTAGCAGAATGTTTAAATGGCCGGATGCCTTTCCTGTCGCCAATCCAGAGTTTTGTTCAGCAGATATCTTCTCAGTGTGCCCAGAGGGAGAAATATCTGCCTCTACCTAGGATTGAACTCACAGCCTCCTCATTAGGAGGCGAGAGCTCCACCTCTAGGCCACCACACCACTCCTATCACTAACATCTCCATCCTCCCCATAAAACAGTGTAGAAGTGATTCAAAGTAAGAGTTCCCTTTCGTTGGACTCCAAATACAGAAAACAGGCAGAGAATCAGCCAATCAGCATCCATTCTGTTTTTCCCCACCTCTCTAAGGAGAGAATGGGGAGAGAGTATAATGGCCTGTCTCCTGACCTCCTGAAAGTCACACAAAGGATGACAGTTCCACCCATGTTGGGGTGAGCATTCATCCAGTGCAGTGTATCCAGGGGCCAGATCTGGCCGGTGGGATGCTTAGAGCTGGGCCGCGGGGCTGCTCTAGAAACAGTGAAGGGCTGCGGTGCCTCTGCCAGTGAAAACGGAGCTCGGGAGTGCTGTGTGCAGCCCTCCCAAGCTCCATTTTTGCTGCCAGAGGATTGCAGGAGGTCATTGAAGCTGAAAACAGAGCTCGGGAACCTGTTTTCGCTGGCAGAGCGCTCGGGTCACCAAGGGCGCCCCTGATGGCCACACCCTCCTGCCCCCTCCCCCGAGGTCAAACACAACCATCATGCAGCCCTCAATGAAATCAAGTTTGACATCCTGATCCAGTGATTTGCAACCCAAAAAACAAAAACTGAGGAACTCTGAGGTAGCAAAAACTATATCAGAGAAAGTTAATTGCAAAAATGTGTGAACAAAATTGCTGACGTCCCTACCCTATTTCCCAAGCTTCCTCATGACAATTTCCTTCCTGTACTTAAAGGCCCAGGTGAACTGAGAAGGTTGCCTGATAATGTGGTGGGAATTATGGCATCAGGCATCTTTCCCAATAACTCTGTGAACAGCTGTATGTTGCCTTGGCGTTTGTGTGAAAGAAGAAGAAGAGATGTAAATTTTCAGTGGGACGCAGTAGCTCAGTGGCTAAGATGCTGAGCTTGTCGATCGAAAGGTCGGCAGTTCAGCGGTTCAAATCCCTAGTGCCGCGTAACGGGGTGAGCTCCCGTTACTTGCCCCGGCTTCTGCCAACCTAGCAATTCGAAAGCACATAAAAAATGCAAGTAGAAAAATAGGAACCACCTTTGGTGGGAAGGTAACAGCGTTCCGTGCGCCTTTGGCATTTAGTTATGCCGGCCACATGACCACGGAGATGTCTTCTGACAGCGCTGGCTCTTCGGCTTTGAAACGGAGATGAGCACCGCCCCCTAGAGTTGGGAACGACTAGCACATATGTGCGAGGGGAACCTTTACCTTTACCTCATTTCTCAACCAGACCTATAGAAAAGACATCTTCAAGGAGAAGCTTCTAAAGCTATTGGGGTGGGCAGCAGGCTGCCAGACAGAAAAGCTGAGGAGTTAGTTCTAACTTTGAACCAAGGAACCCCGTTTGCCCCAGAACAACAACAGTTCAAAACAAAACACCCATTTTGCTTGTTGTTTCAATTAAACCAGAACAGAGTTGACTCATCTCCTTGAAACAGAGACCATCCTGAGACCAATCAGGGACAGAAGTCAGTTGTGAAGCAAAACAAAACAATGATGGAGAAAAGCGTTTTCTGCCTTTCCCAGCAAAAACCATTTCTCTGTATTTGCAGTCTCAAATGTCATTTTTCAGGCTCCAGAGGTCGTGAAGGTAACAGAGAATATATATTTGTAAAAAAGAGATTTATTTATTTATTTATTTATTTAAAAAAAGAAACATTCATAGGCTGAGACTCCAAACTTGTTTTAGCTGTGATTTATCAGCCATGTTTGATTCAGGTCCTCAATTCCTTTTCATTTTTATAGCTCTGGAAAAAGGAGAGAGGAGACAACGTTTCCTTTTAATATAAATTATTATTAATTTAATTTACATTTAGAGTATTTCTCAGACAAATCTGAGTTTGTTTGTTGTTATTTTTTTTTAAAAAAAACTAGCATTGTTGCTGTTGTATATGGCTAGCAGATATAAACAAAGATCTTTTTTTATCTTTACTTGTGCTGCATGCAGTTCTACATCTCAGTTTGACTTCAGAAATCATTGCTTAACATAGGGAAATCTTTTAGTTACCTTCTGGAAAAGGATATTAACCCTGGGTGACTTTGGGGCTGCCCATTGATTTAAGGTTTCGCCCTGCCCCATTTTTTTTTTAAAAAAAAATACCATAACATTCTCAAGTTTGCTCTTTGCTCTATTTTTCAGTTCTCTGAAAGTAAAATGAATACCCTCTGACATGCACTTTAATAGGTTCCATGAGTTTGAGCATTAGTGTTATTGTGTAAAAAAAAGCCATGCTTTGTAGACTTTTGAAATTGAGGAAGTGGTGCTTATGGTAAGTAGAGCATTAAAAGGAAAGTTCAGTTTATGCATAAATGCATCACTTGCTTTCTTACCACTCTCTTACAGTTTAAGACAATTTGTTTGATCTGCGGTGACATGCTTACATACGCGAGGCACTAAGCAATAGATGTTGTCATCAAGTGATAATAGTTATGTAAAGAAGGGAGCAAGGGAGCAGTTGCAAATTGCATGGCTGTCCCATTTCTTATGGAACGTGGTTTAATTTCTTTCACGTTTTCTTATGGAGAGAGATACATTTTTCGAGAGCCTTTAATGCTTTAGCACACAATGTCTTTAGTGCTTCTGAAAATCTGCAAAGGGTAGGCAAGAAGGTAACTGGAGGCCAAAACATTGGAAGAATGATTGCAGGAATTGGGTAGATCTAGTTCAGTGGTGGCGAACCTTTTACTCACCGAGTTCTGAACAAGTATGTGCTTTCCATGTGCATGTGCTATCCACGCTAACACGTGGCTCCTCCCTATGCACTGTGTGTGCAACCACACCATCTGTGCATGTGCATGGCTTTTGCGTGTGCCCCCTGTACTGCATGCACAATTGCACCATCTGCGCATGTGCGTGGCTTTCACTCAGCTCCCCCCATGGGCTTTGTGTGCAATAGCACCATCTGCACATGCATGCAGGTTTCACGCAGCTCCCCTGTGTGCTGTGCATGCAATCACACCCTCTGCACTTGCACATGGTTTTCATGTGTGCAAATGCCATCTACGCATGCACACGCTACATGCAAGTACTCTCATGCGCATGCACAAATGCATGCGCATGCACAGGAGAGCTCCGAAGACCAGCTAGGTCTCCTGAATTGCATGCATGCGCACCAGAGGCTCGAGCACAAGCTGGGGCGTGTGCACATGGGCAGTTGCAGATGAGTTGGGTGACAGCTCGAGTTCCCGGAAAGATGGCTCTGCGTGCCACCTCGGGCACACGTGCCATATGTTCACCATCATAGGTCTAGTTTAATGAAAATAAATAAGATAAAGTGATATGATAGCAGCATTCCAATATCTGAGCGGTTGCCACAAAGAAGAGGGGGTTCAACCTATTCTCCAAAGCACCTGAAGGCAGGACAAGAAGCAATGGATGAAAACTAGTCAAGGAAAAAAGCAATCTAGAAATTAGGAGGAATTTCCTAACAGTTATAACAATTAATCAGTGGAACAACTTCCCAAGTTGTGGATGCTCCAACACTGGAAGTTTTTAAGAAGAGATTGGACAACCATTTGTCAGAAATGGTATAGGTGTCCTGCCTGAGCAGAGGGTTGGAATAGAAGACCTCCAAGGTTCCTTCCAACTCTGTTATTGTTCTGTCCCCATCTCACACACGCACACAAACAGACAGCTGGGGGTTAAATAAACTGGCAGATAACCAAATCTTCCGATAAGACACTTGGCAGCAACCCAGTAGCTGCTTGCCAAGAACTTTTATTCAATAAACAAAATACCCACAGTCAAGAATTGTCCAGTTCGTAAAATAAATCCAAGGCTGATAATGTTGTTTCCAAAGATGTAATGTGACTCGATAGTAGTTAGTTTTGTCCATCACAGAGTCTGAATGGCCACCTCACCCCCTTTTATACCCTGTGGGGTGTGGTCCAGTGACTCAGCCTAATCTCTGGCACGCCTTTTCTTCTGTTGCACGCGCTTATCTTTGCAACACTGCCGAGGATCCAGCCAAGACTCATTTCCCTCATCACTGTCCACCTGTGGCTGCGTGGACGTGCTTGGCCCCGGCCCTATCTCTTGCCCTTCGGCGGACACCGAAGGCATTGCCAGAGAGGAGGGTCCTGGAGAGGGAGACCTTGCCAACTCCTCTCCTTCACTCTCAGAGTCCTCTCCTGCCGATGACACAGGCTCAGGTAACGGAGCCACAACAGTTATTCTCTTAAGAAAAGAGTTGCTACACCCAGAAGAAGAATAAGTGTCTTTCCCATCAAAGTTCAATCCTACATTTCTGATGGATGATACACAATCAAGGTGATTGAGCAATTATTTAATTTGATCTAACATGGTGGGGTTTTTTGTTTTGTATTTGTAGACTGCTCTCAGGTGTGTGAAGATAGTGCTGTATCCAAATATTACGAACAACCCAGAAATGTGAAGCAACAATAATTTATTAAACCTGTATGCTACTTAACTTTCAGTGACTCTGGGTGGCTTGCAACAAACCAGGAAATTACAGTCAAATCGATAAAACATTAGAGATAAAAGATGGCAAGTGCCATAAATGGAGTTTGAATGTTTTTGTATTCCCCGCCCCCATCAAAAAAATATATGAACTGTTGAAATGAAGCGTCTTCATCATGGTCTCTGATTCAAAAATGGGAGTTATATGTCTGGTTAATAAGCTCCTGGGATACAGAACATGTCCAGGACGAATCTATGATTGCTCCCTAGAAAGCAAACCTAAAATAACTTAAATCTTCAACTAAGATGTGCTGTTGTCTTTTTATACATAGAGGATGTATATGTATGTAAATCAAGTTGCAGCCTTCACAGCAGAAGGTATTCAGCAGGTTCTGACCAGTTCTGGAGAACCGGTAGTGGAAATGTTGAGTAGTTTGGAGAACGGTAAATTCCACCTCTGACTGGCCCCGCCCCCATCTATTCTCTGCCTCCCAAGTCCCAGCTGATCGGGGGGAAATGGGGATTTTGCAGTAACCTTCCCCTGGAGTGGGGAGGGAATGGAGATTTTACAGTATCCTTCCCCTGCCATGCCCACCAAGCCACGCCCACGAAGCCATGCCACACCCACGAAGACACACCCACAGAACCGGTACTAAAAGAAATTGAATCCCACCACTGCTTCACAGTGAGGTAGAAAAGATCATGGAGATAAGACGATAGAAGACCATACAGGAGGTGGAAAGAGGGAATTTCCCCATCTATTTCTGTATTTAACAGGGTCAGTTAATTCGTACGTTGGAAAACAAAAAGCAATTTGCAAATCCTGTCATTTCTTTTTAAAGGAAGAGGCAAAATGCTTGGTCAGTTTTGCTGCAAGTGAATAAACTCGTTCTGTACAAAATTATATGTCTGTACACTAACAGTTGAATATCTAATTCACACGCCATTTCCAACAAGGAGAAAATGACTGTGTTTGTCTAGTGTAAACTGTAACATCCAATTTACAAAAGGCCAGGCACCTTTATAAAAATAAAAGTAGTCCCTTAACAAAAAATAACAAAGGTCAATAACATTTATTCGATTATTTTTATTAAGCAAATGCATGGATGTCTGTTGAAGAATCAGTCTTGTGGTCTTTAAAAGGGATGTAGCTTTGTGGAGGGTTGCTTCTGAATTTTTCAGAGCCCTTGAATTTTAAGAGCCAACTCTCAGGCAAAGATTGAGCAGGTTATTTTCTTGGTTTAGGGCAAAAAAGGAAGATATGCCATCCAAGCTATTAATTAAAGCACAAGAAGGGTAGGTGGAGCATGAAAAAGAGAAGAATGGGTAAATATGAAGGGGTGAAAAAGGAAAGATGAAAGGAAAGGAAAAGAAAGGAAGAAAGGGAAGGGAAGGGAAGGAGAAAGGGAAAGAAAGGGAAGGGAAGGAAGGAAGGAAAAGAAAGGGAAGGGAAGGAAAAGAAAGGGAAAGGAAAGGAAGGAAAAAGGAAAGGAAAGGAAAGGAAAGGAAAGGAAAGGAAAGGAAAGGAAAGGAAAGGAAAGGAAAGGAAAGGAAAGGAAGAGTAACCAGAGAAAAAAAAAGAGATAACTATCCTTCTGCTACTGCCCTTTTGTGATGGACTGGGTCTACTCTTTCTTTGCTACAGCTGAAACCTAAATCAATCAACACAAGTCTTCTTGGTTTCCCAACTATCAGTATTCTACTGATCTGCCCTCTTTTCTCCCTCCCACCCTGTAGGACACAGTGAAAAAGTGTCAAAAAATTGAATTTCTATAATTTAAAGGTTATGGACAAAGGATGCTTACATTGCAATGCACAGTCATAGAGATCCAGAATAGAAATAGAAAGCTCTCAGGCATGAAACTGAGGAGTGAAACTTCTTATCTATTGGGAAAACTCAAGGATCAAGAATGATGACCTGGGTAGGCTTGGTCATTGGGTGGTTTGGCAAGACCCTTCAGACTCTTCCATCAATAGACACAAGGCATCATGAAAGTCAATATTTCGTAGCTGAACGTCTCATCAACCCGTAATATTTTTGTTCTTTGTTCTTCCTCTGCCTGTGCTAGCAGCTGTCCATCAGAACGGCCTCTCCATGAACCAGATGTTGTTGGGCTTATCTCCGAACGTCTTACCTGGTCCGAAAGAAGGTGACCTGGCCGGCCACGAGGGTGGGCACGACTCCAAAAGAATGCACCTGGAGAAAGGTAGTGTGTGGTTTGAAGTTGTTGTTTCATTACACTCCGATTGGAAGCGATGCTTTTCCTCCATTCATATTCTGTGGTCATTTGAGTGGTTCATAACCGAGCGACATTAGCGCAAAGGAGAGAGCGAACACTCACTTCCTGTCTCTATCAAAAGATAACACGACTTCTCTTACACGCTCATGTAGTACATTAATTACGGCAACAATGGGGAAAATAAGTGGCAGGAATTATTCGATTGTGCTGTTATGAATAGAAGAAAATGATTAAAATCTCACAATGAAACTCCTAACAGGAGAATAGCAGCCCTTATCTTTTCCACTTCTCAGATGCTTGTTCTTTATACGGAAATACAGGACTCAGAAGTGATTTTTTTTCCGTAATTGGGGTGGATCTGAGGTTGATCAAAGAAACAAGTCACTTAAATTCAGCCGGTGTGAGCTAACCGTGGACGGCCCTGTCTTGGGAAGGAAGAGAAGCTTAAATTGCTTAGCTCCTGCAACTGCTAATAGTGTAAAATGAGACTGGTGGGTTTCATCTAATTTATTTTAAATTTAATCAGCCATCCGATGGAAAATATGTGAGTTAGATTAATGTATATTAGGACTTCTGTTGATTATTATGCACCCTTATTTGGTTTGTACTGACGTGAGATGCTTTTTTTTTTCTCATATGGAAATATTAACCAGTGACTTTCTACATAGAAAACATTACAGGTGTACAGTTTGAGAGGCTAATTTCATGGTTTTGATATACAGATCTTTTTAAAACAACCTCTTTGTGCTAAAAGCAAAATCAAAGAACAGGCGTCCAGCTGAAATGCAACAGCTTGCTAAGCGGTGTAAAGTAAAAAAAACCCGATAACTAAGTGTTTCAGTGTGGAATTTCTGTAGCAGTAAAGAACTGAAATGAGGGTGTTTTTTGTGGTCTACGTTAATAGATACAAAAAGAAATTAAAAAAAACAACAACAACCCCAAACAAATCCAGATCTGTCTTTTGCAACTACTACAAGAAATGGAAAGAGAATTAAAATCTGGACACTTTCATTCTGGACAGGTGGCATTTTTAATAAGATTACACTAAAAATTAATGAGAACAACATTTCTTTTATACAAATCATTAATTTTGGTTCATTGCACACACAGGCCGCCGTGGCTTCTTGCTTGCTTCCCCCCCCCCCACACACACATACACACAAGCACTTAAATCCTGCAAAATGGTATCCAGTCATTGAGCGAGTGATATAAAAGTGACTTGTTTTTATTTTCAGGGAGATGGTTTGGCTTCGGCCCATCTACATTTAAATATAAATGCACGGTCAAGTTAGAATAGACCCCCAGTGAAATGGGATTTCCAATGAAAGTGTTTACTTGGTAACCATTTTTCAAAGTGTTTCAATTAAATCATGTATCTAACATAATAACGGAAGGGGAAGGAAGGGAAGGAAAGGAGAGGAAAGGAGGGAGGGAGGGAGGTAGCAAGCAAGCAAGCCAGGGAAGGGAAGGGGAGGGGAGGGGAGGAGAGGAGAGGAGAGGGAGGGAGGGAGGAAGCAAGCAAGGGAAGGGAAGGGAAGGGAAGGGAAGGGAAGGGAAGGGAAGAGGAAGGAAGGAAGGAAGGAAGGAAGGAAGGAAGGAAGGAAGGAAGGAAGGAAGGAAGGAAGGAAGGAAGGAAGGAAGCCAGGGAAGGGAAGGAAAGAGGGAGGAAGGAAGGAAGGGAGGGAGGGAGGGAGGGAGCAAGCCAGGAAAGGGAAAAGAAGGGAAGGAAAGGAAAGGAAAGAGAGAATGGAAATTATTCCCATTCAATCTGCTGTGTGTTTTTTTTTTCTTTCTTTTCTTAAATGGTTCTTGTTTAGGTCACACATTTCTTCGGCCCTCGATTGCTACCTCCACCACTCCTAACCTTACCTTCTGAAGTGCTGTTAATATTCAAGGGTGATCTAGATTTATAGGACATTCTGAATTAAAAATGTTTTTTTTTTTTTTTTGTCATGACTGCATTTATTCTGAGCCAGCCCTGTAACTTTGAGGCCAAACTTACCTGTTTCACTTAGAGATATTTGCAGAGATAGTTATTATCTGCTTACAGGCCTGTAGCTCAAATATGCAATTTTGTTTCAGACCGTCTTTAATCTTTCAAAGTCATTAATCATTATTACGGGTGGATAAATTAATGCAAACTAAATAGATGTAGGCATTTGTATCCTCGTGGTAGAAAATGCCTTGACTGCATCGTCTATTTTAAAAAAAAAACAAAAAAGAGATACATCTTTGAACATTAGTCATTAACCATTTATATATTACTCGGTTTCCGCTACATACACACAAGATACATTGGAGCTAATCCATCAATTGGAACTCAAATGACTTTAAATAATTACAACTGGGAGGTCTTAGGAAAGCACCCTTTCCAGAAAAAGACCTCTTCTTCTGGTTCTCTTTTTAAATTCAATTACTTAATAATTAATCCAAAGATGCACACGAAGGTGCCCTGAAAATGCTTGAAGACAGCAGATATGGAAGGCCAGAAGGAGTTGGCCCAAGTTGGCGGAAGATATTACTGGTGTTGCAGCCAATTATGTACACTATCTTATTTCTTATAAACAAAGATGGACCTTTTCCAGGACGCACATTAATCCTTTTCTCTCCGTCCTTCTGGACAGCAGATATAAGATATAAGACTATGTCTATGTGGCAAGACGGCAACAGAAGTCAAAGGTCACATTCTTTTAAACTGGCCCTTCTATGAGCAAGCCAGACCCTGAAGGTCTTCATTTCCCCCTTTTTTGAACTCTGGAACACCGGGCCTTTATTTTCCCCATTTATTGGGGGAAATTGGATTTTTATCTGCCCCATGCCAAAAGGAAAGCCAGCCAGGATTCTCCTTCTAGAAGCCCCCCTACCTTGCTCCCTGCTCCCTTCCCCTTACCCCCCACTCAATCCCACTTTGGGACAGAGAAGCGCGTACTGGAAAACACATTTTGGGGTGAGGTGGGAATGTGCCTTCTGACCCTCTGGCGCTTGGCCCACAACTCTCCATGCTCCTCCAGGCCTGGCTTGCTGAGGAGGGGGGGAGAAACCCTGATGCCTCTGCTGCCCCCCCCACATGGCCCCAGCCATCGCTGCCTGGCTTCCTTATTTCAAAGGCGGCAGCTCACGTCTGGAGGTGCTGAACAGTATCCCACTGCGAGAGCCGGCCCAGGCATCTCCACTGTCCGACTCGCCAATGGGGGTGCTTCTGTTGGGCCAGCTGCCCCCTTCCCTGCTGGGCTTTTGTACTTGGCACTTGGCCAGGGGAGGGGAGTGCTTCCCCACACCGCCCCCTTCTTTCTCTTGGCCCTGCCAATGAGGGAGGAGGAAGGCCAGGCTTGGGGGATGGCCCCCACACCGCAAGATTCACCCCCGCCGTTCTCTCCCAGCCCTCTTTGCTGGCAGCAACAGCAAATGTACCACGATGAAGGTGGAATGCTGTTGCCCCACACAAAGGCAAATGCAGGGACGCTTCGCTCCTGCACTAAGGCTCTGCCTATCGCCACCGCCATGATGGGGCAACAGCTCTTTCATCCCTCTCCCGCAACAGGGAGCCACAGCAGAGGAGTGAAAGAGCCGCATGGGTAGCATTGTGGCTCCGTGTCTTAATGGGCTTCAGCAGTGATGGGATTCAAGTCATTTAACAACCGGTTCTCTGCCCTAATAATTTCTCCCAACAACCAGTTTGCCAAACTGCTCAGAAAGTTAACAACCTGTTTTCTCGAAGTGGTGCGAACTGGCTTTACTTTACTTTTACTTTACTTTTATTTGATTTATATATGATCTGTCCCCGTCCCCACACACGCACAACATAGCCAGCCGAGGGTTAAGGAAACACTTTGGAATGCACCCAGTTCTTATCTCCCTCTTGGCAGCGATAGACACACCGTCTGCCAAGGGACTTTATTTTCACAAACAGACAGATAAGATACGAACGTTCAAGAAAGTCCAAACAGAAATAATATTCCTCCCAGCAGTTCCGGACGAGGCTTTAGTGACTGTCCAAGGTTTTGCTTTGTTCGTCACAAGGATCCTTTGACCACTACCCTCTATTATATAGTCTCTAGGGTGTGGTCCAGTGACTCAGTTCTAATCCCTAGCACGCCTCCTAAACTGCTGCAAACGTTTATCACGCCTTCGGAGGCGTGCATCCAGGAATGATGTTTCTTCATCACTCTGATTCGAATCAGCTGTCTCCTCTCCCTCGACCGGCACTTGAGACAATGCCAGAGGGGAGGGGCCTGGAGAGGGAGGCCTGGCTGACTCCTCTTCCTCATGCTCGGAGCTTTCTTCCTCCGATGGGACAGGCTCAGAGGGCGGGGCCACAACAATATACCGCCCTACTCCCGAAGGACTCAGAGCGGTGAACAGCCAACAATAAAATACATACATACAAAATTTAAAAAGCAGAAATAAAATTGAATTAAATAGTTTGGCCCAGACAGATTAAAAAACCCCAATCAATTTAAAACAAATTAAACTTTGAATATTAAAAATATTAAAAATTATTTAAAAAGAGGGAGAAAGTGAGGCCAGGCCCGCCTGGTGGAATAAAAAGGTTTTAAGAGCACGGTGGAAGGTGCGCAGATCTGGGATCCTCCGTATCTCCGAGGGGAGCTTGTTCCAGATAGTAGGTGCCCCCACAGAGAAGGCTCTCCCCCTGGGGGCCGCCAGTCGACATTGTTTGGCCGACGGCACCCAGAGGAGCCCCTCTCTATGAGAGCGTACCGGCCGGTGGGAGGCTATTGGTGGTAGTAGGCGGTCCCGCAAGTGAATCCCACCACTGGCCTTCAGGAGGAGGGGACCCCATCTCCCCCATTGTGAAGCATGCTAGTGAAAAAGTTCTCTCCATCAGTTCCAATTTCAGGAGACCTTTTTCTTTTGTGAGAAGTTGGAATTGACTGAGTGAAACCCGAAGGAGAAACACGATTGGAGCTGGGCTGGGGCGACGGCATGTGTGCCCACAGAGAGGGCTCTGCGCGCCACATCTGGCACGTGTGCCATAGGTTCACCATCACGGTTCTAGATGAATGTCTGGGAGTGTCATGATTTCTAGATGCTACATTAGAGTGCCTGCTATGCCTGCTGAGAGTGGTGATCCCATGTGTTATCCTCTCATATATTTGTCAATTAAACTGAAAATAGGTAGGGAAGTAGAGGTTGAGGAAGTGATTCTGAGTATTTCAATCTTAATGTATTTGGGTAGGTCAGGTAGTTCGTTGTTTAGTACTGCTACTATGGACTTTTTCTTTAGCTCTGGTCTATGCATGTACAGTAGGGAGTACTGTGACATCAAATGAAACCATAATTTCATCTTCTTCTATTATTAGGTCCTTGATTTTCTTGGTTTAAAGTGTGTTTTTTGTCATTTTTTCCAACCATGTGTGGATTTTAGTCCAGTATCTTTTGGCTTATACACACGTCCACCACATATGGTAGTATGAGCCCGGTATCTGATGACATTTCCAACACTTTTCAGATTTATTCTTGAACATTCTGGCTATTCTCGTTGGGGGGTAGATGCCACCTGTAAAACATCTTATACAAATTTTCTTTATATACAGTTGACATTGTCATTTTATAATTTTGTGACCACAATTTTTGCCATTTCTCTAAATCAATTCCATGTCCAAAATTTTTCCCCCAAGCAATAATTGTTTCCTTAACTTGTTCTTCTTCCACTTTAACCTCTAGTAAGTATCCATACAATACAAGGTCCTTGATTTTCTTAAGTCGTTGTACAGAGGAGATGATTTGATCCCCTTAATCTAAGATTAAGAGGTATGTTGGGTTTGTCTAACAATAGAAGTGTGGAAGGAACAAATAGAGAGCAATTCCACTCCCTTCTAACATTGCAAATGTTTCTTAGTGAAGTAACAAAATGTCTGCAGCCAAACAACCAAGCTCAGAGAGCACCACCGTTCAGCCTGGACCTACAAAGATTCTCCACTGTTAGTAAGGCTTACTCTCTTCCATTCTGTGAAGGAGGTTCTGGGTTCAAATGAACCGTGGCCCGATACGCACACAAATACACTGAAGCATGCAAGTTGACAGAGGAGTCTTAAAAAGGTAATTAGTTTAATAATACAAAACACATAAAAGCAAACCTACAAAAAGGCATCAACAGCCTAAAAGATTCTCCTCTTAGCAAAGTCCATTTGCTCTAGTCTTCATCCCAAAACGTGGGAGGTTCTCTGTGTTGTTTGCCAGTCCTCTCCTGCAAGTCTTCTCAGGAGCAAGGCAGTGACTCAGCTCTTTGCAGTGACTTCAGCTCTTGAGGCTTTCTGCTGTTCTCAGCTGTCTCAGTCCAC
This sequence comes from Pituophis catenifer annectens, assembly GCF_029215685.1. NCBI lineage: Eukaryota > Metazoa > Chordata > Lepidosauria > Squamata > Colubridae > Pituophis > Pituophis catenifer. The sequence goes on along the minus strand of NW_027256884.1, from coordinate 12,513,243 downwards.
AGCTGTTCTCTCTCTCTGTCTCTCAGCGTCTCCCAGAGAGTCTGGGTGAGAGGCTCTCTCTGAGGATCTCTCAGCTCTCTTGTGGCTGTAATCCTGTTGCAATTTATATACTGGCCAACTGGCGGGTTGGAAAGCACAGGAAACTCAAAGCCAGGAAGCTGTGCTCTGATTGGTTCATTCAAACCATGCAAACTAAACAATCAATTAGTTGCAGCAAAATGCTCAGAGGCTTTTCCTCGGACACATTCTATCTAATGTTCCAGAAGATTATTAATTTACCATCTGTGATACACCTAAGAAGTTAAAAGCAATATGCATATGAATGATTTAAGGACTTGGATGAGAGGAATATAGCTTTTTGCATTCACCAATAAAGCTGTTGACCAACAAGGATTTTGCTGAATTCTGTCAAATGGTTTCATTGATGGAAACAACCTTCACTTGTTAGTATCCAGCAGCACAAAAGTCAGAAATACTGTAATTTCCATGTAATGGAATTGTAGCCCAAGGTTAGATTGTGGTTAATGAAAGAAAACCTCTGGAATACAGTTTAGTATAAAGAAATTAAACGAGGACCCAAATTATTAAGGGGCAATATACTGACTCTGTAAACCACTTAAAGAGGGCTGTGAAGCACTGTACAGCGCAGTGGTGTGGTGTGTTCGGACTGATTCTATAAAACCGGTAGTAAAACCGGCGGGAGGCTCCGCCCACCGACCCTGACATCATCAGAACGCTTCTGCACATGCGCAGAAGAAAGCGCGCGTGGCCCCATTGCAAACCGGTAGTAAAGGTAAGTAGAACCCATCCCTGGTACAGCGGTATATAAGTCTAAGTGCTATTGGTATTGCTATTACAGAAGGAGGAGAGAAATAGAAGCAGGAGACATAAATGACAGAATGGATAAATGAATGGATAAATGCAGTCAACAGCTTTCCAGTCTTTAAAAATGGGAGATAATAAACTGAGGGTGAGAATTGGGAAGTTCTTAGGAAATTAGCCAGTGGTTTATCGTAGCAATCATGTTACATTTGCTCTTATCAGAGGACAATTGAGAAGTGCCTTGGAAAAGTTTCTGATCCTGCAAGATTCATGTCCATGGTAGATCACAGCTGCTTAGATTATAAAGTGCTTTAATTTTAAAAGAAGTGGCTCCCTCCAGCCCTGGAAACTGGAAATTAAATAAAAATTAAATAAATAAGGGTGTATTACAAATCAGGCCCATAAATAACATCAGAGCCGTGGTGGCACAGTGGTTAGAGTGCAGTACTGCAGGCTACTTCTGCTGACTGTCAGCTGACTGCAATTGGGCAGTTCGAATCTCACCAGGTTCAAGGTTGACTCAGCCTTCCATCCTTACAAGGCTGGTAAAATGAGGACCCAGATTGTTGGGGGCAATACGCTGACTCTGTAAACCACTTAGAGAGGCTGTAAAGCACTGTGAAGCGGTATATAAATCTATGTGCTATTGCTACCAGGCTCCATAGACAATGACATCAATTACAGTAAATGTTTGAAATGTTTACCATTCTGAATACTTCCTTACTCATTTTATATATAACTTTTGAAATTTAATATTCCTATGTACAGTAAGATTTTTTTAAAAATCAATAACAATCATAGTATTTGTTTCTATGGAATTAGATACAATAAAAAGCAAGATTGAATTTTATCAGTTTGGATGGTTCTTGATTTGTTCTATTTCAGAGCAGACTCAATCCTGGTTAATCATTGGAAAGCTATCTCAAAGGGGCTTTTTCAAAAAGCAACTGGACTATGTTTTTTCTCTCTCTCTCAAGGAAGAAGAAGACATTTCCCTTCTCATCCAAGAAGCTTCATCAGTTCTAGCTGGATGGTGTCCCTGTCCAGAACTGATGAAGCTTCTTGGATGAGAAGCAAAACATCTTCTTCAAGAGAAAAAATGAAGTCTAGTTGCCTTTTGGAAAAAGCTCCCTTGAGACAGCCATGACCTGGATGACCAAGAATCTCCAAAGAAACCTTGGAAAGCTAGGAAATTACGAGGGCTGTAGACTAGATGGACAAATTAAAAAAAAATCTGGAAGAGACAGCAGCAAAGCACATCTGGAACACTGCTCCGAAATTAGATTCTTGAAGGAGGCCTTACTATGAGCATGATCATTTTTTGATTTGGCTGCTACTGTGACATGAATATATTTTTCAGACCGTTAAGTGAAAGTTCTTTGTTGCTGGCTAATCGTTAGGCTGAATAAATTAAATGTAAAAAGGACATTTATCTTCGCATAAAAGAACATTTCCCTAAAAGGCCATATATACACAGATCTACAAAAGCATAGCCATGTGAATCTGTGAGACAACTGGGAAAAGGTTCATTATATAACCCCATGTTATATACCTATGAAAGATAGCTTCTATATTTTACAATTGAGATGCTACTTTGATTTCATAATACTTCATAATACTAACGAGCCATGGTGGCACAGTGGTTAAAATGCAGGTATTGCAGGCTGACTCTGCCCACTGCTAGGAGTTCAATCCTGACGGGCTCAAAGTTGTCTCAGCCTTCCATCCTTCCGAGATCGGTAAAATGAGGACCCAGATTATTGGGGGCAATAGGCTGACTCTGTAAACTGCTTAGAGAGTGCTGTAAAGCACCATGAAGCGGTATATAAGTCTAAGTGCTATTGTGATTCATGAAAATTTTCTAAAGACATAGTTTGAGATGAGTAGGCATTAAACTATCCTTGTATCCCTAAGCTGTTGTCCTCCATTTTTTATTAAACCTTTGGGGTTTCAAGAAATAAGTATAGGAATACTGAAGCTCCATATATACAGTCAAAGGGACGCAGTGGCTCAGTGGCTAAGATGCTGAGCTTGTTGATCGAAAGGTCGACAGTTCAGCGGTTCGAATCCCTAGGGCTGCGTAACGGGGTGAGCTCCTGTTACTTGTCCCAGCTTCTGCCAACCTAGCAGTTTGAAAGCATGTAAAAAATGCAAGTAGAAAAATAGGGACCACCTTTGGTGGGAAGGTAACAGCATTCCTGCGCCTTTGGCATTGAGTCATGCCAGCCACATGATCACGGAGACATCTTCGGACAGTGCTGGCTCTTCAGCTTTGAAACGGAGATATATATATATATATATATATATATATATATATATATATATATATATATATATATATATATATTTTCAATGATTATGTTACCTTTTCATTTTGCACTGCTAATGCACATCCATAATTAAAAGCATTTGTAAATTTTATTTTTTTTATTTATTTTATTTTATTTTGAATTTGTATACCGCCCTTCTCCCTGAGGACTCAGGGCGGTGAACAGCCAAGTAAAAACATCAAGTACAAATATTAAAATACAGTTAAAATACACATATATAAATTTGGCCCCATTAATTAAAAACAATAAACAAAACACTTAAAAACACTTAAAAAATTAGGCCAGCCCGGCTTGCTGGAAAAGGAAGGTTTTAAGGGCACGGCGGAAGGCACCGAGGTCGTGGATTCTCCTTATCTCCGGAGGCAATTGATTCCAGAGGGTAGGGGCCCCCACAGAGAAGGCCCTCCCCCTGGGGGTCACCAGCCTGCACTGTTTGGCTGATGGCACCCCGAGGAGGCCCTCTCTGTGGGAGCGCACAGGTCGATGGGAGATCGTCGGTGGCAGCAGGCGGTCTCGAAGATAGCTAGGCCCTATGCCATGGAGCGCTTTAAAGGTGATAACCAACACCTTGAAGCGCACCCGGAAGACCACTGGGAGCCAGTGCAGCTCGCGCAGGAGCGGTGTTACATGGGAGCGCCAGGCTGCTCCCGTCACTACCCGCGCTGCTGCATTCTGGACCAGTTGGAGCCTCCGGGTGCTCCTCAAGGGGAGCCCCATGTAGAGAGCGTTGCAGTAGTCAAGGCGAGAGGTGACGAGGGCATGAGTGACTGTGCACAGGGAATCCCGATCAAGAAAGGGCCGCAACTGGCGGATCAGGCGAACCTGACAAAAGGTCCCCCTGGTTACAGCCGTCAGATGTTCCTCCAAGGACAGCTGCCTATCCAGGAGGACTCCCAGATTGCGAGCCCTCTCTGTGGGGGCCAACGACTCGCCCCCAATAGTCAGTGATGGAGTCAACTGACTATATCGGGATGCCGGGAGCCACAGCCACTCAATTGAGGGGAAGGGCATGTGTGGGAAGGATGAGTCATTTATATTTAGAGGATGTACAAAATCCAGAGCAGGTTACGTATTATCTGCTTAATAACATATTCTGAGCCACAGTGCCACAGTGGTTAGAGTGCAGTACTGCAGGCTACTTCTGCTGACTGCCGGCTGCCTGCAATTTAACACTGCAACCGTCATAGATACACGCCAGCTGCCAAGCATTCAAATGTTGATCGCCTGACCATGGAGATGCTGTAACAGTCGTAAGAGTGAAAAACGGTCATAAGTCACTTTTTAGACTGCCGTTGTAACTTTAAACGGTCACTAAATGAACTGTTGTAAGTTAAGGATTCCTTGTAAAGATTAAAAGTAATCATTTCATAAATCTAATCTAATGAACTGCTACAAATTTACAAAAACTATAATCCTAATCAGCTCATTTTGATTCTGAAACCATTTTTATGAAATGACAAGAAGAAACCAGAGGGAACGAAAAATCAAGTGAATAGAATTAGAGATCCAGGAATTTAATCTTTCATTGTGCATTGTAAGGAACTGAACTATAGGACATTTTTATTTTTAATGATTGGTCTCAAACGACCCAACAAGAAAAGCAATAATTTACAGCAATACCAAAAAAGTCTTAACCAAGTCATGTATATTCTTAATTTCTGTTATTGTATATACAGGTAGTCCTCAAAGTACAACCACAATTGACTCTGAAATTTATGCTGTTAAGTGAAACATTTGTTCAGTGTGTTTTGCCCCATTTTATGACCTTTCTTGCCATAGTTGTTAAGTGAAACACTACAATTAATAAGTTAGTAACCCCGTTGATAAGTGAATCTGGCTTCCCCGTTGACTTTGCTTGTCCCGTTGACTTCCCCGTTGACTTTGCTTGGGACTGTTCTGACTTAGGCTTCTTTAGAAAGTATACAGCACCATCTTAGTCCCGGCAAACCTCTTTAATTCATACGGCTGTGAATTATTGTCATTCCCAGTCCGAAAGGCTTCTCAAACAGTCTGTCAGGGGAATGTTTACAAACACCCACCTTATCTCCCTTGGAATGCTGCCAGAGAATTAATTGCCAGATGCAGGGCAAGGCCAAACTTAGCACAGAGTCAAACAGAACTTTCCTAGAGCTTTTACCGACCAGATGAACTAATTGCTTCCTGCAAAAGCTCACGTCCCGTTCGCTTCTCTTTTATGTCTTATGGGAGGGGCCAATCATCTCCAATCCTTACTCCCAAGTCGCCCCTGTTTTTTTAATTGTTCCTGTCTCCTGGCAGCTCTGCGCATGCGCACATTGGGAACAGGCTCCCGCTGTTCTTCTGCCTCGCTGATGTCAGACTCCAGAGACTCCGGAGGCAGCAAAGAACTACCAGATGGCCTTGGCCCCCTCTCTGCCTTCGACTCAGAGCCTTCGTCCGAGCCTTCCCCAGATTCCTCCCTAACCTCCTCACTGTCCGAATCTGTTGCCAGCTCTGCTGGCCAATGGCAGGCCACAACAGAGACATGGCAATGGTCATAAGTAGGAACCAGTTGCCAAGCATTTTGAATTTTGATCACATGAACATGGGGATGCTGCAAACATTGTAACTATGAAAAATGGTCATAATTCACTTTTTTTTGAGTGCTGTTGTAACTTTGAATGGTCGCTAAAGGAACTGTTGTAAGTCAAGGACTGTTCTGTCCCCGTCTCACACACGCACACAAACACTCAGCCAGGGGTTAAATAAAACTTGCAGACAATAAATTCCTTCGATAACAGGATTGGCAGCAACCCAGTAGCTGCTTGCCAAGAACTTTACTCACAGAGGGAGGTGTTCCTCCTCCGTCAGATAAACCAAAACAAATACACAAAGTCAAAGAATTGTCAAGTCCAGTCCGTATTAAATCCAAGGCAGGCAGATAACGTAGTTTCAGAGATACAATGTGACTCGCTAGTTCTTTAGTTTTGTCCGTCACAGAGCCTGAATGGCCACCACACCCCCTTTTATCCCCTGTGGGGTGTGGTCCAGTGACTCAGCTTAATCTCTGGCACGCCTCCTTTTCTGTTGTGTGCACTTGTCTCTCTGACGCTGTCGTGGATCCAGCCAAGACTTATCTCCGTCACTGTCCGACTGCGACTGTTCGGCGATACCTGGCTCCTGGCCAATCTCTTCTCCTTCGGGAGACACCTGAGGCATTGCTAGAGAGGAGGGTCCTGGAGAGGAAGGCCTGGCCAACTCCTCTCCTTCACTTTTGGAGCCTTCTCCCTCCGATAAGACGGGCTCGGGGGTCGGAGTCACAACAAGGACTACCTGAATTTGGATAGTTCCTTTCCACTCTAAAATCACATCTACTGCGTTTTTTTATGCACTAGTGGTGAATGTTCTGCAGCATTGATGTGTGATTACCCTAAGATTGTTTAGACGCTGTCTGCTCTATTCAGACTTTCAGGAGAAAGAAGCCCACGAGATTTTTGTCTTCATTGACTGGATGAAAAGAGTCCAGTGATGGAATCTTGTGAATTGGACAGCAGGAATGCAAAGAATGCAAATGATTGTCTTTCATCAGTGGACAAAAGGACTTTTTCTGTTTTTATCAATGGGACAAAAGGAATCCAAGGCTCTTCTTTCCTGTTTCAGTGCAGAGTTTGAGCTTTAAAATAAAGAAAAGTCTGTGGGTCACAAATGGGTAGGGAAAGTCCATTGAGATAAGCATGGGGGTTGAATGGCACCTTAGAGCATCAACATACATTTGTATTTAGGAGTGTTCATTATTCTTCCCCACCTCCCAAATAGAAATCTGTAGCTTAAATCTTGTTCCAAATCTTGAACTGACCACTCATCCACACCACAACATTTTTAATTCTTAATCAGAATAGAGCTGGAAGAGCTGGAAGAGACCTTGGAGGTCTTCTAGTCTAACCCCCTACTCAAGCAGGAGGCCTTATACCATTTCAGACAACTTCAGCAACAGAGTGGTCAATGCCTGGAATGCACTATCTGACTCTGTGGTCTCTTCCCCAAACCCCAAAACTTTAATTTTAGACTATCTACTGTTGACCTCACCCCATTCCTAAGAGGTCCAGTCTCTTCTTAAAAACCTCCAGTGGTGAAGCACCCACAACTTCTGAAGGCAAGCCCACTGTAACAACATTGCCAAAAAGGCATTAAGAGTTGTTAACCTAATCTTGCGTAGCTTCTTCTCTGGTAATATTGTACTACTAACTAGAGCATACAAAACATTTGCTAGACCAATTCTTGAATACAGCTCATCTGCCTGGAACCCGCACTGCATATTGGACATTAATACAATTGAGTGAGTCCAGAGATATTTCACGAGAAGAGTCCTCCATTCCTCTACTCGCAATAAAAGACCTTATGCCACCAGACTTGAAATTTTGGGCTTAGACAACTTAGAACTACACTGACTTCGGTCTGACCTAAGCATAGTACATAAAATCATCTGCTACAATGTCCTACCTGTCAATGACTACTTCAGCTTCAACCACAACAATACACGAGCAAATAATAGATACACACTGAAGGTAAACTGCTCCAAACTCAATTGCAGAAAATACGACTTCAGCAACAGAGTGGTCAATGCCTGGAATGCACTACCTGACTCTGTGGTCTCTTCCCCAAACCCCCAAAACTTTGATCTTAGACTATCTACTGTTGACCTCACCCCATTCCTAAGAGGTCTTTAAGGGGCATGCATAAGCACCCCAATGTGCCTACCATCCCTGTCCTACTGTCCCTTTTTATTCGTATCCATTTCATGTATTCATAATCATGTTTATACTTTTATCTATTATCTTATATATGCTGGACAAACAAACAAACAAACAAATGCCAGGAACAAAATAGATGCTCTTTTGAGAAGGCCTGGGACAAAGCTATGATCCAATAATTATTAGCAGGTCTTATGATTTGAATGAAGATAAGGACCAAGGGAGGCAGGATAGCAGTGTTCCAATATTTGAGGGGCTGCCACAGAGAGGAAGGGGTCAAGCTATTTTTCCAAAATACCTGAAAGTCAGACAAGGAACAATGGATGGAAATTGAACAAGGAGAGATTCAACCTGAAATAAGGAGAAATTGTCTGACAGTGAGAGCAATCCACCAATGGAACAGAAGTTGCCTTCGGAAGTTGTGCGAGCTTCATCACTGGAAGCTTTCAAGAAGAGACTTGACTGCCATCTGTCAGAAATGGTTTAAGGTCTCCTGTTTGGGCGGGATTTGGAATAGATGACCTACAAGGTCCCTTCCAACTCTGTTAATCTGTTAAATATACATATACATACTTGGCTGCTTGTTGGTGGTTGCCTTAAGGTGAGAGAGACATAACATCCAACCTCTTTCTCAACCTTCCACCAGGCATGGCAGAATACATCGTACTGCATTGCTGCCTGATGCATTAATCCACAAAAAAGTCAAAGCAATCTTAACTGTTGGTGACCAACTTTTTTTAATGCCAGCTCACAGTTCAGAGCATCTTAGTGTAATTAAATGCATTGTCAGAAGATCAATTATCTGCTTTGCGGATGATGATGATGATTGCAATTGGTCCAACTTCACACAGAAGGCGAATGGACTTTTCAAAGCTTTGTTTTTTTCTCTTTTGAGTTTTCTTTTCTTTTTTTCCCCTCCCTCTTTCAAATTTTGACTTTTTCAGTTAGAATGTTCCTACAGATGCCGCTTGTATGTGATCATCAGATCGTTCCGGACAATATCAATGCAAGTTTTTGAACCTTGGATTGGATTGCTATTGTTATCAGCATCTTCCAGGCCCAACGGAGGATACTGAAAAGTACAATTGTTTTAACGACTGTGAAATTGACATATGAAGCTGAAATCCGAAAGAAGCTTTCATGGGATTTTAAACACTATTTTCTTCCATATGCCATCCCAATTATTATTTAGATATTACATTCCTAATTTACTGTTAAGGTTGATTAGAATTCAAGCCTCTCCAAAGCATTGCACCAAAGGTCTTGGGCTGTGGAAAACATTTTTATAAAATAATCCATTAATGCAGAGGAGTGCAACTAAATTAGTTAGCAATTTGCTGAGCATGAATTAATGAACAGAGCTTCTCCCAGTTCCCAGAGTTGTAATTTTCATAATAACCTCAGACCTTTATTTGGCAGGTTGTTTAGTTTTTTTTTTTTTTTTTTCGTTTGAAGGTTTTCATTAGTCTAATGAGGACTATACAAGGGCAAGCAGTCAGCACAATTTACATGGGGAAGCTATCATAATAAATGAAGCAATTTGAATAACATGCAAGGGTTTATGCAACACGATAAGAAGAGATTGTGGAGTGAGATTCAGAGGTAACCAATACATTAGAACCAACTAATAACTGAAGTAATCCCAATAAAAGGCTTAAGCGAAAGGAATGAAATTAATGTTATATACAGAACTGTAATGATATGATCCATGATTCATTAGATTAATAAAAGTGTTCAATTGTTTTTAGTGCTTTCAGCTTTTAGACACTTTAATTAGGATTGCTCACTGGATACACTTGGCTTAGTTGAGTTGGAGGCTACGGCCGGTTGGTTAGTTTTGTTTGTTTTTAATGGCTTTTCTCTTTTTCATCTTTTTTTTTTTAATAACCGTAGCGGTCATTGAACTAACTCTATTCAGTATGGAAATGCGTTTCAAGACAGTAATGACTTGTTTCGTATTTATTTATTATTTGCAGAATGTTGGCCTGGTTGGCTTTAAGTGGCGTACAAAATCCTGTATATAAAATTGTATTTGTATATCACTGTAGCTATTGTCTATCCACTCCAGGAGGAAAGTCTCTTCCACATGCTTCCAACTGATACGGTCCTGAGCTTTCTTTTGCCAATTGGGCCCGTAATACTTGCTGAGGTCTTCAATCCATCTTGTTTTAGGTCTGTTTTCATGGGTGCTTTTTAACAATTCTATGACTGCCTTGGTCCACCTGCCATCAGTTCTTCTTGCTATGTGACCAGCGCATTTCCATTTCAATTCTTGTACTCTCTTGATGTTGTCGTATATTTGGGTTTGTTCTCTAATCCAAGTGCAGGTCTTTCTATCTTGTCTTGTCATGCCAAGCATGTACCAAGGGTGCCGTTGGCCAAACAGTGTCGACTGGCGGCCCCCAGTGGGAGAGCCTTTTCTGTGGGGGCGCCTGCCATCTGGAATGAGCTCCCCCCGGAGATACGGAGGATCCCAGATTTACGCACTTTCCGCCGCGCCCTCAAAACATTTTTATTCCAGCAGGCTGGCCGGTTTGACTCTCCCTTTTAATTTGCTTTTAAGTTTTATACAGATTGGGTGTTTTTAAATTTGTTTTTTTGGGGGGCCAAAATTATTTAATGCACTTTTAAATGGTTTTTAACTTTTGTATGATGTATTTTTATCTTGTGGCTGTTCACCGCCCGGAGTCCTTCAGGAGTAGGGCGGTATATAAATTAAATAAAATAAAAATAAAATAAAAATAAAAATACTGTATCTTTCCATGGCTCTTTGCGCCCCTCATAGCTTTTATATGGATAAAAAAGATGTTGAGATTCTAGAAAGAGTGCAAAGAAAGAGCAACAAAGAGAGGGCTGGAGGCTAAAACATATTAAGAACGGTTGCAAGAATTGGGTATATCTAGTCTAGCGAAAAGAGAGACTAGGGGAGACATGATAGCAGTATTCCAGTATTTGAGGGGCTGCCCAGTGGTGAAATCCAAATTCTTTTACTACCGGTTCTGTGGGCGTGGCTTGGTGGGCGCAGTGTGGCTTGGTGGGCATGGCAGGGGAAGGATATTGCAAAATCTTCATTCCCACCTCACTCCAGGGGAAAGACACTGCAAAATCCCCATTCCCACCCCACTCTGGGACAAGTCAGAGTTGGTATTTGCTGGTTCTCCAAACTGCTCAAAATTTCCGCTACCGGTTCTCCAAAACCTGTCAGAACCTTCTGGATTTCACCCCTGGTGCTGCCACAAAGAAATATTATTAATTAATTAATTATTTAAACATGAGGGAAAAGGCGAGGAGGGAAACTTAAGATGTTCAATTCAACGTTCTTTAACCAATAGAGAAGTGAAAAGCAAGAAAGAGCATCTACTTGCAGAATAAAAACAGTTGCTTAAAACACGTATTGTGGAGGACTCTTAGAGACCCAAACCATAATATTAAGTACAGTAGTTTTCTTTATCAATAAGTATTTTATATTTTGTGGGATATGGAGAGATGCTGGGGAAATATGCATGTGATGAATGTGGGTCTTGCTTTATGTTTAGGATTAAAAAGGGGTGCTGTGCTCTATATGCAGAGAAGAGCAACAAAGATGGTTAGAGAGCTGTAGGCTAAAAAACATGAAGAATGAGGAACTGGGTATGTCTAGTCTAGTGAAAAGAAGGACTAGGGATGACATGATAGCAGTGTTCAATATTTATGGGGCTGTCACAAAGAAGAGGGGAGGGTCAACATATTCTCCAAAGCACCCAAAAGTAGAAGAAATGAATAGAAATTAATCAAGGATAGAACCAACCTAGAACTAAGGAGAAATCTCCTGAGAGTTAGAACAATTAATCAGTGGAACAACTTTCCTCCAGAAATTGGAGGTTTTTAAGAAAAGATTGGACAGCCATTTGTCTAGAATGGTATAGGGCAGGGGTCTGCAACCTTAAATACCGAAAGAACCATTTGGACCCGTTTCCCACAGAAAAGAAAACACCGGGAGCCACAAAACCCTTCCCGTGCCTAACTATTTCTTGAGCGGCCACAAAACTAGCATATGTAGTTGAATTAAAAGTTCTGTTTTCTTCTGAATTGGATTTATCCATGGTTGGTCTACTGGGGGTTGAAAAGCTCAATAAATGGTGTGCCGGTGGATGTCACACATTGGCAGTTGTGACACAATTTTGAGTGACAGGGAGCCGCAGCAGAGAGGTGAAAGAGCCACATGTGGCTCCAGAGCCTCAGGTTGCTGACCCCTAGTATAAAGTCTCCTGCTTGAGGTTGGTCCTTCCAAAATCCCTTCCACCCCAGTTATTCTGTTATTCTATTCATTAGATGATTTTTTTCCCCACTTTCTTTTCCATTCCTCATCCTCTTCTGGATCTCACCACCGAACCGTATAAGAATTAGTTTTATTAAATTTGTATACCGCCCTACTCCCGAAGGATTCAGGGTGGTGAACAGGCACAGGATAAAATACAGAAAATACAAAAGTTAAAAACAATTTAAAACCAAATTAAATAATTTAGCCCACGACAATTAAAATCCCAATAAATTTAAAACAATTTAAAATTTCAATTTAAAATTTAAAAGAAAGGGGAGAAAAATTAGGCCAGGCCGGCTTGCTGGAATAAGAGGGTCTTAAGAGCACGGCGGAAAGTGCGCAGATCCGGGATGTTGGATCTAACCGGAAATGAAGACGTTTTAATGTCAACTATGTTTGAGAATTTTCCCAGTCTTGTCCAACAGCTGCATTTAGCCTCTAAGAAGCTTTGTAGGGTAGTTTCAAAACAGTCAGCACGACTTATCTTGGGATAAGGGCGAGTGATGTGTCTTACTCATATGCTCTTTTGTCACGCCTCATATACAAAGAAGATAACCAGAACCAACAAGAGCCTTGCCAGTAGCAATTCTGGCTCCTGTAAAGGAAGTTGCTTCTAAATAGCTCCTTAGAAGCATTTTGTGGAGGAATACCGAAAGAGTAATGTTTGTCAGACACCGAATAGGGACTGCAGAAGAGGCTGAGTGAATGTCAAGCTGTAGAAATCCAGTGACAAGTAACAGGTGTGACAGAAATGAAGGAGACTTTCTGAATTCTCCTAATGAACTTTGAGGAGGACAATCATACAAGGCTTAAATCTCCAAATGATTTTCGCTATTATTTTCTCGTCAGCCCTAATTATTCTCTTTTAATGGGCCGGTCGGTGATGGATCGGCAAACAGACGTGCCCTCAGCAAACGCCCGAGAGAAACTTCAAATAAAATGATGAGATGGTTTTGCTGTCAGGCCCTCTGTAGGACAATGGGCCCAAGATATGACCTCCGAATCTGGTGTGTGCTTTGTATATTGTTATATTTCAGCAACAGTGATGTCATTGTTGCTCCAGGAAAGCTATAGAGATAGATATACCCATATGTGGACCTTTTGATAGTGCTGATATATAACATGATCAATATCTGCTTTTAATTATAGCAGAGCAGGCAGGTGCTATCTGCAGCCATCATCTTCCGCGTGCGTGCAATATCTTTCCTAAGCATTACGTGACGAAAGGCATTTGTAATTATATTTACTTCTGAAGGATTATGGCTCATAGTTAAACCAAGAGAGGCATCTTGTCATTTTCAGAATCTGTTAAAGGTGACAGAATCTATTTTTCTGCCAACTTGTGAAGACCAGGCAGAGAGCAAATTTGCTGTGGTCAGCTAAGTGTAACCACTGAGCAGGAAAGTGAATTTAATAATGCATTATTGTTCTTCAGTGAAGGTGAACTGTTACAGCGCCTTTGTTACCATGGACTTTGCCTGTGCTTAGGTTTCCAGATGCCGTGCAGATTACCTGATTAAAATCTCTAATGCATGATAAAATATACCAAGTAGGCTTTGGTATTAACATAAACACGTCAGGTTTTGGAGAGACCACGGCACTAAAGCTAATTGGAAGTATTTACTACTTCGTTATACAATGCATATTGCAAATAAGTTTTTTTTTTTAATGACAGGGAAGGCTAAATGAGAAGAAACTGTAAATTTGCAAGATTTGCAGCTACGCTGCGATTTTTCAGCTAAAGAGAGGGAAAAATAGAGCTGGTTTTAGTGGCACACCAAGCTTCTGAATGGAGTATCATCTCTTTTACGTTGGTAGCAGGCAGGTGAAAAAAAGCATAAATGGTTTGGCAACGTATTTTGGTTTGTGGCCAGCTTCTTTCTATCTTGCGTGAAACGCCTCATTTGGAGATTGAGTCTGATAATAGCTTTTCTAACATGGATTGTTTTTATTATTTATTTTATTAATTAATTAATAGTTTTCCCAGCTTATTTCGGGATACACCATTGCTTGAGACCATAGCTACATTCACATATAGAAAGACAAACCAATGAAATGGCTCCAGTGGGTTATTCATATCGTCTCTGGCAGGGGTAAAATCCAAATTTTTTCCCTACCGGTTCTGTGGGCGTGGCTTGGTGGGCATGGCAGGGGAAGGATACTGCAAAATCTCCATTCCCTCCCCACTCTGGGGCCAGCCAGAGGTGGTATTTGCCGGTTCTCCGAACTACTCAAAATTTCCGCTACCAGTTCTCCAGAACCTATTAGAACCTGCTGGATTTCAACCCCTGATCTCTGGATCCAGAACAGGGATGGTATTAACTTACCTTTGCTAATGTGAGTGTGTGCACCATCTCTGCGCATGCGCAGAACCTTCCACGCGTGCACTGAGCATCAAAAACAGGATGTGATGACATCTGGGTGGGTAGGCGGAGCCTCCTGCAGCTGCCGCTACCAGTTTGCCCGAACCGGATAGAACCGGTTGAATACCACCACTGATCCGGAGAGTTTTCAGACACACATCTCCATATCTACAGTTTCAGGATCCCTCCAAGACTAGGCATGAACTAAATGGTAGATTCCCAGAGACTTGGATAGAACTAACGTTATTGCAATTCAGAACTGAGGACCATTGCACAGAATGCTAAACACCTCTCTTTACAAATCTCTTCTCTTTATGTTGGTTATACTTTTCATTTTTTTCCCAGCCTGCATCTTTTTTTTTTCTTTTTTTTTTCTTCAATGCAATCAGCTTTATTTATTTTATTCCACATAATCCAACTGTAATAATAGAGCTGTTCCAAAGATTGTGGAGAAGGTGGCAGTTTTAGGCCCAGTGCAGCAATTCTTTAATTTTTTCCCTGCTGAGATTCTGAATGCAGTTTTTTCCCAATAATATGAGCTTTGTCCTCCTTTCCGGGAGAAAGGCATTTATTAAACAATTTCAAATTAGGTATTATAAGAATGCGAGCCCAGCATACCAACACATGTTGTGGAATTAAAGTCAACAGAAGGAGGCACCTGTCATAAAAATAACCACAGAGAAAGGAAGGTCAAACATGCAAGCAGAAAGAAGGGGTTATAAAAGAAAGTTTAAAGACTTTAGAACTACTGATAAAATTAGGCGTGAAAAGTGTGTGTGGTTTTTTTTTTTTTTTAATTACGCAATATAAAACAAGATAGAGCAATACTAGTCTCGGAAGAGACCTACCAAATTTCTCCATGATAGGTAGATCACAAACGACAGAGCCTTTCCTTGTTTTCGTTGTGCATTCATTTCCACCTGAACTTTATGAAAGTCAGTGCATAATTAACGAATGCATAATAAAATAATTGCCCCCATTGTTTGTTAAAGAGGAGCATCTCATTTACAGACCATTATAATCCTTCTAACTAACCTCTGCTAGTTTTGAAATCACAGAGACAACAACAAAGCAACCTCCCCTTTAGAGAACTGCAAGGTTAAACAAAGCCGGAGCCTCGCAAATAACGTTGTCAAATTTCTAATCTGATGTGAAATCTGCTGGTTGCATGGCGTTGGGTGAAGAATAAGACAGACAGCCGGTTATTTCTTGCAGTGTTCCTTCCACCAGGGCTGTTTACAAGCTGCGTATTATCTTTTAGAGAGGTTGTGATGCCTAAGCCTTCTAATTTGTGCGCTATTTATCCTACCCAGATTTGCAAAGCTTTTGAAATGGCCTTTTATTTTATTTTTTTTTGCTCCGGCAGCCCCTCTCCGGTCACCTTTCAAAACGAAAGCAAAAAAAAAAAAAAAAAAAAGGTTAAACAAAGCAAGAACCCAACAAACAGCCTACTCCAATTTGTAATCTAATGCCAGGATCTACTATTTGCTCTACAGAATTACAGCCATTCAGTGTAAAACAGATGCAGAACACTTGATACTGTTGCCCTGCCATAACACAAATGACTTAAAAAAAAACTAGGTGGATAGCATTTCCTGTGTTCCCTAAGAAACTCCAGAAACCACAGATTAACCAAGTGGAAAACCCTGGTCAGCTTCTTGGCCGTGACCTTGGCAGTCATTCAGAAGGAAATTTGTAGAGAGTGAAATGTTTCTCAGCTGAATGGCAAGACTGTGCTGGCTTGCTCCAAAGAACAATTTGAATTTCTTGAAGCGACAGATAGAATGGCTGCCCATCCTTCACTGAGAAGGTCTGAGTTTCTCAGTGAAGGATTTATTGGCTTATTTATTCCACGTATCGATGGGGCCATCCATTTACCCGAGCACTCTGGGCGTCACCTAAACACCGTATTTCCCTGAAAATAAGACCCTGTCTTATATTTTTTTTTGAACCTCAAAATAAGCGCTTGGTCTTATTATTGTGGGGCACATGAGCAAGATGGGACTCCTTGCCATTTTACCTGATTTCCATCTCTGTCTCCCTAACCCTAACCAGAGGAAATGGTGGGGACCGGCTGTGCATGTGTTTAAATATTTTCAGGGAGGGCTTATTTTTGGGGAGGGATTGTTTTTTTTTGAGTATTTTAGTGCATGCGCTCAAAAGCCCGATTGGGCTTATTATCAGGGGATGTCTTATTTTCGGGGAAACATGGTAAAAGGAACCATTGAAATCCATAACTTCAAAAGAGTGGTATTAAAAATGTAACAATAATAGCAGTTGAGGCCCCTAAAAATCTTGGATCAGCAGATAGTCTGCACCCACATCAGAGGTCCATCAACATCTGGAGGAATAGTTAGCTCTTTGCAGAAGGTCAACAGGGTTGGAACTGTCCATATTTTGGAGGAAGCTGTTCCAAATCAAACATTGTGTCAAGGTTTCAAGTAACAACCCAGATGAAATCAAAACTCCAAGGCCCGAGGCTTCCTCAAAGTATAGATTTATTAGACATACTGGCACAGCTGGTGAAAACCTGATTCTGAATCTCCCTGGGTTTTCCCCACCCAATTCAAAATGCAAAGTTCTCCTCCCTCCCCCCTTTATACACAACCACATGCCCCAATCAGGTCACCAACCAAAATCTGGATGGCTCTCTCAACACCCATCCGGGTGCTGGTGAGAATGTCCTTGGTTCCCAGAAGAAAGAAGGTTGTTTTGGCTACAAGTTTCCCCCCCTCCTCAGCTACCTCTACTCTCCCTCCCTTTCCCACAGCTCTATCCAGCCTCACTGTGGCAACCCTGAAGACATTCCAAGATGGCTCCAGGGTTGACACACTGTGATAGTGAAGGCATACTTGTAAAAAGCCAAAGCCAATATTGCTTCATCAATAAGACTTGGAGAATAATCACTCTGTCCAAACTGGTAGAGTAGAAATAATCAAGGGTTGATGGTTCCACAAGTAACTTCATCCCATGTCAGGTAAAACTTTAAAGGTGACAACTGGCACCTTGAATTATACCAGTGGTGGAATTCATTTTTTTTTTACTACCGGTTCTGTGGGCATGGCTTGGTGGGCATGGCAGGGGAAGGATACTGCAAAATCCCCATTCCCTCCCCACTCCTGGGGGAAGGATACTGCAAAATCCCCATTCCTTCCCCACTCTGGGGCCAGCCAGAGGTGGTATTTGCAGGTTCTCTACTCAAAATTTCCGTTACCGGTTCTCCAGAACCTGCTGAATAGCACCCCTGAATTACACCCTGTATCCTATTGTGACCCAAGGGCAGAGTACGGAGCACACTGTGACACTACAGCCAAGAGGTGACTAAGGCAAAAGTGACCTATCAGAGGTGCCGCCTGATTTAAGAACTGACACAACTGGTGCACGATGCAATTGTGCAAAGCCTTCTTAGCTATGACTGCCCCTTTCCCGTTCAAGCAAGAGCTTAGTGTTATTACGAACCCCTGGATTATGGTGCACCATGTCAGTCTGGGAACTATTACTGTTACAGCCTGTTACTCCACACAGAATCTCTCTCTATGTCTACTTATCTATCTACCCATCATATTTATATAGCCAGCTATCTTGCAGTAAAGTTACTCTAGCCAGCTTTGCAATAAAAACAATCAAAATGTTAAAACAACTACAATCAAAAGATAACAACAGTATTGCTAATAAGTAACCTGGTGTTGAAAACAATGAATCTTCTATCTACTCACCATTGCCTTGAGATCCCCAGGAGCTTTAAGCAACCATGGTTTAAGGGACTCCTGGGTGTATGTCAAGGATGAGGACAACCTCATGCAGGGTGCGGGGGGATGATGTTCTACAGGGTGAGTGCCACAATGGAAAAGGGCCATCTCCTGGGTCTTTCCAGATGAAACTCATTTACAACATACTCATCTCAGGGACTTAATGTCGTCAGTGGACTAAGTCCCTCAGATAACCTGGCAAATAATGGGAAATCCCTAAATATGGGGAACTCTTATAAACCACAGCTGGTCAGTTTTCTCAAGGTGTCTGGAAGAGGAAACTAAATGTTCCTGAACAGAAACAGACACTGTCCAAAATGCATCTTACATAGTGTATTATTGTTGTTGTTGTTGTTGTTGTTGTTGTTGTTGTTGTTGTTGATGATGATGTTGTTGTTGTTGTTGTTGTTATCTCTTTTATTCATTAAACATGAAACTCAGTGAACTGGACATTTAAAAATGCGTCACAAATACCATTGACTGGTGCTAATGGTTGATACGGGTCGCTGCCAGCATCTTAGGTATCAACCAAGTACCTTCTTAAGATGTATGATGTTCCAAGTAGCGCAGTTTTTTGCAGTTCCGCTGGTGTTATTGCAGGAAGCTGCAATTTCTTGATGTGTTTTGTAAAATTCTTGGACATGGTACCAAGTGCCCCGATGACAATGGGTATCACTGTCACATGTTTCATCCATAGCTGTGTAGTTTCGATGGCCAGGTTGCGATATTTCATGAACTTTTTTCAGTCCTTTTTCTTCAACTCTGGCGTCTCCTGGTACAGTGATATCAATAAACTGTATGCTTCAGCCCGCGACAACTGTGATATCTGCGTGTTATGTTCCAAATGACGATCCGTCTGTATTCAAAAGTCCCACAAGATCTTCACTGTCTCATTTTCAATAACTTTTTCCACTTTGTGGTCCCCATGATTTTTCGGATACAGGTATGTCATATTTTTTACATAATGACCAGTGGACTAATTTAGCAACTGGATCATGTCTAGCTTTATAATCAGTTTGCGTGATTTTGCTGCTCTCACATATTAAGTGTAAAACAGTTTCAACTTTTTTGTTGTAAAGTCGGCAGTTTGGATTGTCAGTGGATTTTTGTATTTTTGCTTTCATGACATTAGTTTGTATTATTTGTATTATTATTATTATTATTATTATTATTATTATTATTATTATTATTATTATTATTACATAATTATACATGATTATATATAATGCGGGGACATGATGGCTCAGTGGTTAAGAAAATGAGCTTGTCAACTGGAAAGCTGACAGCCTAGGTTCGAGACCTGTTGTACGAGTTCCTGTTCTCACCCAAGTTCCTGCCAACCTAGCTGCTCAAAAGCATGAAAATGTGAATAGATAAATAGGTACAACTTCAGTGGGAAGGCGTGTTTCGCTCTGCACTGTGGTGTGATGTCATGCTAGCCAGATGACTGTGGTTTCAGGTTAAGAAATGGAGATGAGCACTGCTCCCTAGAGTTGGATATGACTGGAAAAGTTGAAACCTTTACCTACAGTATATATAATGCATTATTATTATTAATAATAATAATAATTAATACATAATAAGAGCCATGGTGGTGGTGAAGTGGTTAGAATGCAGTACTGCAGGCTACTTCTGCTTACTGCTAGCTGACTGCAATTTGGCATTTCAAATCTCACCAGGCTCAAGATTGACTCAGCCTGCCATCCTTCTGAGGTGGGTAAAAATTGTTGAGGGCAATAAGCTGACTCCGTAAACTGCTTAGAGAGGGCTGTAAAGCATTGTGAAGTGGTATATAAGTATAAATGCTATGCTATGCTATAATAATCCTGGTGGTTATTATGATGACAAAACAAATGTTCTGGGAGGGGTGAAGCAACAATGTCTCCCATAAGGCACTGCCTACTTCCTACTTTGGTGTCCCATTATCGAAGTTCTCCAGACTGAGAGCAAGGCACGAAACTTTATTACTGATAATATTCAAAAGGACAGATCTGCCTGCCCAGAAATTTTTATCTAGCTTCCATATTTCCTCCCTTGGCTGAGCCATTAAAGGTGGTAAAAATATAAATTTCTTCCACTTCTGTTTGTTGTAAATATATTCTAATTGTTTGCTTTGATATTTTGAGCACTGCGGCCGAAAGATATTTTTGTTTTAGCGGCCTTGAACATTTTGAAAGATTTAGAGGAACTCAGGGGTAATGGCATTTTCTTCTTGAGTTCTGAATTCAGTTCCTTTGGGGATCCTTCAAGATGGAAAGATGAGGAAAAAATCAAATTGAGATTTTGATAACACGGGAAGTTTTGCCCAGGTAGCTCCCAGGAAACATTGGACTGTAAGCCTTTTGTAGAGTGGATTGTGCTGAAAAACCTCAAAAGTATAATAGATTTTTCACAGTTCCTACCTTTATCAACCTTCATTTCAAAACCTGTCAAAAATTTCCCATCTCTGTTTAGCCTTTTCATTAGATGAGTCTCAGAGCTCAAAATCTACAGCACATAATAAATGCCATATTTTTTTCTAGGATTCTTAGAAGAGCAAAATATTTCCTGATTCACTAATTCTGTTCCTATGCTTGTCTGCCTCTTTCTTTCTTTCTCTCTTTCTTCCCTTCTTCCCTTCTTTCTTTCTCTCTCTTTCTCTCTCTTTCTTTCTTTCCTTCCTCCCTCCATCCTCCCTCCCTCCCTTCCTGTTTTTCTCTCCCTCTTTCTCTGTCTCGCTCATACACATCTTTCTTTAATATTTCTGGTAAAAGTTACATTTTCAGGATTACACACTAGAAATCTATTTTATCTCTTTCTTCCAATGGAGCCTTGACACTGAAAGGGCCATAGCAGAGCAGCAGGTGTCACTGCATATATAAAATCCCAGATTTGATTTGTGGCATTTAAAATACAATATATATATATATATATTAGGTTGGAAGATTCAAGGATAATTGCTGTGAGCCAAGGAACAAAACCTGAACTATTGTAAATATTTTGGTTACGATACAAAGCAAGTTTTGATGCAATGACAAGTTCCAACGTAGAGGTCTTATGTTAGCCAGTGTTTGTGTAAGCTAACTGTCATTTGGCTTAGTATAAGTAAAGGTAAAGGTTTCCCTCGCACATATGTGCTAGTTGTTTCTAACTCTAGGCGGCAGTGCTCATCTCCGTTTCAAAGTGGAAGAGCCAGCGCTGTCCAAAGACGTCTCTGTGGTCATGTGGCTGGCATGACTAAACACCAAAGGCGCACGGAACGCTGTTACCTTTCCACCAAAGGTGGTCCCTATTTTTTCTACTTGCACTTTTTTTACATGCTTTCAAACTGCTAGGTTGGCAAAAGCTGGGACAAGAAACAGGAGCTCACTCCGTTACACGGCACTAGGGATTCGAACCGCTGAACTGCCGACCTTTCGATCGACAAGCTCATTGTCTTAGCCACTGAGCCACCACATCCCTTAAGCTTAGTATAGCTTTAGTATAATATTTAGGACATCATACTGAAGTTCTGCATCCCATCCCCTTTTCATCCTATTTCCAAAATGAAAAGTGAGCTTCAAACGTAGCATTCTACACCTTCTCTGAACATTAGAAGCTTCATTCAACGGCAAGCAAGATACTCTTTTCCAAGTTCTACCTCTTGAGTTATAACTTTTTTCCCCTCCTCCCCTTGTCTTGCAATTTCTAGCAGTCTTTACCTTGCTCATTTTTAAGAAATTGATTTTCAAAAACATTCTGAAAGGGGGAAAAAAACCCCTGAAATGCAAGTGGCTTTAATTATTCCAGAAACACCCCAGCTTAGCCAGCCCAGGAAAATGAGAAAAATATGCATGTAACAGTTGATCTTAAGTTGTCTTCTTTGCATAACAATGAGACAACACATGTTCGGTATTATATGAAGTGCTTAAAAATGACCTTAAGATTTGTTTTTGGAGGGCATTGGTTCTGTAAGATAATTCCATACATGATTGACTCTGTAGAGTCATCCTTTCCTTATTTTTTTTAAAGACAACATAGAAAGTGCCCCCGTTGCAAGACTGAATGTAATTGGTTGGATTTCTTTTCCTTCCTGTAGATTCAAGAGAGGAAGCAATCTGACTAGTTCCAGAACTCTAGACCAGTGTATCTCAGTCTTGGCAGCTTGAAGATGCATGGACATCAGCTCCCACAATTCCCAGGTAGCTTAGCTGTGAACTCTGGGAGTTGAAGTCCATACATCTTCCAACTGCCAAGGTTGAGAAATTCTAGATTAACAAGCAGAAAATAGTCCTATATTTATAGTCCTATATTTATTTATAAGGACGTGGTGGCTCAGTGGCTAAGACACTGAGCTTGTCAATCGAAAGGTCGGCAGTTCAACAGTTCAAATCCCTAGTGCCACGTAACGGGGTGAGCTCCCGTTACTTGTCCCAGCTTCTACCAACCTAGCAGTTCGAAAGCACGTAAAAAATTGGGACCATCTTTGATGGGAAGGTAACAGCATTCCGTGCGCCTTTGGTGTTTAGTCATGCCAGCCACATGACCATGGAGACGTCTTCGGACAGCGCTGGCTCTTCGGCTTTAAAACAGAGATCAGCACCGCCCCCTAGAGTTGGGAACGACTAGCACATATGTGCGAGGGGAACCTTAACCTTTACCTTATTTATTTATATGCTACATTTTAAGAGTGAATACACTATTATAATTCTGGAGGTCAGTAAAACAACTGGCAGAGTTTATAGTCTCTTGCCTAATAAGGGATATATATATCCTCCTAATTTTTCTCACAGCAAGAACAACTAGATGGTGAGTTGGATTGATAGAGAGAGAGAGTGACTGGGCCAAACTCACCAGGCAGTCCTTCATGACTAAGGTGGGACTTGAACTCACCTCTCTCCTGTCTTCTAGCCTGCTGCCTTAATCATTAGACCGCACTGGCTCACAATGTTTCCATCTGTTTGAAACTGCCAGATGAAATTCTGATTAAGAAATATGATAGATAGACAGATGAGAGATAGATGAGAGACAGAGAATGATGATAGAGAGACAGACAGACGACAGACAGACAAGCCAGCAAGGAAGCAGACAGATGACCAGTAACAGTTTCAGAGAAAAATCATGGCAGCATATTCAACTACTCTGTTTCTCAGCATTTTGTGAATCAGCAAAGGCTATTGAAGTTAAAAAAAAAAATCCTAAATGGTTAGAGTCCATGTGAGTAGACAAATCCCCTTGATACAAAGTGGTACCACTTTGAGTTAATCTTGTGGTGGGCTCAAAAGCTGCAGCTGTTGCAAAATGCCATAGTTGGGTTACTAACTATGCCCACTTCAATCGCTGTTTTGAGAGTGTTGGTGTGCAGGATTCATGCAATGATCCCAAAACCCTACACATCTAAAGAAACACACAGAAGTTGCAAGATTGTATGGGATGCCATCTGGAAGGGGCTCAACCTACCATTAGGAAACCTGAGAGTGAGGATGGTAACTACAACAAACCAGTTGTGGACATTCCTCTGGGTTCAGAGATAATTTACTAAGCCTTTTCAGCTTTTGATGCCAGCTGAAGACTTAAGTGTTCATCCATGCATTTGGTTGAATTGGCACAGTCGTGCCTCCTGTTCGGGATTGGTACTGTTTTGTGTTATCGCTGCTCAAATGCTTTTGAGTGTCTTCTTTGAGAGGCCTTTTTTAATTTTGAATTAATTGTGCTTTAATTATTGAACTGCTTTGGGATCTGTTTGTTGTTTCATGTTGAAAACTGGGTTGGAAAATTATAGATAAACAAGTAGGAAAACGTATCCTCGAGAAGAGCAGAAATAACTAACAAGCTTATTCTGGAATGAAAAAGTTGAAGGGAGTTCATAAGAAATGGCTCTTTTGCATGGAGGAATTTAGACAGTGAAAAGTTTCACCAAGCAAAACAGGGAATTGTTACTGTGTTCTCGCCTTTTTGACCCATTTTCCCCAGGGGTAGCAGTGTTTCTATGGGTGGGTTCTATTGATTGATTTAAAGCATATCATTCAGTGGTTCTATTCTAACTTTCTGAATTTAACTTCATTTTCATTAGAGAAGCATTCACTTCCCATTCTATGGTATCAAGGTATAAAATAGCTTAATTTTTTCCAATGGGTTTTTTTTTTATGTCATTGGTAAAACTGTCATTTATCCAGATTCTGACTGAAAGACTAAGATAGAAATATGGAGTGAAATTACTGTTTGACATATGAATGACTTTGGAAAAAAGACTACTGTTCTCTCAGAATATGCAGTTTGAGGAAACCCAAAGATGTATTTCAAAAGGCAACGGGATTTTCTTGATTTTTTTCCCCTTGAAAATGTTGTAATCAGGGGTGAAATGTTCCCAGTCGATCCAGTAGCGATGGTGGTGGGTGGTTCGGAGAACCGGTAGCAAAAATCTCTGCGCCCCCCCCCCATGCCCAGCTGAGCCGCATGATCATCAGAGGCTTTTTTTTTACTTTTAAAAGCATTTTTTCTACAACCTCTTCTGATGAAAAAATGCTTTAAAAAGTAAAAAAAAAAAAAGCCTCTGATGATCGCGCGGCTCAGCTGGGATAGTCAGAGGCTTTTCAAAGCATTTTTTCTGCAACCTCTTGGCTGAAGTAGTGGTAAAAAAATGCTTTGAAAAGTCTCTGACGATCCCAGCTGAGTTGCCTGATCGGCAGAGAGATATTTTTTTAAAAAGCCTCTCTGACGATCCCAGCTGAGTTGCCTGATCGGCAGAGGCTTTTCAAATCATTAGAAAAAATGCTTTGAAAAGTTAAAAAAAAAAAAAAAGTTGGCCACACCCACCCAGTCACATTCCCCCCACCACCACCAAGCCATGCCCACAGAACCAGTAGTAACAAATTTTACATTTCAACCCTGGTTGTACTTCTCATTAGGGGTGGGTTCTACTTACCTTTATTACCAGCTCATATCGTGCCTCTGCATGCGCTCTTCTGCGCATGCGCAGATTACTTATGATGATGTCAGGGTCAGTGGGCGGAGCCTCCCGCCAGTTTTACTACCAGTTCTATAGAACCGGTCCGAACCGGGGGCAACCCACCACTGCTTCTCATCCAAGAAGCTTCTTCAGATGAACTAAAGAAGCTTCTTGCCTGAGAAGCGAAATGTTTTCAAGGAAAAACCAAGACGGTCCAGTTGCCTTTTGAAAAGCATCTTTGTGACAACCAAAATCTGGATGATCAGCGATGGGTTTCATTTATTTTTCCCATGGTTCAAACGCATGTGCACACTCACACCTTCCGTGCATGCGCCCGGCCATCCACACATACACTTTGTGCGAGTGCACATCTTCCGCGCATGCAACCAGCCTCAAAAATGCGGTTAAATAAGACGGCATAGCGCCGGAGTGGGTGGGCAGGCGAACCTGCGATCTCTGCTACCGGTTCGTGTGAACTGGTCTGAACCAGCCGAATACCATCTCTGTGGATGATTGAGAATCTCCACAGCACAATTTGAGGGAAGCTGATTACTTTTACTTTACTTTTACTTTTATTTGATTTGTATACCGCCCTACTCCCGAAGGACTCAGGGCGGTGATTAGAAGTGCATTGCAAAGATCTTCAAGGTGATTACATCCATTTTCCACCAAGTAGTAAGAAAGAAGAGAGAATCCTTAATTTTATCCTATGATCTACAAATTAAAGCATGTATACCAATTTCACTCATATACCATAATTCCATGTTAACTACAGACAATATTTCCAGACAGCAAAGCGCACACAATTTTTAATCTTTTTTGGAGTCAAAACCATGGAATGTAGCTAATGGCTACAAATTATTTTCAAAATTTTCCCCTCTTCCCTTCACAAATTTGGATCATTTTTTTTTCTCTCGATGAGAGAATGATTGGCTTTATTTCAACGCCTCGTATGTGGAGCTGACCATCCGTCCCATCACAAAAGTCAACAATAATAAAAATGCAAATCCTTGACCGAGGATGTGTTGGCCTGAGAGAGCATTTCAAAGATGGTTTATCAGCTGTTCATTTTCTCCTGTCAGGTGTTGAAATCTTTTCCTTCCCATCATATTGCGGGGAAAATGCAGTTCCACTGATAGTCCCTACTTGTAGCTAAGCTGTGAAAAAGTCAAAAATTCATTTTGTCCAAGCAGTTATCACACGGAGTGTTGGAGACTTAGCTTATTGGTCCTTTTTTAAACAGACCTCCTGATAAGATGTCTCATTTCCTGACCCGGCCATCTGTGTGTGATCGCTGTAAAATGTTTAATAATAATAAAAAAAGGGTAAAGCGTGTGGTTTTCTGAAGTCATATAAAAATGCAATATTGATGTAGTGCCTCCTACAGAATAGAATTTTAATTACAGAAGCCTTCGTCCTATATAAAGATGTTTTTGAAACCAAGGGTTGAATTAGCATCTCCACCAGTAAGGAACATAAAAAGCCAATATATCTGCTTGTGGAGGTTATATGAAATATATATATATATATATATATATATTTTGTGTGTGTGTGTCTGTGTGTACAGTTAATATCTCGGGTTTCTTCCCGTGTAATTGTAAACATATCTTTAAAAGGGTAGTAGCGACGTTTCGACGAAATCACATTCATCATCTTCTGGCTGAAGTTCTCGGTTTGGTTCTTATGGGTAAACTGTGTGATCGTAACTGACGTTTTTCTATGAAAAGAGGCAAAGGTGTATTCTGATTGGTCGACAGTGTTGTTGTATTCTGATTGGCTGATGACGTAGCTGTATTTACATATACATTTAAATACAGCTACGTCATCAGCCAATCAGAATACATCAACACTGTCGACCAATCAGAATACACCTTTGCCTCTTTTCATAGAAAAACGTCAGTTACGATCACACAGTTTGCCCATAAGAACCAAACCAAGAACTTCAGCCAGAAGATGAAGAATGTGATTTCGTCGAAACGTCGCTACTACCCTTTTAGGGATATGTTTACAATTACACAGGAAGAAACCCGAGATATTAACTGTACACACATATATACCCGTGAAAACTTACATAAACATATATATATATATTTCAATAAAGACATTGTGAGATGATGAAACAATATTTTCATAATTAAAAAGTTATTTTGAACAGTGCAGCAGCGGAAGGCTTAAGGATAATTTTGGTGAAGAAGAAGAAGAGCCCTATACTAACTTCTACATTCCAGTCCCAACATAGAATTTTGTGATGATGTTCTTGGTGCTCTTTGAGCTTGTTTGCACTGACGATGTTATCTAATTTGGGTAATGAAATGCCTGCAAGAAAACAACCAAGCTCAGAGAGCACTAAGGACCCCTCATTTCAGCCCTGAGCTACAAATTTGTTGGAACAGCATTTTGCTTCAGGTGGTCTTTCATTGATGTTTCCATTGAAAACATTTTACTCAACCTATTGAGAAACAAACAAGTTGAAATTCATTTGAGTTTTTTAAAAAAATCACTCAAATTGCAGCACCTGATGTTGCTGAGAATGTAAATTAGGCACTCAAGCACAGTCCATAATTTAATCTTTTTCTTTTCCCCACTGGGTTGGATCAAGCCCATTAGTGCTCCAGGCCCTCCTAGACTGTTTTTAGCCTGGCTGTAGTTTCCGCATTGCCATGTAACTTTTAGCCCTCCCTGAAACCTGAAATGGATTTACTAATTTCCCTATTTATTTTGAGCCTCACATTGTGTGTAGAGCAAATTGTCTTAGAAAAGCTCAACAAAACGAGCTTCTCAAAGCTTTAGCTTACTTCAGATGGTTTGTCCAGCACTTGATCCATTAAGATTGTATGATCCTCAGCTGATGAAGCTGTGAAGGAGACCCATGCGAGAATGATTTCAATGATTAATTGCCAAAATTCTGTAGATGTTTTAATCTACTGTATATTCTGTTCCATGTACTGGAAAAATAACAGCCATTTATGTTAAAATGAATAAAATGATGAGTGGGAAAATTCTATTTCTGGACACCAGATATAGAATTTATTTCATTGATTGATTGATTGATTGATTGATTCATTCATTCATTCATTCATTCATTCATTCATTCATTCATTCATTCATTTCCTTTACCAAAGTGCAGTACAAATCAGAGAGACAATATAATTACAAAAAAATTATCTGATACATATAAAAGCAAACCAAACCAATTAACTATAGATTTACAACTCAAGTGTCACATGTATTTCAGCCAGTGCTCCATGATATGGCCTTTCAGTGGTCATTTAGCCATGGTGGTGCAGTGGTTAGAATGCAGTATTGCAGCTAATTCTGCTGACTGCAAGCTGCCAGCAGTTCGGCAGTTCAAATCTCACCAGGCTCAAGGTTGACACAGCCTTCCATCCTTCCCCAGATTGTTGGGGGCAATAGTCTGACTCTGTAAACTGCTTAGAGAGGGCTGTAAAGCACTGTGAAGCAGTATATGAGTCTAAGTGCTATTGCTATTGCTATTTACAAAGCAAAGGAGCTGTGCAATCAATATATACTAAACCAAGCAGCGGCAGTACTTTCCAATGATAGCGTAGTTGGACTATCTCAGACTTGAGACTACTTGCAATCAAGGTATTGCAAGTATTATCACAAACTGGAACTCTTACTCCTGATCTTGAGAAAGATTTTGACCTCAGTGAAATCGATTGGATTGGCTTCAAGGGAGACTGGTGGTTGTTTTAAACCTACCTTTCTTTGGTAAAAGGTACTGTGTTTTCCTGAAAATAAGACCAGATCTTATATTAATTTTTGCTCCAAAGATTCATTAGGGCTTATTTTCTGGTTAGGTCTTATTTTGGGGGAAATACAGTATTAAATGCACCCATCTGGCTGACAATCTTAACTGGGGCTTATTTTGGGGGTAGGGTTTATATTACCAGCATCCTGAAAAATCATGCTAGGACTTATTTTCCTATTTATTTATTTATTTATTTATTTATTTATTATCGGAGTTATATGCTGCCCTTTCTCCACAAGGACTCAGGGCGGCTCACAGTAATAAACAACAACAAGTCCAATTAAAATTCAACAATAAAACTAAAATTCCCATTAAAACCCCATTCAGTCCAGGCCAGCTTGGCGAAACAGCCATGTTTTAAGGTCACGACGAAAGGAGCGAAGGTCGGGGGCTACTCGGAGCTCCAAGGGGAGCTGGTTCCAGAGGGTAGGTGTGCCCACAGAGAAGGCTCGCTCCCTAGGGGCCGTTAGCCGACATTGTTTGGTTGACAGGACCCCAAGTAGGCCCTCTCTATGTGAGCAGTTGGGTCTTATTTTCGGGGAAACAGGGTAGGAGTAAATTGGTTTGTTAGTTTGCTTGCAAAAATTACCTACCACCTCAATCCAAACAGAATCAAAGGGATTTCTTGGAGAACTAAAGTAAGAAATTATTCTTTCTACTAGATCTTTTGTTGGGCCAGTTGGACACACCAAGCTCTCCATCATCAGCAGAGATGTTTGTTTTCAAAGGAAGAAGTTACACATAATAAATATTTAACTTCCGCATTTTAATTTAATTTAATTCAATTTTAAAGATTAATTTGTTTATTGACGGTTCAGTATTCAAGCTCTGGAGGTTAAATCATGATGTAAATTAAATATGCATTGGCAGTTCTATTAAATAGATTATTTCATTCATCCCATGAATAAAGCCATACCACTCGCTACTTTTTCAAGTAATTTACTATCTAAGAGCAAGTATTTTTTTCTGTTTTTCTGATTAAACTCATTATTGCCACTTTGTCACCTAACGAAGTATTTTTTTAAAAAAAAAATCAGTGATAATGATATCTTCAGTTACTGTTCATAATTTATTTTAAAAAACACAGTTGTTATTTTTGCCAGACTGAGGCTGGTGTGTTAATACAACCACAGTGTGTGTGAGTGAGTGTGGGTTGGTGTTTGTGTGTGTATCATCTATAACTATATCTATATAATCTATAACTATCTACAGTATAGCTATCTCAGTATCTATATCATATAGATGTATCTCGATCTCTATATCATATAGATATATCTCTACATCTCTATCTATCTATCATCTATATCTATCTATCTATCTATCTATCTATCTATCTATCTATCATTTATCTATCTACCCATCCACCCATCCACCTATCCATCTATCTATCTATCTATCTATCTATCTATCTATCTATCTATCTATCTACCCATCTATCTATCTATCTGTCTGTCTGTCTGTCTATCTATCTATCTATCTATCTATCTATCTATCTATCATCTATCATCTATCTATCTATCTATCAGATTTAACAAGAATAGTAGGGACTAATACAAACTAAATTAGAACAGAAAAAAATGAAACAAAGTAAATAACAGAAAAAGCTGAAAATGCAATAAGAAAAAGAATGGAAAAAAGAAGAAAGAGAGAGAGAGAGAAAGATAGAACAATGTAAAGAAGTAGCTTCTGAAAATCCAACCAGGGATAACAATGTAAGAGACTGTTTTAATTCTTCTATTTTCATAATCCTCAACCCAGTAACTGGTGAATTCCACTATGACATAGAACTTAGATTAATAGGATTGCCATCATCCACAAGACATCATTACATCAATGAAACTTATTTCCTAATTTTCCGGAGTCACATCTGTGTATTCATGTCTGCTGTGTGGTGATACACTAGATCTCACAATGCCTCTGTCATCACTTCTTCATATTCTATCGTAGATTCCCAATAAGTCCACATATTATAAAAGGTAAATTGCACTTCTGTCTTCAGCTTAATCCAAACATCCCCAACAAATTGATTAATCATAAATTAACTCAAATTGTTTATATAAAGTTCTTGAAATACCACTAAGCTTTTTAAAAGATATGTTTCTTTCTGTAGCACG
This sequence comes from Pituophis catenifer annectens, assembly GCF_029215685.1. Classification (NCBI taxonomy): domain Eukaryota; kingdom Metazoa; phylum Chordata; class Lepidosauria; order Squamata; family Colubridae; genus Pituophis; species Pituophis catenifer. The sequence goes on along the minus strand of NW_027256884.1, from coordinate 12,482,177 downwards.
TTATTACCAGAAGATTGAAAGTAGATGATGAATTGTACATATCTGATCCTACATCTGTACTTTTTTAAGACTGTAAAAAGGAAGATGTAAACATGAAGAAATTCATTGAAATGTGTCATATAAAGATTAAAAAGTTTCAAAGGATGTTGATAATTCCAACTACTAAAGCAACATTTAAAAGATAACCTATATATTAAACAAGAACGAGGGGATGTCATCACAGATCAGATTTAAATGTTCTTAGTTCCCATATGACCCACAACATTAGAATGTGTCTTTAAAGACATTTAGAAAACTGAAGGTGCTTTTTCAAGAGGCAACTGGATTTTCTGGTTTTGAAGACGTTTCACTTCTCATCCAAGAAGTTTTTTTGAATGCTCTGACTGGATGGTGGGGAAATGGTTTGAAAGGAATATAAATCCTTCCGTTCCGCACCATCCAGTCAGAGTCGAAGAAGCTTCTTGGATGAGAAGTGAAACGTCTTCCAAGAAAAACCAGAAAGTCCAGATGCCTCCTGAAAAAGCACCTTTGGGACAACCGTGACCTGGATGACTGAGAATCTCCATAGACATTAAAAAAGCACTCCTTTCTCTTTGCCTATCAATTGCACCATTTTCTCTTTCCAATATTTGATTTGTTTAGTACACAATGAGCTACATGGAAGTTTTAATGTGCTTATTCCCCTTTCTGAGAAAACTTGTGTTCTCTTTGGGTGAGGTGAAATTCATCTTGAAAAGCAGACATTTCTTTTTTGAGTACTGCCTGGAAAACCTTTAGTGATTTGGGGACCATGATTAACTCCTTATTTATTTTATTTTTTAATTTATTTATTTTTATTTATTTAGTTTGTCAAACATGTACAAGATAACAGGTATAAGTATAAACATGTACATGTATACAGGAATGAGTACAAATAAATGGGGACAGTAGAACAGGGATGGTAGGCACGTTGGTGCGCTCATGCACACTCCCTTTAAACTTAGGAATGGGGTGAGGTCCACGGTAGACAGTTTAAGGTTGAAGCTGTGAGGGTTTGAGGATGTAACAACGGAGTCAGGTAGAGCATTCCGGGTGTTGACCACTCTGTTGTTGAAGATATTTTCTTTTCATATTTTCTGCAGTCGAGTTTGGAGCAGTTTACTTTGAGTTTGCATCTATTATTTGCCCGTGTTTTATTGAGATTGAAGCTGAAGTAGTCATTGACAGGTAGGACGTTGTAGCAGACAATTTTGTGTACTATGCTTAGGTCAGACCATAGGTAACAGGTTGTTATAGGTCAGCAGGTCAGACAGTAGTTCCAGGTTGTCCAAGCCCAAAATTTCGAGCCTGGTGGCCTAAGGGATTCTATTGTGAGCAGAGGAGTGGAGGACTCTTCTCGTGAAATACCTCTGGACCCGCTCGATTGTATTAATGAGCTGTATTCGAGAATTGGTCTGGCAAAGGTTTTATGACCGGGAGGATTTTTCATCAGGTTCGCCTGATTCGCCAGTTGTGTCCCTTTCTGGATCGGGACTCTTTACACATGGTCACTCATGCCCTCGTTACTTCCCCCTGGACTATTGTAACACTCTCTACATGGGGCTCCCCTTGAGGTGCACCCGGAGGGTCCAACTGGTGCAGAGTGCGGCCGCGTGGGTGGTAATGGGAGCGACATGGCGTTCCCATGTAACACCTCTCCTGCGCGAGCTGCACTGGTTCCCGGTGGTCTTCCGGGTGTGCTTCAAGGTTTTGGTTATTACCTTTAGAGCGCTCCATGGCTTAGGACCTGGTTACCTACGGGACCGCCTACTACCACCAATAGCCTCCCACCAGCTGGTACGCTCTCATAGAAAGGGGCTCCTCCGGGTGCCGTCAGCCAAACAATGTCGACTGGCGGCCCCTAGGGGGAGAGCCTTCTCTGTGGGGGCACCTACTGTCTGGAATGAGCACCCCCCGGAGATACGGAGGATCACGGATCTGCGCACCTTCCGCCACACTTTGAAGACCTTTTTATTCCACCAGGCGGGCCTGGCCTAATCTTTTTCCCTCTTTTCTTTTTAAACATGCAAATTTTAATCTGTTTTTAAACGACTGGGGTGTTTTAATTTGTCTGGGCCAAATTATTTAATTCGATTTTATCCTGTTTTTTAAATTTTGTATTTATGTATTTTACTGTTTGGCTGTTCACCACCCTGAGTCCTTCGGGAGTAGGGCAGTATACAAATTTGATAGATGATAGATAGATAGATAGATAGATAGATAGATAGATAGATAGATAGATAGGTAGATATGCCCTAGTTAGCAGTACCATGTTACCGGAGAAGAAGCTTCGCAAAATTAGATTAACAACTCTTAATGCCTTTTTGGCAATGCTGTTACAGTGGGCTGTGGGGAATGGAGAAAAGATGGAGAGAGAAAAGGGTGAGGTATTTTGTGCACCTGACTGAAAGTGAAAGTTTACCGTTGGGGTGGGAAAGTTTTTAGCAGACCTGTTTTACATCTTATGTGGCAATTTTGTATGTTTCTTATATTACCAGCTTTTAGTGGTTGGGCCTCCAAAACCTGAGAAGGCTATCTGAAATGGTTTGTGGAACTCCAAACACTGGTTTAGGAACATGCGTTAAAACAAATTTCCATGCCCATGATTTTTTTAGAAATATCGCAGTGCCTTATTTTTCAAGTAGGCTAATATCTCAGTCTTTGCACTACACATGTCTTTTTTTTTTTCTTCTCCTTGGCTATAGATTCACATGATTTGCAGCTCAAATAACTATGGACTGAACTGAATTATTATTTGATCTTGAACGCAACTTTCTTCCCCTTAAAGATATTCTAATTAGGAAACGCTAAAAGTAGCTGAATGCCTTTTTGTCTTTTTTTTTTTCTTCCTTTTTTCCATTAGTCACTCATTCTCCTTCACTCATTTCTTTTGTTCCTTTCCATCTCCTTCGGCTGGGGGAGGACTGGAATAAGTAACAACCCAGGCGCTTTTGAAATGGAAAAATGGTTTCAAATCATTGGCAAAGCTTAATGACTTTTGACTGCTGAGATATGTTAATTTAAGGCAGACCAAATGTTCTTCAGCTGCAAAAATTTGGTAGTGTTCACTGGGAACTGGTAAGATTTATGAGGGCCCAGTGGCAAAGATTGTGCTCTACATTACAATTCTTTCACGTATTAGCTGATAAAAGGCAGTGTGGAAATTTGAGAGGAGAAACTAAAAAAGAACAAGGAAGGGGAAAAAAAAATAACGAAAAGGTTTGCAGGATCTAAAATGTTCCTTGAAGAAATACGGGACTCGGTTCTGTTTCCTTCACCTTTATCAACATCCCTAAACATCAGAGTAAATGTTATTTTATATGTATAATTTACAATTAACAGGGAAAAAAGAGAGTTAAAGAAACTGGTCACTCAGTTTTTTAAAAAAAATAAATAAATCTCCTACAAACTTTTACAAACTAACACTAATCAGCGGTTTCTCTCTTCGGTGATCTGGATGAACTTCTGAAGTTTGGCTGCAATCATGTAGGTGTCCATATGTTGTCACCTGGCAGAGCAAGTCCAAAAAAATTTGTGCAGCATTGCACAAATGCTGGCATGACTTCCTGAACTCCGAATGGTCCCTCTGCATTCCTGTGTGATTAAAAATGGGATCTAATCAGCCTCTTGGGAGAAAATGCTCTTTGCCCTTGAGATAATCAGGTTTTATAAGTAGAGAGTTTGGTGCAAATCATTAATGAAAGCAGGTTTAAGGAATCCAGACCCTGCAAATTTATTTTCAGAGTATGAACCTGCACTATATAGATGCAACATCCCTTACAAATAATGCAGCCTTTGTCATTTTACAGTCTTTGCATATTATATTCTTTTATAAAAATATAGCAACGGTTATTTGCACCTTTAATCTGGGAAAGAATATTTGTGTGATAGATTGATCATAATTAGGTTAAAACTGTAGACAAATCACTCTCTTCCAGGGGTGAAATGTTCCCAGTTCAGACTGGATCACCTGATCCAGTAGTGATGGAGGCGGGTGGTTCGGAGAACCAGTAGCAAAAATCCCTGCCCCCCCCCCGTGCCCAGCTGAGCCGCGCAATCATCAGAGGCTTTTTTTTATTATTTTTAAAAGCATTTTTTCTACAACCTCTTTGGCCGAAAAAATGCTTTTAAAAGTAAAAAAAAAAAAAAAGCCTCTGATGATCGCGCGACTCAGCTGGGATCATCAGAGGCTTTTAAAAGCATTTTTTCTACAACCTCTTCAGATGAAGAGGTTATAAAAAAATGTTTTTAAAAGGGAAAAAAAAGCCTCTGCCGATCAGGCAAGTCAACTGGGATCATCAGAGGCTTTAAAAGCATTTTTTTAACAATCTCTTCAGCCGAAGAGGTTGTAGAAAAAATGGCTTTAAAAGTTAAAAAAAAAGTTGGCCACACCCACTCAGTCATATTACCCCCCCCCACCAAGCCACGCCCACAGAACCGGTAGTAACAAATTTTACATTTCACCACTGCTCTCTTCCCTTCAGTCCTAGAGCAACTGCTATTTAGCAGTGTTGAAAGTAATAGTAATGGAGTTGGAAGGGACCTTGGAGGTCATCTGGTCCAACTCCCTGCTCACGCAGGAGACCTGTACTAGGGATTTGAACCGCCGAACTGCCGATCTTTCTGACTGACAAGCTCAGAGTTTTAGCCACTGAGCCACCTAGTCAGACTAAGTGTTGAATTAAGAGCAGGAGATCCAAGTTCTAGACCCAACCTAGGTTCCAGGGTAATTGTTCTTGGGAGAGTGGACAACACTGGAAGAAAGTCACATGTTAGCTATCTTGGGTTTTCAGGGGAAAAAAAGGGTGATAACATAATGAAATGTGTGGGTGACCTTGGTTGGGGAGGAAGGAAAGAGATGCTGCCTAGAGCAGGGGTCCCCCAATCCACGGGATGCCAGAAACCAGGCCACGCAAACAAGCGAAGCCCCATCCATGGGATGGAAGCACCATATGAAATCACTCCCCCTTCGGTCCATGAAAAAGAACTCTCTCCACAGAACTGGTCCCTAGTGCCCAAAAATGTTGGTGGCCACTGACCTAGAGGATGATCAAAGAGCCCACAGCCATTTAACACTGAGAGAAAGAAATCTAAGAAGGATCCACCCTAACGGATCAGGCAGTTCAAAAAATGTGTACCTTCAGACTTGAAAGTTTAATACAAGTCCTTCTGGGTAAATCATACAGGAAACACAACTAGATGAGCTAATTCCACTTTTTTTTTGTAAGGCAACATTAAAAGAACCTTGAAAGTCTGAAGGTACAAACATCCCACCACCACTTTTAATCAAAGCAGCTCCTTTCTAAGTTTCTTCCTCTGACTGCTAAGCCGTTGGGGGCTCCTGCTTCTCTTCTTTGTTCGTTTCCTAAGCAGCATCTCTTCCTTTGATTTTCCCCCAAGGCATCCACACATTCCATTATAGCTAATAAATACAATAAATAGTCCTAACGGTAGTCCTAGTAGTAGTGGTAATAGTAGTCCTAGTGAGTCCTAGTGGACAATCACTTAAATATGAGCCAGCAACGTGCGGCAGTAGCCAAAAAAGCTAATACAAAAAATAATAGTAATAGTAAAAAAATATTACTTTTTTAGTAATACTTACTAAAAAAGCCTTAGTAAGACCACACCTGGAATACTGCATCCAGCTTTGGTCATCACATGACAAAAAAAAGATGTTGAGACTTTGGAAAAAGTGCAGAGAAGAGCAACTAGGATGATTAAAGGCCTGAAGATTAAAATTTATGCAGGAACTAGATATCGCTAGTCTAGAGAAAAGAAGGATTAGGGGTGACATGATAGCAATATTCCAGAATTTCAGGGGCTGCTCCAAAGAAGAAGGGGTCATCTTAGTTTCCAAAGCACCAGAAAACAAGACAAGTAACAATGGATGGAAACTAATCAAGGAGAGAAGCAACCTAGAATTAAGAAGGAACTTCCTAACAGTGAGAACAATTAACCAATAGAACAGCTTGTCTTCAGAAGTTGTGGATGCTTCAACACTTGAGGTTTTAAAGAAGAGCCTGGACAGTCATTTGTTTGAAATTGTATATAGTCTCCTGCTTGAGCAAGGGGTTGGACTAGACGACCTCCAAGGTCCCTTCTTATTTTCCTGTATCCAATAAACATACCCCTAAACTGCTTGCATTTATAGAATGGTGATTATACAACCACCCCGAACCGATCATTTTAGAGTAAGTTGTCCGTCTTCTTCTACCAGAAGCATCTGGCCAGAGGTGATATTCAGCCAGTTCGGACCAGTTCAGACGAACCGGTAGCGGCAACTGCGGGTTGGCTTGCCCCGCCCACCTGCCCCAGCGTAATGCCATCCTATTTAGCCACATTTTCGAGGCCGGGTGCATGCGTGGTAGGCCGGAGCATGCGCGGAAGTCGCACACGCAAAGCGAGCATGCTCGCGCACGGCGAACCGGTGGTAAGAATATTTGAAACCCACCACTGCATCTGGCATGGTGTGATTTTTTAGCCATTGCCGATCCTTCGTAATGCGCAGTTCTCTTCCTGTTACTTAAACCAAGTTTTTCCTAAGCTTGCAAGCCAAGAAGTATTGGGTTTGTGTGTATGTGATAAGTTGTATGACTAAATAGGTCTGTCCTAATTGATGCAAAGTAGTTAGCATTATATAAAATGCTGAGATTAGCTTCCTGTACTATCAAGTGTACCAGCTCCTTTTTTTTTTTTTTTGGCACACAACTTTGCAAAAAAAAAAAAAAAAAAAAAAAAGTCTTATCGGTCCTGCCATCAGTTCATTAGGGAATCAAAATGAGGATGACAGTGTTTTTCTAAAGATTACTTTTTCCTTTCACCCACAGGCTCTGTGGAAGGCCGTAAATAGTCCATTTTTGTTAATGAAGCTTCACTTATACAGCTGGGTTTGTTTAATATTTTACGAGTGTTACTTTGTTTTGCTCTCAACGATCTCAGGCAGTTAAGGATTTATGAATCGTGTTTTTCTCAGCCCATCTGCGGTTTCCTATCTTCTCTGGCCTTGAGAATATGTTTAAATTTATTAAAGCGAAGCGAAGGCTCATTATTTCAAAGAACAGCCAAAGTGACACAGGGAATTGGTTATTAATGGAAAGGAGCTGCCATGGGGCGATTGAAATTTAATGATATCCTACAAGAAAAAAATGAGGGTGTCACTTTCCAAAAAGTCATGCTAAATGCCAGCCTTTTTAAGGTCCTGCCGCTAATTTTATGCCTGCGCACAGTAATGTTTTCAAAAGCGTTTAGGAAACACGGACCAGTGGCTGTACTGATTATCCTTTTCACCTTCTCGCCTGCTCCAAATGGGTTTGTGCAGTGAGCGATTTAATCTCTAAATATAGGGAACGTTAAAAAAAAAAAAATAACATTGCTGTTTTTCACAAGCTAAGGGCCTTTTGCAATCCTCCAGAGATGGACTTGCAAATATGCGATCTCCATATGCTCACAGCGAGCTCTGAAACTGGCTCGTCTCCCAAAAAAGGCAAAACAGAAAACTTCACCCCTCCTTTTTTTCTCCATCCAAGAGACATTCAGACGAGTAGACAAAGTAAGATTTATCTACACAGAAGGCACCATGATGGTTTTAGAAGGTTTGAAAAGTTTTCAGATTCTTGCACCTTTGTTTTTTACTAGTGGGTGGTTGTTGTTGTTAGTTGTGAAGTCGTGTCCGACCCATCGCGACCCCATGGACAACATTTCTCCAGGCCTTCCTGTCCTCTACCATCCCCTGGAGTCCATTTAATCTCACACCGTGACTCCATCCAGCCACCTCGTTCTCTGTCGTCCCCTTCTTCTTTTGCCCTCAATCGTTCCCAGCATGAGGCTCTTCTCCAGTGAGTCCTTCCATCTCATTAAGTGGCCAAAGTATCTGAGCTTCATCTTCAGGATCTGGCCTTCTAAAGAGCAGTCAGGGTTGATCTCCTCTAGGACTGACCGGTTTGATCGCCTTGCAGTCCAAGGGACTCTCAGGAGTCTTCTCCAGCACCAGAGTTCAAAGGGTACTCTGTCAAAGGGTACTTTTTAGCACACATCTTTCTACACTGTCTTATTTTCCCAGTACAGAAGGAAGGAACCTATCTTACTATATTTTTTGGACCACAGATAATCATTTTTCAAGGATCCATCTTCAAATTGGAAAGAAATACCAAAAACCTGAATATAACGAATGTCAGGAACAAATACTCCTTTGGATTGATTTGACTTGGACACAAACAACTTTAGGGGTGTCGAAATAAATAAATAAATCTGAAAGCCCTTTAATATTATGAAAACCGAACCTGTTTTAAGTCATGAGTTCTCTGTCTGCTTTAGTTGTGAAATAGTGTCATGAAAATTGTATTATTATTATTTTTTTCATATAAAAGGCCTGAAAAAAAAATAGTCCTCAGTCTCTCAACTTAAGGTGTCAGATAATGAGGAAAGTGACAGCACTGCCAATGGAAAATTAAAGACAGATATATAAAAAAGGCAAAAATATAACTTAAATAAGCATACAAAAAAATATCTGTTATTAAAAGTGAGAGAATTGGTTTACTTTCTTTTATCATTACACTAGTTGTAACTTTGAACTAAAAGAATGATATTTATAGATTGGATGTGCACATGTGTTTCCATATGGATAACAGACTGACTGCTGCATCATATATTATTCATCTACAAATCTTAGAATTTTAAGCTGGCCAAGGTTCACCTAATTAATTCTATGATTGGCTTATGGTTTTCAGCTAATTTGTTTGTGTGTAAAATTGAGCCATTTTAGTTAGAGAGGTGCAACCAGCGTGTTGAGAGATTGAGCAGACACCGTGTGTGAACAATGAGAGGTGGACAATTTTGTGTGTGTCAGTTTGTACATCCAGCGGTGGGTTTCAGATAATGTTACTACCGGTTCGCGCACGCGCCTGCCTTCTGCACATGCACTATGCTCGGGCGGGCACATTCTGCGCATGCACCCGGCTTCAAAAACGTGCCTAAATAGGATGGCATAGAGCTGGGGCAGGTGGGGCAATTGTTGGGGCAATTTCCGCTACCGGTTCAGGCGAACTGGTCTGAACCCGCTGAATACCACCTCTGTATACATCCATACTGTTCCTTTCGGCCTCATCTTACTCCTTAGATAAGTTTCAGCCTGGGGTCAGAGGTGGATATCAGCAGGTTCTGACCAGTTCACCTGAACCGGTAGCGGAAATTTTGAGTAGTTTGGAGAAACGGCAAATACCACCTCTGACTGGCCCCGCCCCCATCTATTCTCTGCCTCCCGAGTCCCAGCTGATCAGGAGGAAATGGGAATTTTGCAGTAACCTCCCCCTGGAGTGGGGTGGGAATGGAGATTTTACAGTATCCTTCCCCTGCCACGCCCACCAAGCCACACCCACCAAGCCACACCCACAGAACCGGTAGTATAAAAAAATTGAATCCTACCACTGCCTGGAGTCAAAGAGGTACAGGAGAGTTCCCTGGACAGAGTAAACATTTCACCTGGAAAAAGAGAGATGCTAACTTTTTATATTTCTTATTTCATGTTAAACTGATCTTTGAAATAGAGAGCTTAGTCTTCCATGTAACATATTAACAAGCCAGAAGGCTTGTGTCCTATAACCCTCCCTTAAACACCAAGTTGGAGATGAAACATTTTGGAAATACAAAATTAAATAGGAATATTAGCGTCAAATTTTATTTCAGGGTGTTTGAATGAAGGATTTGCAACTGGACCCAGGGCTGAATTTGGTGATGTACTCCAAAACTTAATTAAAAAGCCCATTTTGATTTGATTTACAATTTAAGTTTGCTTATGTGAGATTGATGTAATTACAGTCAAGCCATAAATTTAATAGTTTCTTCTGATGTTCAAAGTAACAATGTAGCTTCAATTTTAGAGGTTCACCAACGGTTGACCTCTAGGTGTTGGGAGTCCTCCCATGCCTTGGAGCTCAGGTTGTGCTGGTTGTGTGTATTTATCAATGCATTCTTATTAAAAGGCCATTTAAATACATCTAATGGTATTCAGGAGCTCATTAAAAAGAACATGTCTGAAAATAAAGGCCAGGGAGAACGGCTCCCTATTTTCAAAGGGACACTTTTGAACAAAGTGAGCCAAATCCTGTCCCTGCAGATCCTGAGATCAAAATATCAAAAGTAAAAGTAAAGTAAAATATCAGTTGCAGACAACAAATACTCAGGATTCCTTAAAAAAAAGAACAAGGGTATGGAAATGTTGGCTGACATCCCATTATTGTAATATAGAATAGAATTCTTTATTGGCCAAGTGTGATTGGACACACAAGGAATTTGTCTTGGTGCATACGCTCTCGGTATACATAAAAGAAAAGATACATTCATCAAGAATCATAAGGTACAACACTTAATGTTAGTCATAGGGAAACAGTCAATATAAATCGTAAGGATACAAGCAACAAAGTTACAGTCATGCAGTCATAAGTGGGAGGAGATGGGTGATAGGAATGTTGAGAAGATTAATAGTAATGCAGACTTAGTGAATAGTTTGACAGTGTTGAGGGAATTTGTTTAGCAGAGTGATGGCGTTCGGGAAAAAATTGTCCTTGTGTCTAGTTGTTCTGGTGTGCAGTGCTCTATAGTGTCGTTTTGAGGATAGGAGTTGAAACAGTTTATGTCCAGGATGCGAGGGGTCTGTAAATATTTTCACAGCCCTCTTTTTGACTTGTGCAGTATACAGATCCTCCATGGAAGGCAGGTTGGTAGCAATTGCTTTTTCTGCAGTTCTAATTATCCTCTGAAGTCTGTGTCTGTCTTGTTGGGAAATGTTATTGATTCTTCATTTCCCCCCCAAATATTGTTAACATTAATCACGAACCCTGGAAAAGCACTCATTTGAGTTTTCCAGCATGAATATTAATATATTATTAACTTTAATGATATTTGCATAGATGAGAAAGAAAGGAGGGGTGAGGTATCTCTCTCTCATCTCTGTTTTTTTTTTTTTTCTTCCTATAGAAACCATAAACGTATCATCCGATAACCTTTCTAAGGAAGACATAAACATTCAGTTACATATATTTTGATTTTTCCATGACAGTTTATTGGAGGCAGAGCCATGACAGATTTCTTCATTGTCTTTTTTGCCAAAATTTGTCCTTTAAGTCATTTCTGTTGACTCCCCCCTTTTAGCTGCTCACCTCACAATGAGAGAGGAGACAATTAATGGGTCGGTGATTTATCACTGCCAAAACCTGTCAAGGACTTCTTATGTAGCCGGAGAAAAAGCCATTTCACATTATGGCATTTCATTTCGAATGCATTGTATTTACAGCTCACAGTTTTATTTTCAGAGCCTATTATCAGGTGAAACAGTTGCATCTGAAATGTTGTTTGTGACATAGGTGACCTGTTAGGATTTGATAAGTATTTACGCCAGAGCACCAAGAGGCTCACACATCTGCTGTTGGCAGAAGCAATGGAAAAAAAAAAATAAACCTGGAAATGAGGCGTTTGATTTTTCTGGTTCCTACACTCGAGCATCTGTTGCCGTAATTAAGTGGCATTCGGTAATTGCGAGGCAGTCGTGAAATAAACATATGCATTCCTGCCAGGTTTTAGGATTTGGTGTCCTTACTCTAGGAGAGACAGACAAAGTGACTTCGGCAAGGAACAAAGGGGGACCATGACAAAAGTTGCACAATGAACTTGCTGAGGGCGGAAAAGAAGATCCAAGAAGAAAGGGAAAGAGGGTGGGGAAAGCAAAGGGAAGGTCTACTTAGGCCGTTGGCCACAACCTATATCAGTGATTGCTAAACTTTTCTGGACCGAGTGTTCAAAGCGCGTGGGCACACCGAAACCCCCAAAATGCAATGTGTGCATCCCCCATGTGTGCACATGCCCCCCGCATGTGCCCCATGTCAGCACTTCAAGCTGCATTTACTCTAGTGCTGACATAAGAAGAAGAAGCGGAAGCATCTGGAAAGGGACGTTTGACTTTTCACCTACTTATTTTCCCTGGAGATAATATCCCCTAGGAGATGGGATGGAAGGGGGGAAATTCCTTTGAGCTGGAGCAGTAGATTAGGGGTAGAGTGACTTGGAAGATGGCCAATGAGTGCAGGGGAGTGGGGAACGGAAAGGGAGGGTTTTGGGTCTGGAAGTCAGTGTTGGCTGCAATTGGAGTCGGATTCAGAATGCCATGCTTAATAAATGGGAGTTTTATTTCAAAGACTTTGTTTGAAATGCAATTTATTTGAGACAACCTCGAAACCTGACACCCCACCCCGTGCATGCACGTGTGGCCCTCCACATGTGTCCCCATGCGTGTGTGTTGCCCCCTCATGTGCCCTGTACCCCATGCATGTACCCTCCCACACATGCCCCACCCCCTGCATATGCACACGGACCCCCCTGCACAGGCACCCCCCCCGCACAGGCGCAGCAGAGACCCGAAGACCATGCCCAGCTGAGCTGAAATGAGGTGATGGCTCATGTGCCCACAGAGAGGGTGCTGCATGCCAGCTCTGGCACGCGTGCCATAAGTTCGCCATCACGGGCCTATATAGTCATTCAGGGGACAGCCATCATGAGTATTTAAGCTACATAAGACAAAGCTAAAGGCCAGGGAATATCTTAACCATCATTGTAATTCTTCTTCTCCTGATACTTGGATAATATTTTTGAAGATTTTCACTTTTTTTCATTTTATTGAAAGAAGGGCCATTTCTAGGCACATCCCACTTCTGAGAGGAGGTCTTTTAAGAGGATGTGTGGGAAAGAGGGAGCTGCATATCAGGAACCATCCTTTATTTTGGTCACAAAGAACAAGAATATTGAAAAGATCTTTGGATGGGTCGACCTCTGATCCCACCATCATATGGAATATAGAAGATAATCAGTCATCAAAATGAGAGTTTCTTTTGAGCTAGATAATTGTGGGTCCTCTTGTAAAAAGTGACACAATTGGTGTAGGGAAATTGTGGTGCTTTTCAGCTCTTCCTCCAGTAGGTTCATCCTGTAGAATATGCATTCCCATAGAAAAGGGGTCTGCAACCTTAAACACTCAAAGAGCCATTTGGACCCATTTCCCACAGAAAAGAAAACACCGGGAGCCACAAAACCCTTCCCGTGCCTGACTATTTCTTGAGCAGCCACAAAACTAGCATATGTAGTTGAATTAAATGTTCTGTTTTCTTCTGAAACTTTTCTTTTCTTGGATTTATCCATGGGTGGCCAACTGGGGGTTGAAAAGCTCAATAAATCGCGTGCTGCCAGGTGTCTCACATTGGTGGTGGTGACGCATATTTTGAGTGACAGGGAACCACAGCAGAGGGGTGAAAGAGCCACATGCGGCTCCAGAGCCACAGGTTGCTGACCCTTGCCATAGACATTGTAAGAAGTCTTTTTGCAGGTAGGGTGATACATAGTAAACTGACTTACTCTTGTTTGAAATAGCTGAAGATCACAACTTGATCTAGGTCATTTTTTTTTGCCAAGTTTTTAAAACTGTAAATGCTTTATATTCCCATCCTCAACTCATTCTAAATAAATTTTTCTTTGAACAAGATAGCCATTCTGCAGTGGTCTAGAAGACTTACAATACCTGTAAATTTTAAATAAAGGAAGAAAAATGTGTATCTTCACCATTACAAGTCATAATGAATATCTGACTCAAAGAAAAAGAAGTTGAAAAGGGTTAGCGTGTATATATATATATATCCCAAAATTTGTTATATATATTTATCTGCAGCTTTTAAGCAATGAAGTCATTAAAAAGACAGTGATTTACCCTTGCTTAGGATTCATCCAATATCCAGACTTTATTTTTATTTTTCATGAAAGAGAAATACCACAGCACTGTGATTTTAGATGATACTCAGTAGACCTTTTTATTCATCTGTGCATATTTTACTAGCTCTGGAAAATAAAATAAAAAGTCAGATATGTTCAATATGGTCTTCTATCAAGAAATAGTAAGGTTTTTACTTGATAGAGGGTCATATTGAACATAAATGTGCAGTCATGTCTGATTCTAAAGTTTGGTGCTCATCTCTCTTTCTTGGCTGAGGGAACCAGTGTTATCTGAAGACATTTTCTGTGGTCATGTGACCAGCATGGCAATATGCCAAAGGCACACAGAACACGGTTCTCTTCCCGCCAAAGTGGTACCTATTAATCTACTTGCATTTGCATGCTTTCAAATTTGCTAGGTGAGCAGGAGCTGGGGAAAGGAACAGAAGCACATCCCACTGTGTGGCACTCAGGTCTTGAACTTGGATTGTCAGCTTTCCAAGCTCAGCATTGTCATTGCTGGGCCATCGCATCTCCATTCCCACCAGTGGTGGGTTGCTACCAGTTCGTCCCAGATCGGGCGAACCGGTAGCGCCAGCAGAGTGAGGCTCCACTCACCTGCCCGGAAGCTTCTATGCATATGCAGAAGTTTTGTGCATGCGCGCAAGCGTGCGCACGCCCATGAACAAAACGGTAGCAACGGAATTTGAATCCCACTACTGATTCCCACCCCACTCTGGGGCTAGCCAGAGGTAGTATTTTCTGGTTCTCCGAACTACTCAAAATTTCCGCTATTGGTTCTCCAGAACGTGTTAAAACGTGCTGAATTCCACCCGTGGTAGAAAGTGAATTTGGACCTCCTTGGAGTTTCATGAGTGATTAGCCTCTTCAATAGATTGTTGAACAATCAGACTCCCTGCCAAATAGCTTTCTTTTCCTTATCTATTTATAGAAAACACCAGGGTGCAAAAAGGAAAAAAAAAGGCACACGAGTTGATTGACTGAGTGCTTTATTTTACATTGACAGCAAATAGCTTAATAAAAATTATCCTATTATCATATTTTGGGAGACAAACTATGAATATTATTGTTTAAAGTACTCTCATTTTTTTGGGTCTTTGTTAATTCTGCCATAATTCCAGCTTGTGAGCTTTCCTGATTCTTTTCCAAGAAATGTTCATTTTTTTCAAGCCTTCTTTCCATGGAGTGTGTCTGTGGGGAAACATGACATCACATGCTACCGGTTCGGTGGGCGTGGCTAGTTGGGGGGCATGTGACTGAGTGGGTGTGGCCAACTTGATATCAGTCATGCCTACTCAGTCACATGACCCCCCACCTAGCCACACCCACAGGAAAAGGTAGGATTTTTTTGTAATTTCCACCCATCTACCCTTGCCCTTCCTTCGCCAGTTGCCCCCGTTTCCCCTCCTTTAGAGACCCCAGCCCTAGCCCTGCTTCCTTCCCCCACCACTGCCTCTTTGTTTGGGCTTCTTACCTCACGGCGGCTGGTACAGAATCAGGAAGGCAAGCAGACCGGAGTTTTCGGTGGCCCCCAGCAGGCCGCTGAAAAATACCAAAGGTCGCAGAAAAAGCTGCTGCCGTCACGGCCATGTTCTTCATGCATGCGCATCCCATTGGACTTGCAAGGCAATGGGATGCACATGTGCAAAGTGTCAGGTTTCGATGTCATCTCAAATAAATTGCATTTCCAAACAGATAATCTTCGATGAAATCTTTCATTTATTAAGCACGACAATCTGTCCCTGATTATGTCAAAGCCAACACTTACTTCCTGTCCCCAAACCTTCCCTTTCCGTTCCCCAATTCTCTGCGTCTCATTGGCCATCTTCCAAATCACTCTCCCCATATCTCCCAGGAATGTCCCCCCTCCCACCCCATCTCCTAGGGGATATTATCTTCAGGGAAAATAAGTAGGTGAAAAGTCAAGCGTCCTCTTTTTTTTTTTTTTTGATTTATATGCCGCCCTTCTCCGGAGACTCAGGGCGGCTTACAATGTGCTCAGCAATAGCCTTCATACTTTTGTATATTTTATACAAAGTCAGCTTATTGCCCCCACAAACTGGGTCCTCATTTAACCTACCTTAGAAAGGATGGAAGGCTGAGTCAACCTTGAGCCTTGGAGAGATTCGAACCAGCAGTAAATTGCAGGCAGCTGTGTTAATAACAGGGTGCTTTAAACCACTGTAGTACCAAGGCTCTTGCCAGCTGCCCCCTCTTCTCCTCCTTATGTCAGCACTGGAACGAATATAGTTTGAAGTGCTGACACAAAGAACATGGCAGTGACAAACATGGCGGGCAGGTAAAGTGAGCAGTGACTGGGGAACCGGTTCAGGGGCATGGCCATCCATCCATCGCTACCGGTTTGGCGACCTTGGCCAAATTTCCACCAATGGTTTGCGCGAACTGGTGCAAACCGGCTGAATACCACCTCTGACTGTGATGCCATCATGCAAATGATGTGAATTAGGGGCTTTTCATCATTGTATTAGGATGTTGTGGCACACATGATATTGTGGTGGTTTCTTAAAGATACTTATGCTTTGAAACTTGGCCGTTTAAATCTAGCTTGCTTGATTTAGACAAAGTAAAATTCCAATATTTTTTTATTCTTGCAGAATATGACGTTTTATGACTTACTTCTATAGGGAATATCGTAGTCACTTCACCAATCAAGTTATGATTAATTTTTTGAAGTGAATTTTATTTTATTTATTATTTATTTATTTATTATTGTTTAAATTTGTATACCGCCCTTCTCCCGAAGGACTCAGGGCAGTGAACAGCCAAAATTAAAATACATACAATATAAAATTTAAAATAATTTAAAACAGAATTTTAAATCAGATTGTTTATTTCCTGAATTCTTTTCCTGCTGTTTCTTTCTGGGTGATGAATTCCTAGTCATTATTATTATGTCCTTCTGTATCCTATGAAGGGTTTTTTGTTCTCTCTCTCCCTCCCTCCCTCCCTCTCATATTTACATGTGTGCGTTCATCTTTTAACACATATTTTCCATCCCACATTTCAATTCTGTGTCAAACAGTTCCTTATAGAGGTTTTTTTTTTTTTTTTTCCTGATTCAGATACTGGCTATCACGAATATCCTTAGGACACTGGCTCAGATCTCTTGAGAACTGCTATTAAACAGCATTAGGAAAAAAAAATACAGATTGTTCTACATTTTGACATGAAGGCAAATGTGAAAATGGTTACCCATTGCTGAATAAATATTGTGATCCACCTTAAAGACAGGAATCTTTGTAACATCACTCGTGTCTTTGGTGGTAGAAAGATGAAGTGCAAAATCTAATCAATTCACTATATAAGCTTGATCTTACTTTCCCCGCCCTAATGCTGCTTAATGCATAGGTGTCCATCAAGCTTTAAAGAATTTTACTTATGACTTCTGTATTAGGACCGGAGAATGGCTACCTCTTCGGGAATCCATTAAATATCTTGGTAATAAATCATGCATCTCTGATGACACCAAACAATTGATAGGATATCTTGCTGCTACTTTAAGTATTTCTACTGCCCTGATTGTACAACATTAGTCATGTCTTGGAGAGGTGGACATTGAGAATATGTATGGCCCAACACATTCATGTTTTATTGCATTGACGATTCAGTTTTGTTTATAGCTACCGTAAAACTAGTAAGTGACTTTTTGATGTCATGTAGCACAATTATTTCATTTCCACAATAGCAGTGGTACTGCTAACCAAAATACAATGTGTGTACCTTCAAATCAGTGGTGGGTTGCCCCCGGTTCGCACCGGTTCTATAGAACCGGTAGTAAAACCATCGGGAGGCTCCGCCCACTGACCCTGACGTCATCAGAACGTTTCTGTGCTTCGCTCGCGCACGCGTGCAGCCCTGTTGCGAACCGGTAGTAAAGGTAAGTAGAACCCAATCTTGCTTCAAATGTAGCATCTTTCCTGCATCTGGATGCTGCAGCAATTCAAATATTGGTATTATTGTTCTACGTAAAACCATGTTTTGTTTTAACTTTGGCGTTGAACCTGTAGCTATTCCAGTCAGAAATAAGGTCAGAGATAGGTGTAAAAGCTTGATAGCAAGATGAATTATTTGGATTTGTTGACTTTCTACAGCCCATATGAAATGTTTTTTTTTTTTAAAGCAATTGTATGTGAGGGCTGTGTCTGTGTGTGTTTGTATACCTGTGGACAACGCAGATGTATACATTGGCTAATGATACCTCTACATAGAAAAATCCCGGTAGCTACAACAAAGTAGTTCAATAAAAAGTAATTTTAGCTGAGAGTTTTCCACAGCCGTTTCCTAAAATAAAGTTAATTGATATTGGTTGGGTTGAATTCCAAGAGACATAAAGATAAATGATAAATGTAGGGATTTTGTGGACAGAGAATAGCATTTAGCTATTGGTTATGGTGCCAGAAATTATTATAATAATTTATGAAAGAATATTCCTGATGACAAAATAATGATATATGAACGAAAGAGTAATGCAAATACACAGCTTTGAGAGGGCAGGGGAAAAAGATTTTGAGTTATTTAAAACTTACTTTTATTATTTCTTTGCCATTTATTTAATGCCATTTCCCCCAGAGAGAGAGCCTGTAATCACACATATTTTAAACAAACTACTAATATTCCAACTTTGGTTGGTTAATGCTTGCAGGGCACTTACAGATGCTAGAATAATCTACAATGTTTTTGCTCAATCTGCTCTGGAGATGGATGAAATAAATAGTTTAAACTAATTAATGTAACACCAGCTGTTACATGGGCTTGGCAGACGTCTCTGTGTTTTGATGGGTTGAGAGCGGCTGTTGGAGTTGACTTTATTTTAGTACAATGTTGATCACAGTATAAGCTGGAATAAACGGCAAAGGAAGAAGCAGGAGATAAATTTCTCTATCGTGCAAAACAAATATTGCCCTTTCCCAGAAAACTATGTTGGAGGAGCATTAAAATGATTTTGATGAGGTCATACGCACTTCGACAGCTGATGCTCTCTGTTTTAGGGTGCCATCAAACCAAACTAACATCGTATTCAACTCCATTCATTTTAGTTGGGTTTGTATCTGACTGAATGAGAGCAACATTTAAGAGAAACACACTCTGTGTGTGTGTGTGTGTACGTTCACACCATGGGTGGGTTCTAAATATTTTTACTACCGGTTCTGTGGGCGTGGCTTATTTTGTGGGCGTGGCTTGATGGTCATGTGACAATTATTTAGGATTTAGCAGAGCTACTGGTCTACCAGGCTTTTAACTGCTTGTAGAGTTGTACATATCTACCCATTTATTTTTTGCAGGCATTGGTCTACTCATGTATTTTTGCAGGCACTAGTCTAATCATTTGTTTTCTTTTAACACTGATCAGCTATAGGGCAGCCCTTTGAAGCCCCGCGGCAAAAGTTTAAACAGTTTTTTTCCCTCTAGTCATCAGCTGGGATTCAGGAGGCAGCAATAGATTGGGGGTGGGGCCAAATAAAAGGTAAGAATAACACGGGGGGTGGGGGGACACGGGGGGTGGGGGGGCAGAACCGGTTCGGTGACATCATATTGTCACCGCTACCGGCTCTGGAGAACTGGCCGAACCGGGAGGAACCCACATGGATACATGGTTCACATGTATCTATGCATGCCTGGATTGAAGTGTTTATACGATGCGATATTTCCATTAAAATGCAAAACAATACATTACGCTGAAGATTATTTGTATTACTTATTATTTAATGGCCACTGTATTATTTAATGTATTATTTAATACTTATTTAATGGCCACTGTAAATAGAGACACGGTGGCTGTGGCTAAGACGCTGAGCTTGTCGATCAGAAAGGGGGCCCATCAGGGGGCTGCAGCTACTACTGGTTCCTCTTAAATTCTATACTTGGATCTTTCCTGCTGGGGCTTGAACCTTTTGATGTATGCTACAATTGAAAGGGAAACCCAGATTAAGAATGCCAGGGATTTATGACAATAAATATGTCTATTTCTACATCAGGCTACGCAGTCATCAGGGACGCGGTGGCTCCGTGGCTAAGATGCTGAGCATGTCGATTGAAAGGTCAGCAGTTCAGCAGTTCGAATCTCTAGTGCCATGTAATGGGGTGAGCTCCCCTTACTTCTCCCAGCTTCTGCCAACGTAGCAGTTCAAAAGCAGATAAAAAATGCAAATAGAAAAATAGGGACCACCTTTGGTGGGAAGGTAACAACATTCCGTGTGCCTCTGGCATTTAGTCATGCTGGCCACATGACCACGGAGATGTCTTTGGACAGCGCTGGCTCTTTGGCTTTGAAACGGAGATGAGCACTGCCCCCTAGAGTCGGGAACAACTAGTACATATGTACGAGGGGAACCTTTACCTTTTTAATGGTATAGATGCATATATTATGAACTAGGATTTGCCTTCAAATCTTTAAAGTCTTCTAACTCTGAGTATATTTCCATGTTGCTGTCCATATTTCCTCTCCATTAATATCAGGAATATGGCTGCCCTCCTTTGTTGTGGGGCAAAGAAAGATATTTCAATTTATGGGACTTACAAACCACCATGGATATCTCAGTGCTTCATTAAATTGCAAGGGAGTAGCATGAAGTATGAAGGGACACGGTGGCTCAGTGGCTAAGATGCTGAGCTTGTTGATAGAAAGGTTGGCAGTTCAGCGGTTCGGATCCTTAGTGCAGCATAACGGGGTGAGCTCCCGTTACTTGCCCCAGCTTCTGCCAACCTAGCAGTTCGAAAGCACGTAAAAAATGCAAGTAGAAAAAGAGGGACCACCTTTGGTGGGAAGGTAACAGCGTTCCGTGTGCCTTTGGCATTTAGTCATGCTGGCCACATGACCACGGAGACGTCTTCGGACAGCGCTGGCTCTTTGACTTTGAAACGGAGATGAGCACTGCCCCCTAGAGTCTGGAACGACTATCACATATGTGTGAGGGGAACCTGTATCTTTACCTAGCATGAAGAAATCTTCTTTAATTCTCCCTAACCTAAACATTATCCGGTCCAACCTATTTATAGTAAATATTGAAATTCAACAACAAAGAAATAATAACTTTTGAAGATAAGAGGTTGGGAATCTTTATGGAACCAGACAGTAGAGGGACTGTTATCTCAGGAGGCCTCCTAGCAATGAGATAAGCCTATCAGATACAGCTTGTTTCCTGCAAATCTATCTAATAAGTCATTATAGTTTGCCCGAGCAGATGGCAATGGCTCTGTTAGAGGAATTGATGGATGTGATATGATGTCATCAGTGAGCTGACATGGTTCACACAGTACTTGACCTCTAAGAAGAAGTTCTAACCGGTTATAATTCTAAATGGTGAACTTTCGTGACATTGGCTAAATGGAAAATAAGTGCAATTTGTATTTCTCTCTGCTAGTGTTTACCCCTTTCCCTGAACGCAACATAATGGGATTTGGTCCCAGAAGGTTTCAGGATATTGTTCGGAAGGTTTTACCCTGTAAACTTCCAAGGATTTCAAATACAAATCTAAATTTTAACAGAAGGATCCAGGGAATATATATCAAGTCAGATTCCTATTTGGGATTTTGCTCTCATTACACGTGTTCAAAAAATGAGCTTATGTGGTTTTATTGATCGTGTTGCTTAATGCCCTAAAGAGCAGAAAGATGGACAGAGTCAGCATTAATATTTTTAACTATACTTTAATTAAAATAAGGATATGCTCCCACAAGCCTTTTTTTTTTTTCAAGATTGGCAGATGAATCCTAGACCAAGCCTCACTGTTTCACATGGATTACTTCCAAGTAAAATTATTTTTTTAAACTCATTTGTTTTATTTTTCTGAGAATAGATATAAATAAACATCGATTGCCTGACCTTTCGGCTTCCTGCTTTGAAAGTCAACTCATCTCTTTTTTTTCTTCCTTGCACATGGAAACTTTTTAAATCAGTTGAAATTCTACAAAAAAAAATAATACTTGGAATGGTTATGTTTTGCTCTCCTCTGCCACGAAACTCTATTATTCTCCCATCCAAAAGACACGAACGTACTTCATTTTATAAAATATTGTAACTGTATTAAGTTTTTTTTCCCCACACTATTTATCTGGATCTGGGTAGGTTCCCATTAACTGACCGTATTTAGGGTGAACCACGCAAGGAATATAGAAATCATGCTGTCATTGATACAACTTTTATTTTGTATTTTGTGCTCACGGTGAAGCAAACTCGCTTTTATTGCTTTTTTTTTTCTTTCTGTTTCTAAAATGCTCTCTTTATGTGTTTCTGCAGATGGAAATTACTTGTTTGATAAAATGCTGCATACTTTGTGAATTCCTCGGGGAAACTAAAGGGCAGAAAAGAATGCGATCGTGCTTATATGATCAGATATTTCAACTAATTATGGAAAGAAATAATTAGCACATTGGGTTTTGTGCTCACTTTGAACTATTTATGTCATTTGTCAGTAGCACCCACTGTTTTCTCAGATATGTCTCTCTCTTTTTTTTCCCCTCCCATCCTGATAGCCCGAGTTCAGAGTAAAAGATTAATCAGATGTGAGTAAAGGAACTAACATTAGTGAAAAAACTATTATCAAGAAAGGAAAAAACACCAAGATTGAGGCTTGGTTGATTGTTTTCGGATGAACTGAAAATGCTTAATTAAAGTGCTAACGTCTTTTTTTAGGTACAGATATTTCCTCAATTAAAAACCTAGTTCCCCTTGTAAATGATTTTACATTTCCAATGATTTTTCCATAAACATAATTGCAGCCATCTATGGCAGTACAACTACTATCACTAAGGAAAATGTTCCAGAGATCCTAAATTATTTTAAAATGACAGCAAAGCTTAGGTTGAGTTTCAAACAGTTTAGCAATGAATTAATTTTACAGCAATTACTATGGTAATATGATTGTAATTTAAATTCACAGTCATAATTTTTTGTGAGGATGAGGGAAATGATGGGAAAGCTTGTTTTCAGTTCATCTAAAGCTGCATGCTATGTTATTCTTCGTCCCTGTTCTTTGCATTTATAGACTGGTTTTTGCAACTGAAAAGGAGATCTTGAATCTACCGACTGAACCCATGTTGTTCTTTTAAAGTTGTTCACTAAACCTTTGCTGATGTAAATTGATATGGCTGAAATGTACATAGCAATAGCAATAGCACTTAGACTTATATTCTGCTTCACAGTATTTCACAGCCTACTCTAAGCAGTATACAGAGTTGCCATATTGCCCCCAACAATCTGTGTCCTCATTTTACTGACCTCAGATGGATAAAAGGCTTAGTCAACTTCGAGCTGGTGAGAATCGAACTGCTGGCAGTTGGCAGTGAGTTAGCCTGCAGTACTGCATTCTAACCACTGTGCCACCACAGCTCATCATAACACCATATTGCATTCCTTGAGGGGGCCATTTTGCTTTCAGAAATAAAAAATTAAATTAATAAAAAAAAATTCTACAGTCAGAATTTAAGATTATATCTTTCAAACCTTTCGAAGGAAAGTCTTTACAATACCCCAATCCAGAGTTTTCAATAAAACCCATCATTGCCTTTGGTCCCCAACAGACATCAGAACATAGCTAGGTGCAAATCATGGACAGACAAGACAATAGTTTTCCAAGATTTTCTAATGCTTGGATGAACATCTTTGCAGCTTTTTGACTCAAAGGTGCTTTTTCAAAAGGTAATTGAACTGGGTTTTTTTTTCCTTTGAGGAAGAAGAAGAAGAAAATGTTTCACTTCTCATCTAAGAAGCTTCATCCGTTCTGAATGAATGGTGAGGGGATGGAAGGATGAGTTCTGACAGGATGATGGATTGTATTTCTTTGCGGTCATTGGGTCATTAGCACACTCTCTGAGAGATGTTGAGGCCATCTAGGGGTTTATCTATGCCTTCAATCCCCAAGTGGCCTTAACAGCTCTCAGAGAGAGTGCTAGTTCGGAGAACCGGTAGCGGAAATTTTGAGTAGTTCGGAGAACTGGCAAATACCACCTCTAGCTGGCCCCAGAGTGGGGAGGGAATGGGGATTTTGCAGTATCCTTTCCCTAGAGTGGGGTGGGAATGGAGATTTTGCAGTATCCTTCCCCTGTCACACCCACCAAGCCACACCACACCATGCCTACTAAGCCATGCCCACAGAACCGGTAATAAAAAAATTTGGATTTCACCACTGATCCAAGGTCATAATTTCAGCAGTAAGTTGCCTTATTTGCATAAACGTTGTCTCAATATTTCCAGTTTACGGAGAGTCTCAGTCATCCAGGTCACGGTTGTCCCAAAGGTGCTTTTTCAAGAGTCAACTGGACTTTCTGGTTTTTCTTTGAAGGCATTCTCCTTCTCATCCAAGAAGCTTCTTCAGCTCTGTATTTCCACTTATTATTCCCCAATAGTACCATCATTCCAGGCGCATTGGGTTTCAAACAGCTTGAACCAATGGGTTGAAATAGAATTCAGGGTGCTAAGATGTGACAGATACGTCCAGGGGAGCTACAGATAGAAAGATGATAAATAAGATGAATTTTAGTCTTTTTCATACTAAATCTTTCTGAATTTTTCTTCAAAACCATTTGGGTGGGGTCAAAGCCTTTGACACTTCCTATCACCTCTGCTCCACTCTCTGATTAGACTTTGCTTCTCTAAATGGCTCCTGCAATTAGCTCATCTAATTGTACCAAATCAATCTGACCCAAAAAAAAAAAATCCTGATTCTTTATTGTGACATCAGTTTGATGTTATGTTTTCATCTTCTTCTTCTTTTTTTTTTTTTTGGATGAAGATGAATTTTATATGTTGTTTTCAATCTGATGACAGATAGAATGACACGTGGTATGATAGGATGAATAATATTCATTCAGTGCAAATGATCTCTGTGCCATATGGTCTCTATTTCATTGATGTCTACAATATGGACCTTACGGGGCATAATCATGTTTGGCTGTGCTATCCTGCAATTTCAGTTTGATATTTGATTATCCCATGCAATGTTGCATAAATGCAGAAAGGGCTACCATCATATCTCTCTCTCCCTTTCCCTCCCTTTCCTCCCTCTCCCTTTCTCTCTCTCTCTCTCCCTCTCCCTCCCTCCTTCTCTCCTTCCCCCTTTCCCTCTCCTGCCCTCTCCCTCTCCCGCCCTCTCCCGCCCTCCCTCTCTCTCTGTATATATTTGACTAGAAAGAAATCAATTTCATGCTTAAAGAAGTAGACACTGTGTACAGGACTTCCTATTACACCATTCCTAAAAATGATTATACATGCAGTTCTTCTTCTTCTTCTTCTTCTTCTTCTTCTTCTTCTTCTTCTTCTTCTTCTTCTTCTTCTTCTTCTTCTTCTTCTTCTTCTTCTTCTTCTTCTTCTTCTTCTCCTCCTCCTCCTCCTCCTCCTCCTCCTCCTCCTCCTCCTCCTCCTCCTCCTCCTCCTCCTCCTCCTCCTCCTCCTCCTCCTCCTCCTCCTCCTCCTTCTGTGGTGGTTAGGTTGCACAGGAAGGCAAATGTAGAAAAGAAACTCTTCAAATAAACAGATGTAGAATTATACAGAGCCTTGCTATTATACATAGCAGTCAGAATCAGGAATTTCACCCATTAGATTTATTCTCATTTGTGATAAAGGCAATAATGACCATTTCACCCCATTATATCCAGTTGTTTTTTATATGGCAATTATACCTAATGTTGGCTGATGATTTCCAGTAGGGGGTAGGAGGCATGGTCAACACCAAGACTTTATTTAGTAAAGTGGACTATTTTTCTTGACAGGTGATGAAATGTGTTTGGTTTAGAAATATGTTGATTTTCATTTGAAATCTGATTTCCCAGGCAAGTACAATATTTCACATCCAATGTATTTTTCATTTGTCCCCGATCAACAGAAATGAAGGTAATTTCATTTTACATAATTTAAACAAGGAACGATTTAAAATGATGGATGAGGGTACCAGGATGGTGTGCACTGTAGACTGTTCTGTTCTTTATATGTTGGATCATGACATCTGAAATCTAGGATCTTTTGAGTGAAAT
This sequence comes from Pituophis catenifer annectens, assembly GCF_029215685.1. Lineage (NCBI taxonomy): Eukaryota > Metazoa > Chordata > Lepidosauria > Squamata > Colubridae > Pituophis > Pituophis catenifer. Next base: position 12,456,404 of record NW_027256884.1, on the reverse strand, counting down.
TTCAACATATATATCAGAACGAAGGGGAGGGAAGGGAAGAGCATGGATTTATAGGTGATATAAATTATAGTCATAATTCTTCTCAATGGCTTCAATTTTAAGAGGGACAGAACCCAACTCCTGCTCCTGTTGCAATCATTTTGTGGGTTTATTAAAATAGCTAAGAAAGTATAACAGTAGTAGAAGAATGGCTATGAGGAATGAGGTTAATTTCCCACACACTATTTAATTTAAGATCACAAAGTAAAACAGGAAAAGGGTGAAGGCCAAGGCTCAAGCAAAAAAAAAAATGGTCCTTGAAATTAAAGATGAATATTAGCTTGACAATTCTTGACCCGAAATTCATTCTGCAAAGAGCTTTGTTGTCCCATTATCTATTATTTTCTGTTTAATTCCTTTGCTTTGCTAGTTCTGTTTACCTCTATTAAAATGACAAAACATGTCATTTTACTGAGCTTCTTATTTTTAAATCCTTACTTTCATTCCTTTTCTTTATTGGGAATTTGCAGTTAAAACAAAAATAGCACGTATGTGAGAGATGTAGACAGATAGGTGAGATAGATGGTAGATAAATATGTATGTACTTTTATATATATAAAAATTGTTTTCAAAGCCTTGCTTTCATTCCCCCCTTTTATTGGAAACTTGCAATTAAAACAAAGGAAGGAAGGAAGGAAGGAAGGAAGGAAGGAAGGAAAGAAAGAAAGAAAGAAAGAAAGAAAGAAAGAAAGAAAGAAAGAAAGAAAGAAAGAAAGAAAGCAAACTTTTTTTACTATAAATAATTTTTGTCAGGGTTTTTTAAGATCTACTTAATTTTGGTAAGGAGTTTTATGTAACAGAAAGCATTTTTGGGTATAAGACCCAATGCCTACCAGATGTCTTTTTGTTATGCATTTAATGACTCACAAATTGCACTTCAAACTTGGAAAAATATAGATATGTAGGAATCAGATCCAACTTGCGCATTGATTCTCAGTTTGGTTGTTTTGATTAAAATTACATTTCTTCCCCCATCTCTACTGATCAGCATTCCCACGGCAGAGTTTGCTAACTTCATCAGAATTAATTGACTTGAGATAGGGATGTACAATCAGTTCAAAGCAATTAACAAAGTATGAAGGATTTTTATGCAGCTTGGAGAATATCATTTTTATTGTAGCATCAACTTTGGTGAGAGAGATCGTCTTTGGTTAAGTAATTTCTATATTGATAAGAAATTATTTTATAGCTTAATTTTTCCTCCACGTTAGAAGAATTATAGAGCTATGTTCAAGGGTGTATCATTCCTGTTTACTGCATGTCTTGAGTGAGCCCTCTTCTGTTGAAATAAAAGTTAAATGACTGTATAAAAGATAAAGGTAAAGGTTCCCCTCACACATTTGTGCTAGTCGTTCCTGACTCTAGGGGGCGGTGCTCATCTCCGTTTCAAAGCCGAAGAGCCAGTTCTGTCTGAAGACATCTCCGTGGTCATGTGGGCGGCATGACTAAATGCCAAAGGCGCACGGAACGCTGTTACCTTCCCACCAAAGGTGGTCCCTATTTTTCTACTTGCATTTTTTACCTGCTTTCGAACTGCTAGGTTGGCAGAAGCTGGGACAAGTAACGGGAGCTCACCCCATTACATGGCACTAGAGATTTGAACCGCTGAACTGCTGACCTTTCGATCGGCATGCTCAGCATCTTAGCCACTGAGCCACCGCGTCCCTGATGACTGCATATCCTGATGTAGAAATATTCATATTTATTGTCATAAATCCCTGGCATTCTTAATCTGGGTTTCCCTTTCAATTGTAGCAAACATCAAAAGGGCCAGTTCAAGCCCCAGCAGGAAAGATCCAAGTATACAACTTAAGAGGAACCAGTAGTAGCTGCAGCCCCCTGCAGCTTTTGAATATGCCCCCTTTTTCAAAGCCATATTGGTTACCTCTGTTTGTTTCATTCGCATTTTTAGATGTAGACCTGAAGCACACCAGGTGTGCTTTTAAAAGAGCATAAGTACGTCCCTTAAAAGAAGTTCATTATGTAATGTAATAAAAGATTATTTGCAGTTTAAAATGCAAATTAATTCACAGTTCATACAAGGTGGGGAACTGGAGTCTCCATTTCAAGTAACTCCTAGATGGAATTAATAAATAGGCAATCTGTACATTGGAGAACATGGTGGCTCAGTGGCTAAGATGCTGAGCTTGTCGATCAAAAGGTTGGCAGTTCAGCAGTTCGAATCCCTAGTGCCGCGTAACAGGGTGAGCTCCCGTGACTTGTCCCAGCTTCTGCCAACCCAGCAGTTCGAAAGCAGGTAAAAAATTCAAGTAGAGAAATAGGGACCATCTTTGGTGGGAAGGTAACAGCGTTCCATGCACTTTTGGTGTTTAGTCATGCCGGCCACATGATCACAGAGACGTCTTTGGACAGCGCTGGCTCTTCGGCTTTGAAATGGAGATGAGCACTGCCCCCTAGAGTTAGCAATAACTACCACTATTTGTAAGGGGAACCTTTACCATTACCTAATCTGTACATAGCATGGTGGAATTTATGGAATATTTCTAGGGGGAAAAAAACAAGTCTCTTCCCATGTTCTTATTTTCCAGTCTTCTCTCTTTTGGAACTTCAAAGATTAATAATACAGATTATTTGGGGGTGGAGTGGGGTTTTCCTCAGAAATAAGAAAGCACTTGGAGTCACTGTCAAGGAGTCAGTGGGCCTCAGAAACCCCAATTCCCACCTTCTCTTGAAATTCTTCTTGTGCAACAATTAACTGGACTCATTCAGGTAGTTCCAAATAGCTTTTGCATTAAAAAAAAAAAAGTGAATCAGCCATCCTGATGTCTTCCTTCTGTCCTGATTGGTGAAATTATATTTGTCTTTATAGAATCTGTTCCTTAAGCCAGCGGGAGATGTTCCCGAGATCCTAGTCTGGAAAATTGGAAATGTTTGTGGGGAAAGGAGAGTGAGACCTGTGAAATATTCTATAGGGAGCAAGTTGATCTCCTTGTTGGGTTATGAAGAGTGTAACCTACTCATCAAGAGGTGACTGCATTTCATCTGGGGAGCAATTTGTGCCTTGAATGGCTTGAGGACTATCTATCAAAGCTGGTCTTCCTGATGGACTTTCAGAATTGATGTTCTTGTTGAAGAATTTGGTGGATATTTTAAGAAATATATTAGGATATGGACACTCAAGATTTATTGTCTCTGGAAGACAGAAGCTTCTAAACTTTAGCCAGGCAGGGGGAAAAAAATTCTGATTTACATAGCAAGTGACTGAACGGTACTTGAGAAATTCTCCTAAATGTATTGTGGTTAAACATAGGAAATGCATGCCAGGAAGTTACTTTGGCATTTTAAACATTGTATAAATAAATAAAGATGTTAAAAATATAAATGTATCCAAATCAAATCTTTATATATGGACCAAATAAAAAAAAAATAAACCAGGGGAAAAAATCAGCAATATGGATACCATGAATATAAAAAGAATATAAATAACTCTTAAAAATTGAAAGAAAATCCTGTAACCATAACAATTAATAACACACTATTAATAAAAATGTTGCTTCTTGGAGATTTATAAAGAATAGTTATCCAGGAGAAAGGTTACGATGGCAATTAAGAGTTGTTAACAATTAGAAGTATTAACTTATTTTTCTTAAAATAATATTATAATCTTAGTTATTAGTTTCTGTTAGGTTTTTTTTATTTTTCATGTTTAAAATGTAATAATGTTATTATTTAAAAAGGAAGTATTAAGTATTGATTGCCACTGAGTATACAGTGGACATTTTAATAGTAAGACAGATTTTGCCTCTGAGTCTGAATAAGAAACAAGTTTGTGTTTCGTATTGCAATGCTTTTATTTGTTTTGCTTTCAGTGTTTCTGATATGGATACTTTCATTGTATCCTTGTAAACCACTCAAATACCCTACTGCAGGGGTCAGCAACCTGTGGCTCTGGAGCCGCATGTGGCTCTTTCATCCCTCTGCTGCGGTTCCTTGTTGCCAGTCGGTTCCACAATTGATAGGGCTTTCGGGTAGGACAGGTAGAGGAAAAAAGATGCCGCCCTAGGAGGAGACTCTATGGTGGGGGGAACCGGACTTCCGGTTTGCAGAGGAAAAAGGATGATGCGCTAGGAGGAGACTCTATGGTGGGGGAATCGGACTTCCGGTCTGCTCCAGAATTGAACGGGGGAATTCCGGTTAGGACTTTTGTGGCTCTCTAAGTGTTTAAGGTTGCCGACCCCTGCCCTAGTAAAATGAGGAAATGTACATATTTTTTAAAATAAACTAAGTAGTTGTTATTTTAGCCACTGATTCTCAAGAGTAAATTCACTGAGTTCAGAATGAGTTATTTCCAGAAAAAACAAGTTTAAGATTGAGTCTAAATGATTTTGTTCCTGAACACAAGGAATTGGGTATGCCTAGTCTAGTGAGAAGGAGGTAGAGTGTAATATGGTAGCAGTATTCCAGTATTTGAGGGGCTGCCACTAAAACGTGGGGGTCAAACTATTTTCCAAAGCACCTGAAGGGATGATAAGAAACAATAGATGGAAACTAATCAAAGAGAGAAGCAACCTAGGACTACGGAGACATTTCCAAACAGTGAGTACAATCAGCCAGTGGAATGGTTTGCCTTCCGAAGTTGTGGATGCCCCATCAATGGAGGCTTTCCAGAAGAGACACTGGACAGCTATTTGTCTGGAATGGAATAGAGTCTCCTGCTCAATCAGGGGGTTGGACTAGAGGACCTCTAGAAGGTCCCTTCCAACTCTAGTTATTCTATGTTCTATTTTCTAATATTCAGGGCTCTACTGTGTTACAGGCAGTAATGGAATTTACCTTTTTGTGCAAGCCTTTGTATTTATACTCAGTGTCATCCCAACTATTTTCAGGTACTGTTCTTCACTGTTGGTAAAGTTCAATTTTTCTAAGAAGTCAACAGCTAGACCCATAGTTCCTTTTAGAATGAAAAAAAAGAAAGTACTATAGTGTTGGATTTATTTCCCTAGAAACACATAACTGTCCATCGGTGCCTTAAAGTGAAAAATATCAATGCAGTGTAGAAAGTCATTTGGGCTGTGGTTATCTTAGATTTGCACAAATAGAGTTGGTGGATGAAATTTAGGTCCTGGAGTCACATGTTTTGCAAGCTTCGCCGATATTAATAACTGTTTTATTCCTCCTGTTGGGACAAATAGCCTCCCCATAAAACTTTTCATGCAGAATGAAAAAAATGGGGTACACACACTGGAAAAAAATATTCACATCCATCACCTACTTATGATGAACTGTCAAGGAGTATATTAAAATATGGGCAGCCTTTGGAAGGATCCCGGGAGGATGGGGGGGAGCAGGTGGGATTTAGTGATAATGGACAAATCTCAAACTACACCATGTTTTATAAGACTCTGTTTCAATCTTGTAATGTACACTTGACAATCATTGATTGTATTCTATTTTATTACCCTCCTCCTCTGCCTACGCTTCCTTCTCCTTCTCCTTCTCCTTCTCCTCTCCTCCTCCTCTCCTCCTCCTCCTCCTCTCCTCCTCCTCCTCCTCCTCCTCCTCCTCCTCCTCCTCCTCCTCTTCTTCTTCTTCTTCTTCTTCTTCTTCTTCTTCTTCTTCTTCTTCTTCTTCTTCTTCTTCTTCTTCTTCTTCTTCTTCTTCTTCTTCTTCTTCTTCTTCTTCTTCTTCTCTCCCTCCTTCCCTCCCTCTATCTCTATCCCTCTCCTTCTCTCTCACACACACACTCAGAAACACTTCATATTTTAAGTAAATTGGTAATCAGCTCAGACAACTTTGGCTGCCATGAATATTTGGGCTCTAAAATATAAATATATTTCCACAGTTCTGTTCTGCTTAAAATGCAAAACGTAACTTCTTATAAAGCTGGCATTTTCTGTTGCCATAAAATTATCTATAAGGGATAGTATTAAATACTGGCAGTAGTATATTAGAACGTCAGATCAGTTAAAATATTTAAAATACAGAATTGTCAAACAGTTATATAAGGAATGTATGTTGCTAGTATAAGTTTCAAAAGGCGAATAGTGGAACACTAACTTTTTAAATGAATGAAGGGGGGAGAAGGTGAAATGCTTGGGAAACTCAATTTATTTACTTACAATGTAAAACATGTCATCGTTAAATAAAGCATCTCAAATGTTTTAGCATTTCATTCTATGACATCATTGTGGTCAATGTACACAAGCACTTCTATTTATTTATTCAATTAAATTTAGATCTCTTCTGACTCCAGATAACTTATAATGGAAATAGTGGGGAGGAAGATAACATAAACAGTGAAAAAAGAACCAGAAAAGAAAGATGTGATACAATACGATACAATCAAATACAACTGAGACTCAACTCAACTTTCGTCGGGCCCTTAAAACCTACTTCTTTCAGTTAGCCGGGCTGTCCTGATTTTATGATGGGTTTTTAAAATTGGTTTTAAATTGAAATGTTTTAAATTATGGGCCAAATTATTTAATTTTAAAAGAGCCTTGGTAGTACAGTGGTCTAAAGCACCCTGTTATTAAGACCAGCTGCCTGCAATTACTGCAGGTTCGAATCTCGCCAGGCTCAAGGTTGACTCAGCCTTCCATCCTTTCTAAGGTAGGTAAATTGAAGACCCAGTTTGTGGGGGCAATAAGTTGACTTTGTATAAAATATACAAAAGTATGAAGGCTATTGCTTAACACATTGTAAGCCGCCCTGAGTCTCCGGAGAAGGGCGGCATATAAATCAAATTAAAAAAAAAAATACCTCCAAATTTCTGTTTCTCTATTGTTCTGTCTCAGCTCCCCAAACATGACAAACCCTCTAAAGTGAACCCTCTAAAGGATTCCTTTATTAGGAATGCCGGCAGCCCCAGCAAAAAGTGTCTCTCGCAGGCTAACAAGGCCATCCGGCCAGAAGATTAATAGTTTTTTTTTTTTGTTTTTTTTTTTATTTGACTTATATGCCGCCCTTCTCCGGAGACTCAGGGCGGCTTACAATGCGCTAAGCAATAGCCTTCATCCTTTTGTATATTTATACAAAGTCAGCTTATTGCCCCCACAAACTGGGTCCTCAATTTACCTACCTTAGAAAGGATGGAAGGCTGAGTCAACCTTGAGCCTTGGCGAGATTCGAACCTGCAGTAATTGCAGGCAGCTGGTCTTAATAACCAGCTTAATAACAGGGTGCCTTAGACCACTGTACTACCAAGGCTCTTTTGTCTGCCAGACCTATTCATCTCCACCTCCTGCCTTCTATCCCCAAAGCTAGGGTGGAGCCTTGCTAGCAGCAGTGGCTCTTCCTTCACCAGGATCGGCCCAAGGCTTTCCACTGGTCTCCCTATGCTTCTACGCAGCTATGTGTCAGGCACAGGACCCAGCTGTTCCTCTTCTTCTTCATCAGCCACATCCAGACCTGGGGGCTCTTAACTCTCCATCTGAAGGCTGACAGATGGCCCAGGTTCCGCTTCTCTCTTTCTCTCCCTCTCCCTCCCTCCCTCTCTCTCTCTCTCTCTCTCTGTAGAAAAGCAATGTTGATTCCAGTGCTTCTTGTCAGCGTCTCTTGGTGGCGCAGCAGACTAAAGCACTGTTAAGTAACACCAGCTGCCTGCAATTACTGCAAGTTCAAATCTTACCAGGCTCAAGGTTGACTCAGCCTTCCATCCTTTCGAGGTAGGTAAAATGAGGACCCGGTTTGTGGGGGCAATAAGCTGACATTGTATAAAAAAGAACACGGCATAGGGGGGCCCAAAAGCCCTACTAAGCAGGTATATACAAAAGTATGAAGGCTATTGCTTAACGCATTGTAAGCCGCCCTGAGTCTCCGGAAAATGGTGGCATATAAATCGAACCAATAAATAAATAAACTTTGTGTGGGGTTTGCCAAGAAAAGCCTTTAGCAGACTGCCAAAGACATCAAAGTTTGGTAATAAAGCCAACAGGCAGGTTATGAAGAATTTGTTTTGGACTAAGCTGAGAATGAATCAATTCTCAGCTGTTTTAATAAAATAAGTTTGTTGGGGATTGAATTGTGTTTGGTAATCACTACTTGGGCCTAGTGGTGGGTTCCTCCCAGTTCGGTCCGGTTTCGGCCGAGCCGGTAGCAGTGATGATATGACGTCACCGAACCGGTTCTCCCCCCCCCCGCCCTCCCCCCCCCACCCACCCACCCATGTTATTCTTACCTTTTATTTGGTCCCACCCCCAATCTATTGCTGCCTCCTGAGTCCCAGCTGATGACTAGAGGGAAAAAAAACTGTTTAAACTCTTGCCGCGGGGCTTCAAAGGGCCGTCCTACAGCTGATCAGTGTTAAAAGCAAACAAATGAGGCGGGTCGTAAGTGCGAGGACTGGTCGTAAGTGCGAGGACCTTCCAGAAATGACTCTGACCAGCTAGCCATGCCCACCTAGTCACATGACCTCCAAGCCACACCCACAAAATAAGCCACGCCCACAGAACCGGTAGTAAAAAAATTTAGAACCCACCCCTGCTTGGGCCTCAGTCACAACAGCAACCTCAACATCTCATGAAGGGTTTCACTGGCATTGCCTACTTAACCCAGCCCTGAGGAATAGTGTTGCTGGCGCAACATGCCCAGTTCTGTGCCTTGTGTGTTTGTGCCTTGTATCCTGGACTGTTCAACTCCTGGACTGCTTGTGTGCCTGTGGACTCGGTTACCCAGCGAATCTTGCTGTGCTGAACTCAGAATCTAAACTTATGTGATGGGGGGTGTTTTCTAAGGACCTTTTTTTTTGGGGGGGGGTTGAATAAACCCCTGTAGAATTATTGCCATGTGTGTGTGGGAGGAGTGGGACATCAAATATGGCAGTACAAAGAGTTAAATCATAATTTGTGGGAATCGGGGGTCCCAAATTCATAAATGGAGGAAGTCCCATACAGCTCAAAATCTTATTGCTTGAATTGTTCTTTACTGCTGTGACTTGTTTCTTCTTATTGTTTGGCCTGTTGGAACATCAGCTAGTAAGGTTACCTCTAACAACCAGAACAGACATTTATATTATTAATAAAGATAGAGTATCTTTATTAATAGTAATAAATATATACTACCTGTAGGTAGAACCTCATATGTAACGCAATGGTGGGTTGCTACTGGTTTGCCCCGGATCGGGCAAACTGGTAGCGGTGGTGGCGGGAGGCTCCGCCCACCTGCCCGGACATCTCTGCGCATGCGCACAAGCTTCCTAGCCCACGAGTGAACCGATAGCGGCCGAAATTGAAACCCACTACTAATGTAAAGGTTTATTTAACATTTCCTCATATGAAATGAGGTTAGCGAAATAGAAACCAGCACCCACGATCCATAGGACTTTCTGCAAATTAGTAATACGTCCTCATCAGGGGAGATTCGCGGAAAACCAGCTGTTCTTCTCCATTTTTTTTATTCTCCCCAAGGCTTTGTTTGAGAGTGAGTAATTTTTTTCTAAGACTGACAACGCAGCATATGTCAAAAAAAATTACATTTATAAAGCTCAGTTCAAAGACGGAACCAAAAATCTGTGTTCCTTGCCCTTTAGTTGACATTGTGGGTGCATAATTAAAATTAAACAGAAATCAAGAGGCCCTTACATTCATACTTTATAATGTTTTCATATTCGGATTGAAGACTACATAAAGACACGTATCTCTGTGTACCTGCTATTAGCAAGATTGCAAACTCTGGAGACGGGAGATGAGATGAAAGGTAAAACTGCTCACCCAGGTGCCAATTTCACAACTGTCTTGGTGAGAATTGTGCTTTTGTGTGTCTTACCTTAATCGCACTTTAGAGATTAGAAATGGCCAACCTTTGCTGCTTTGGAAGTTCTCCAAAGAAAATATTAAAAGCTTGGAAAAGCTTTTCCATCTTCTTCTAATTCATGGTTTTTATAACGTACTTCAAAACAAAAGTGTGAACTTCTGAAAACATGCCTGACCTTTCCATGGAGTAAGAAGTCATCTCCTTGCTCCTAGGGCTTATTCCAACTACCGACAGGCTATAGTAAATGATGGGTGGTGAAATGGAAACCACAGTAAAAACACTTTGTTGCACAACTATTAGATTCAGTCTGTTAATGAACCGTTTGCATGAAAGACTATATCCATGTCTTTCCACCTTTGCCTCAAATTTAATTGTGATTTTAGCCGCATCAGTGAATATCTCTGCAAACAGCTTTTGTAATCTTGGTGTTATGGAATGTATTCCAACGGTTTAGGAAATAATCAAATTTTAACTTCTACGATGAAAGGAAAGCTTTTTTACCCCTCCTCCTTACTTCTTGCATATCTTTTCGATGAAGGGAGGAATGTTAAGATTTATATAGATGATGGAGGAGAAGTTGCTTGGTCTAGCTTGGCAGAGGATAGATAGAAAGGCAGAAAGGAGGGAATGGATGTCTTTTTACTGCATTATAAGCTGCTAAGAGTTGAGGAAGAAAGGAAGGGAGGGAGGGAGGGAGGGAGGAAGAGGTGATATTCAGCTGGTTTGTACCAGTTCGGGCGAACTGGTAGCGGCGACTGTGAATGGGACTACCCACTTGCCCCGGCTCTATGATGTCCTATTTAGGCATGTTTTCGAGGCTGAGCGCATGCACGGGAGGCACACAAGCATGTGCAAAGGCTGGGCACATGCACAGAAGGAGCGTGCGCACACAGGGCAAACTGGTGGTAAGAAAATTGGAAACCTACCACTGGAGGGAAGGACGGAGGGAGGGAGGGAGGAAGGGAGTTAGTTTTATAAGAGGAAAGAAAGTTAAAAGAGACCAACTTCTAAAGTGTCATTTGAAGAAAGAAGTGTTGGTAATCAGAAGAGAAGGCCTGTTCTTTTATTTCCCTTGAAATATCTATTTGTAACTTAGCAACCTGTGAAGGAACATAACAATTGCTAATTGAGATAGACCAAGCTGTGGTTGAAAGACAGAAAAAAGGGTAGTTGGTAGGTTGAAAGGTTGGTGGTTGGATCATCGGGGTTGAGTAACTTGGCATCCCAAGTATTTTCTGAATAGTGAAATAGTCTAATTAAATAAAAGCCATGCTACATTTGAAATATAAGCTAAAATGCTCTGCTTCTTGCGTGCTTGAGTGTAGTGGAGTGTAATTTTGAGCTTGGTAAGTTGAAATGGCTGTCTCAGTTCAAAACAGTTTACTCTCTGTAGGAATGTGGGCCTTGCCATACAATACAGATAGACTTCGGCTTACGACAATTCATTTAGTGACCATTTGAAGTTACAAAGGCACTGAAAAAAGTAACTTGAGACCATTTTTCACATGAGCATTGCAGCATCCCTGAGGTCACATGATCCAAATTTGGTCGCTTGACAAATGACTCATATTTATGACGATTGCAGTGTCCTGCGATCCACTTTTTGTAACCCTCTGACAAGCAAAGTCAATGGGGAAGCCAGGTTCACTTCACAACTGTGTCGAGAAAGGGTCGTAAAAGGGGGCAAAACCTGGTTAACAAACATCTCGCTTAACAGCAGGAGTTTTGGGCTCAATTGTGGTCTTAGGACAACAAGATAATGTACATCTTGCTCTGATGGTCCACAATAAAGAATTCATCCGGTCATGTTATTCTCCTTATAAGCGTAATTCCATCAGTAAAAGCAGAGGTGGTATCCAGCCGGTTCAGACCGGTTCGCCCGAACCAGTAGCAGCTCTATGCCATCCTATTTAGGCACGTTTTTGAGGCTGGGCGCATGCGTGGACGGGGCCCGGTCACATTTGCGAACTGGTAGGGAAAGTAAATGAATACCACCCCTGAGTAAAAGGGTGAATATTTTCCACCTCCTCTTTCTTCTGCAGTCATTCTGAGCATCGGGTCATGATGGTCATGATGGGAAAGATCAGTGAGAAACTTTGTGTCATAAACAAACATCGCTTAGGGATACGGACAAAGGTTTTGAGAACATGTGGTATCCCTTGGTTGTTTTTATGCAAAAGGAATTAAGCATCTTCGTCTCTCACACCCTGTTAATGATTTGCTAGAAGCAAGGTTATGGCACTGCTATGTTTAAAGACAGTTGTGCTATTTTTAATTAGTTCATATGTACAATACGGTTGCTTTTCCTTTAAAAAAAAAAAAATACCAGGACTTTTTCCCAAGTTTCTCTCAGTCATCGCTTATCTCGCATCTACAAATAGCCATTCTTCCTGTATATGAGATATGCATTTGTTTTCTTTCCAATATGTTCACCCAGAGTTTATTTCATGCAGGATATAAAAAAAAAAAAAAAGACACAAAGTCGCATTATGAAAGATTATTTGTCTTTAAGTTAAACATTCATCAAAATAGTTCAACTTAAGTTCAGTCCCTTCTTCTGACATTATAGGTCAGTAGAGCTACTGTTATTTCAGTTAGCGATTGTATAAAAGAGAACGTTGAATTCAGACAGGACTGATTACATGCGTATGACTAACAAGAATTTCCTAGTTTTAAACTTGGAGGTACTCAGAAAGTGAGGAGAAAAACAAAGGATCTGTGTGTGCCTTACACAGACACATTCTTAATGATAGCTATGGTTCCAACAGTTAAAAACCTCTCAAGCGAAAGCAAGGCTTTGCAGCTTTGAAATAAAAGCACTGAAAATGTTCAGATGAACCCCGAGATATTAAATAAGTGCCCCCCAAAGTAGTGGGAAAATACAGAATATCGTAGAGATTGGTGAAAGAGGTCCCTTTGTGGTCCCATTTTCACTTTTCTTAAGCAAAATAATAGAACAGAAAGAACGGAACAGAACAGAACAGAACAGAACAGAACAGAACAGAACAGAACAGAACAGAATAGAATAGAATAAAATAGAATAGATTAGATTTTTTTATTGGCCAAATGTGATTGGACACACAAGCGATTTGTCTTGGTGCATATGCTCTCACTGTACATAAAAGAAAAGATACGTTCATCAAGAATCATAAGGTACAACACTTAATGATATCCATAGGGTACAAATAAGCAATCAGGAAACAATATCAATATAAATTGGAAGTGTTAGGATATGGTTTGAGCCTAACAAGTTGTCCAGGCAATATAAGTGTACTGTAACTTTAATCTGTAAATGTATTATGTGACTTTAATGCTGAGTCATGCCGTAATTAGGTAATCACTGGTTGTGAGAGTATTTAAGCAAGGTATTGTAACGTGTTCAGTTGCTGCTATGATATGCTGCCATTGTGTATGAAGCTGATGTGATATGCTACCAGAGTACAATATGCTGCCATAGTGAGGAGTTGCTATCTGCTATCATCGTGGTTTGTGAACCAGAGTGAGTTTGTTATTCTAACCAACTACTGTCTGTTTGGTAAGAAGATATCTGTAACTACTGGACTGATTTAACTGGCAAAGACTTGGAATTTGTTTAAAGACTATGAGACTGTTTTTCTACTATAAAGTAAGCTTTTGATAAACCAGTTTGCATATCTCTTATTCATTGCTCTCAGCAACGTTTCCTTGTGCATTTACTCTGCTGGTTGGTAACACAACACCAATATCCTTAACAGTAAGGATACAAGCAACAAAATTACAGTCATACAGTCATAAGTGGAAGGAGATGGGTGATGGGAACGATGAGAAGATTAATAGTAGTGCAGACTAATAAGATAGGAAGTTCCTTCTATCACCAATGCTCTTTCTCTTGATGTAATTTGGATCTTTCTTTTTTTTGCTCTTGTGGTCAAGAGTTGAGGTTAAAATCAGACTTGCAGAAAAAAACTTCCTTCCTTCCTTCTTTCCCTCCTTCCTTCCTTCTTCCTTCCTTCCTTCCTTCCTTCCTTCCTTCCTTCCTCCCACCCTCCTGCCCTCAATTCTAAGCAGTTTAGCATGCAGTAAAAAAGCATCCATAAAACCCTACATCTTCTTTTAACAACACTTTAATTTGCAAAATTAAACATTTGCTCATTTCTCAGAAGGCCAAAAATGAGACAAAAGTTTAAATAACTACCCTGAATTGGTGTTTAGTAGTAACTCAGCATAGATTATATATTTATTTAAATTCAGAAGAACTACTTTCTTGTGTGAGTTTCTTTCTTCTTCTTTTTTTTTTGTACTTCTGCATAAACAAGAGTTTTAATCTTCCCCCCCCAGTCTTCTGTAAAGTACAGCTACTTTAGAGAAAACAATCGAAATGCATTATACTGAAAAACTGGCGCCTTAGGCTAGCCGCAGTTATAACTTAATTATTCCTTTCCTGTTTAAAGGTTTTCCCATAGTTCTCTACCTTTAATACTTTCCCCGCAAATGACAAAGCAGAAGGATAGTCCCCCAAATTATTCTTTTAAAAAATAAATTACCGCCAACAGTGCTGCTGTCAAGACTGCCATTGCTATCTATTGTCTTTGTAATGGAATTTTCTGAGGGAGATTTTAAAAACAAAAACAAAAAACAACAACCTCCTATCTGAATTTGTTGCCAAGAAAAATAGGGAAGAAACATTGAAGTTATTTTCAGACAACTATGTCGGAGTTTTCTTTATGCAAATACATTGTTTAATTGTAGAAATTCTTACAAGGTGGTGAAAAACAAGAGTTTGTATTTTTGAAAAACTGAACAGGCTTGGTAGTATCTATTCCAAATGGAATTCCCAATTTCCACACAACTTTGGAATAGGTGTAGGGCAAAGAGAGAGACCAAAATTTTCACATCTCTAAGATGTCTGCTGGAGTGGAGATCATCTCTTCAGAAATGGGCAGTTAATTGAGGAAGACTATTCATTTTGCTGTTGTTGATGAAGGAGATAGTTGACTCTGGGTAAACACACAGAATAATTTGAACATAAATCATAAGTGGTCCATATAAAATATGTATCATAGCGAGAAACATTCCATTGTCCATATAGACAGTGCGCAGGCTAAAATGAGATAATTGGGAACTTACCCATAAAGTCAGCCTAAATATATTATCACAAGTATGTGTGAGATAATATTAGTTTTAAAAAGATTCTATGGCACTGTAAACTCAGTCTCATTAGAGGCTGCATTTAAAAGGCTTATAAAGTTACTCATTAATGCTATCTGGTTGTATCTCCACCGCTTTTTCATTAAAGAAAATTCAGCAGAAAGCATTTTCTCCTGATAGCAGGAACCAATTTGCAATAAATGTTCTGGAAATCACTAGGGAAGCCATTACTGAGGTCTAATAAAAACAGACAAGCGTAACTTGTTCTATATTTTTGTTTCAATCACATACAGATGAGACCCCGCTCTCCACACCAACCACAAGAGACAGCCTTGACAAACTTTCGCTAACTGGCCACGGACAACCTCTTCCTCCCGGGTTCCCGTCTCCTTTTCTATTTCCTGATGGATTGTCCTCCATAGAAACCCTCCTGACAAATATCCAGGTAGGTCGCCACAGAGCAAGGCACAAAAAAAATTCCTGGGAACAGATGTCTTTCACTTCAACTAACACTTCATTCATTTGAACTATTAAAGGCAGCAACGTAATCAAACAAGCTTTAAAAATCCACCTTTTTTTTTACAACCCTTTAATCCCATTATTTGGGATGGAGTCAGGGCGACAGAATGTTGCTGAGCACTTACTGGCCGGTCACCTTTCCTAACACCTACAGTAGACATTTTCTCTTTGTGCCCTGATAAAGAAACATCTGTCGCTGCCTAGGATTGAACTCTCAACCTTCTGAGTGGGAGGCGAGCGTCTTCACCTCTCGGCTAATGCACCGGTCTAAAAATCCACCTAAATGCCACTTATAAAATAGGATTCATGGACAAATGTGCTGCTGAGACTTTGGAGATTCTTCTCTGTTGAAGAATAAATATTCACAGGGATCATTCTGAATTCATTTTTTTTTTATTTGATTTATATGCCGCCCTTCTCCGGAGACTCAGGGCGGCTTACAATGTGTTAAGCAATAGCCTTCATACTTTTGTATATTTATACAAAGTCAGCTTATTGCCCCCACAAACTGGGTCCTCATTTCACCTACCTTAGAAAGGATGGAAGGCTGAGTCAACCTTGAGCCTTGGAGAGATTCGAACCAGCAGTAAATTGCAGGCAACTGTGTTAATAACAGGGTGCGTAGACCACTGTACTATCAAGGCTCTTCTGACTTCATTGAGGGCATTCAATTGACTGAGCCTTTTGGAATGAAAAGTTTCCGATGGCATTGATTGACCTGCAGAAATATGCCTTTAATACAAAAGTCGCTTTAAGAATTTGTGTTTCAAACAAATGTGTTTGAGGATAAAGATAAGGGAGGTACTAGGTTTTCTGAAAATTTCCTAGGAAGGATTTCTAGACATCTCCCTATGTTTAAAAGAAGAACTAACTAGGAACTTCCTTCCTAGTATGAATATAATTTAGAGTTACTAGTATTAAAAGCGACAAGAGAGGGGCATGGTGACCTAGTGGTGAAGACACTCATCTTGAGAGTTCAATCCTAGGTACCGGCAGATGTTTCTCTCCTAGGGTACAATGAAAAAAAAAAATCTGCTGCAAACTTTGTGTGATGTCAGGAAGGGCATCCGGCCAGTAAACACTCAGCTCTAGCCAGCCACTCCAACTCTAGCCTGAATTAAGGGATTACGGGGTTGTAAAAAGGAAGTTTTAGTGTTGAAAGAGACAAAAAGGAGAGAGAGGTAAATAGATGAGAGACAGAGAGAGACAGAGACACAGAGAGGGAGGGAGGGAGGGAGGGAGGGAACTTAGAATAGTTTGCAAGCTTAGTTTACACTGTTGAAGTCCTAGAAGACTACTGAGCACCACATTAAGACTTAATAGATTCAGGTAGATTGGGGTATCAAAGATTAATATAATAATAAACCATAAAAAACAGCATTAAAACTCTCTATGAAAAACGGGAGCGTAATTATGCTCATAAATTTTTAAGATTCCAGACATGAGAGGTGTACAAAATTAATAGCTGGTTTGAGAAAGGATAAAAGATATTTATTGTTTCTGTGTTGTTATTTAGCCCTACACAGGGAGATACCTAATTCGATCCTATTATCCAAAGGAAGCTGAAAATTAAACCACCAAGCAAAAGTCAAGCCAGGGTTCCCCCAACTTGGCAAAATTCTCTCCAGCTTCCTCTCTGAGGACACTTTTGTTAGCCAAAGGGTACATCTCAGTGGTGAAATCCATATTTTTTTACTACCAGTTTTGTAGGCGTGGCTTGGTGGGTATAGTGTGGCTTGGTGGGCGTGGCAGGAGAAGAATACTGAAAAATCTCCATTCCCACCCCACTCCAAGGAAAGGATACTTCAAAATCCCCATTCCCTCCCCACTCCTGGGGGAGGGTTATTGCAAAATCTCCATTCCCACCCCACTTCTGAGAGAAGAATATTGCAAAATCCCCATTCCTTTCCCACTCCTGGGGGAAGAATATTGCCACTGCGTCCCTTTTTCTGGATTGGAGAGAGATCCGAATCACGGCGTGTTGATTCTGAACCAAGGACATACATAAATATCTTAGCTTGAACATGTTGGTTTCCTTATGAACAAGATTTCCCATCGATCAACCTGTAAAATGGCATAAATAGTGCCTTTAGATTCACTTCCAGAAGATGCTTCAGATAGCAAATATAGCTTTGGTCTGCAATTCATGAAGGCACTTTTCAGGGGAGCCTGGGAGATGATGTGGTTGCCTTCCTTAAAGAGTTGTAAGAGTTCTTTTTTTTTTCCAAAAAGTTTTTTATTTTTTAAACAAAAACAACATTAAAACATCAACTTTCCAAACACTTACAGACAGTATTTTGATCGGTGAAAATCATTTCGTGCTCTCAAAAATGTTCAAACTCTCATTATATGACAGATATTCTTACCTCTAACAGAAAAAAAAAAAACAAGTGCTTAAACATTTTATCCAAATTTCATTTCATATATAATATTTCATCTCCAGGCTTTATTATTTATCCATTAATAAAATAATTCCCATATCAAATAATATTGCTTATCTTCCTGTTCTCTTATTTCAAATGTCAATCTACTCATTTCAGCACAGTCCAACCTTTTCTTAATACTTTCTTCGTCAGTAATCATCTTCTCTCCTTTCCATTTTTTTGCAAATACAATTCTAGTCGCTGTTAATATATTCACATTCAAATATTGTAATTCTTTGTTGAATGTCTCTGGTAAGATCCCTAATAAAAATACAGAGTTGTAAGAGTTCTATAAGCCACCTCTCCCAAATTATTTATGAAGCTATAGACACCTCGTCCCAAAGGTGCTTTTTTCAAGAGGCAACCAGACTTTCTTGTTTTTCTTTGAAGACGTTTCGCTTCTCATCAGAGCTGAAGAAGCTTCTCTTGGATGAGAAGGGAAACGTCTTCAAAGAAAAACAAGGAAGTCCAGTTGCCTCTTGAAAAAAGCACCTTTGGGACAACCATGACTTGGATCAGTGATGGGTTGCCCCCGGTTCACACCGGTTCTATAGAACCGGTAGTAAAACTGGTGGGAGGCTCCGCCCACCAACCCCAATGTCATCAGAATGCTTCTGCGCATGTGCAGAAGAGTGGGCGTCCACACGAGCAAAGAGAGAGCGCACACGTGGCCCTGTGGCGAACCGGTAGTAAAGTTAAGTAGAACCAGCCCTGACCTGGATGACTGAGAATCTCCATAGACACTTTAGACACGTCTTATAAACAGCTGAAAGACTTCCCATTCTGCCTTCTACCACATGGATATTTGACATTGGGATCGTATTTTCCAGGTGGGATTTGTGGAAGCAAATAAAACTAAGAGAGGAATCGCAGGTGTCACTGACTTGTTGGTCCCCAGAAGTCCCCAAAGAAAAAAGTTTATGAGGAAGATATTCTAGGGGGAAAAAAAATCCACTCCCAATTTTAGATATAAAGACATCAACAGATATACCAACCATGGCGAGAAATAAACTTTAATTCTGTTTTTCAGGAAATGAAAGAAAAGATAGTGAGGAGATAGGATGTTCTTTAGCAATAAAGAGCAGCTACACTTTATTAAACCATTCTGTGTTCATACCTTTTTGTAGGCTTTAAAATGCAGTTATGTTTACCTTCTGGTAATGATTTGCAAATCAATTTAAGTGTAATCAATAAATTGATCGATTCATTCTTAGAGTAATATAATTGATCAACTAAAAATAGTTCACAATCCTATTATTAATTCATGGTTTATACGGAATGATATGTATGTATACAGAGCTGAGAATGCTGAATAAATTTCACTTCTTAATAATCTGAAGATCTGCTGTAAAATAGAAGCATATTTGTTTTATAAACAAAACAAGTGCTAATGATGTGACAGTTTAAACGTAGTCTGAAGGATGAAGTCATGTAGATAAAACAAAAGAATGATTGTGTTTGTATGTGGGAAGTTTCTCTACTGCACAATAATTTGCAAACATTCACTCAAACAAAAGCTGCAATTTTATTCCCACAATTTTTATCTGGTTTCTGCCAGTGTTTATGAGATGTTAATAAAAGGGGAAAGCTAACAGGTTCTCTACTGTTGTTTACTTGGGTAGGTATGACTTCTGAGTTTACTGAATAATGAATTGGTTGGTTAAACAGCGTTATCAAGAGCTTTCAAATGATTTATTTAAATGATTTACTGGCAATTTAAAAATAGTAGTTAGAACCAAAAGTGGGTAGGCCAGTTCAAATTATGACTTTAATCTTGTTTTATTTCAAAGTTTGATTAAAAAAACAAAATAAAAATGAATTCTGTGAAATAGAAAATTATTTTCAAAGAAGTCATTTGACTTTTTTTGATATACTATATTATTATATTATATTATATTATATTATATTATATTATATTATATTATATTATATTATATTATATTATATTATATTATATTATATTATATTATATTATATTATTATTATATTATTATATTATATTATATTATATTATATTATATTATTATAATGAGTTCACTGAGTGAATCCTACAAAATATCCAAGTTGTAATATTGATTAATCAATTAATTTCTTTACCATTTTCAATTAAATGTTTTATAGGACAATTTATGCACAAAAACTACGTAAAAACAATGGAGGGACTTAAAAATAACTATGGGCATTAAAAACAGATATAAAGTCAAGAAACTGAAATAATAATAATAATAATAATAATAATAATAATAATAATAATAATAATAATAATAATAATAATAATGTTTTAAACAGGTGCCTAAATCTTATTAGGTTTGTCATCTACTTTCCCAGTGAAGCAAGCAAAGAAGACATGATTGTAAGGGGAATAAAATAAAATACAAATATAAAGGTACAATTGAAACACATTGAAAGTTGCATTTTTTTTACTCCAGTGGTGTCAGGGGCCACAGCTGTGCAATCCAAGCTCTTGTCCTGACTTTTTTGACTCCTTTGGCACATATCACTGATTTTTGCTTATTTAATGTTGAAATGTGGGTTTTTGGGGGAAATCATTCTGGTTTGAGATAGCTGAGAAAGCCTTTTGCCTCCTTGGAGATATATGAATGCTTTTCTTCCATAAGCTGTTCAAAAAAAAAAAAAGGGAAGTATTTGGAGAGACCAAGAAAAGTGGACTGTACTTGAATCTGGGCCTGGAAATCCATGTGGCATAAGAGCTTCAAGTGTTAAGAGCAACATGATACTGGAAGTATTTTCCTTCTGTCAAGTTGGGTGCTTTCTCTTTAAAAAGTTGGCTCATAATATCAAACTTATATCCCTATGCAAACAGTGGAAAATAACAGAATAACATAATTAGAAGGGAGCTTGGAGGTTTTCAAGTCCAAGGCCCGCTGCTGAAACAGGAAACTCTGTATCAGTGATGGCTAACCTTTTTGCCATCACGTACCAGGAAGGGGGGTGGGGAAGATTCGTGTATGCGCGTGCCCACACCCATAATTCTATGCGTCCCGACCCACACATGCACGCGCAACCCCCCTCTCCCCCGCTCCTAGCACACGATAGCCCGGCAGGCCTGTTTTTCTTTCTCACCTGGCTCCAGATCCTCTCTATGCATCGGGGGAGGGCGAAAACAGCCTTCCCCACCCCCTCGGAGGCGGGAAACGGCCCATTTCCCAACTTCCTAAAGAGCCTCTCTAGGAGTCTCTGGATGCTGGAGACAGCAAAAAATGTCACTTCCTGTCCAACCGGAAGTTGGGAAACGGGCCATTTCGGACCTCTGGAGGGCCTCCAAGGGGATTGGGAAAGCTGTTTTTACCCTCCCCAGATGCATACAGAGGATGTGGAGCCAAGTGAGAAAGAAAAACGGGCCTTCCCATGCCCCCCCCCAGGCCCTCCGGAGGCAGGAAACAGCCATTTCCCTACTTCTGGTGGGCCCAGAAGGCCCAAAAATCAGTTGGCCAGCACACACATGCATGCCGGAGCTTAGTTGGCGTGCCAAGTGACATGGCTCCACGTGCCACCTGTGGCACGCGTGCCATAGGTTCGCCATCATGGCTCTATATCATTTCAGACAAACGGTTGTCCAATCTCTTTTTTAAAAATGTCCATTGTTGTAGCACTGTAGAAAGTTGCTGTAGAAAGTTGTTCCACTGATTAATTTTTCTTGCTCAAATTTATTCTTAGTTCTAGGTTGGTTCTCTCCTTGATTAGTTTCCATTCTTGTTTCTTGTTCTGCCTTCAGATGCTTTGAAGAATGAGTTGACACTCTCTTTTTTGTGGTAGCCCCTCAAATATTGGAAGACTGCTATCATGTCACCCCCTAGTCCTTCTCTTTGTTAGACGCACCCAATTCCTACAACCATTCTTCAAAAGTTTTAGCTTCCAACTCCCTAATCACCTTTGTTGCTCTTCTCTGTACTCGTTCTAGAGTCTCAGCATCTTTTGATATCATGGTGACCAAAACTGGATGCAATAGCCCAAGTGTGATCTTACCAAGGCATCATAAAGGGGGAGTAACTCCTCACGTGTTCTTGATTCTATCCCTAAAGAATATTAGTAGCCATAAAAAACAAATCAGCCTAGGTCTGAATGAACTCTGATCACCAGATCTTGTGAGACTTACAGGAGTCAACTAGATGCAAAGTTCAGGTGTAAGAAACAACCATGTGGATAGTGAATTGTTTTCCAGAAGAGTAAGCTGCTTAATTGTGGAAATTACAATTTATTGGATCCTTGATGCTGTCTGAGCTCAGTGGTTTTCTTGCTGATGTTCAGCGGTTCGAATCCCTAGTGCCACATAACAGGGTGATCTCCCATTACTTGTCCCAGCTTCTACCAACCTAGCAGTTCAAAAGCACGTAAAAAATGAAAATAGAAAAATAGGGACCACCTTTGGTGGGAAGGTAAAAGCGTTCCATGCACCTTTGGCGTTTAGTCATGCTGGCCACATGACCACAGAGATGTCTTCGGACAGCGCTGGCTTTTCGGCTTTGAAACGGAGATGAGCACCGCCCCCTAGAGTTGAGTCCACAGTTCAACCCTGAGCGACAAATGTTCTCTTCTATCCATAAATTAAAATTTGTCATTGTATTTATTGATCCCTCTATTAAGTAACCTGTACAGGTAGGTTGGGCTCTGGGAAAGTGATTGCTCCAGAGAGTTTTGTGGTCAACAGGCCATGTATTTAAACTTGGTCCACCTTTAGCCACCTATGATAGGTGAAAGAAAAAAATGTAATTGGATGTAAAGAGCTGGGATTACTGCAAATTTAACAGGTTCCATTCAAAAGGAGTCCGTCTCTTCTTCCTTTTCTTTCTCACACACAAACCCAACATGGTGCTGTGTCTGGCTAAAAATACAGCTCAGGCAGCCAGAAACATAAGGACAATTCAAGGGTGTCCAAAGATACCTGTCAGTCATCCTGGGTTTCTAAACAGATGAAGCTTTTCTTCAGATTCTCTCAGAGAGTTTCCTAACTGGAAAAAGGAGGTGAATAAGAGATGCAATTATCCAGGGCAGAGAAAGTCATTTATTTAAAGCATTTCTGGTTGTTGTTTTAGCTGAAAGCAGATTCTTGAATGTAGAAGTGATTAAGAGCAGAGGTGGTATTCAGCCAGTTTAGGGCGAACCGGTAGCGGTGACTGTGGGTGCCACCTATCCAGATGTAATACCGTCTTATTTAGCCATGTTTTCAAGGCCGGGCACATGTATGGAAGTCACATGTGCGAGCAAAGCGCATGTGTGGAAGGCCGGGCGCATGCACGGAAGGCGCGCATGCGTGCAGCGAGCATGCAGAAAGCCGGGCGCATGTATGCAGCGAACCAGTGGCAACAATATGTGAAACCCACTCCTGATTAAGAGGATAGGGAGACTTTGGCTTTCCAACCCAAATCAAACAAAAATGGGTTTATGGCGAGGAATTCACTAAGCCGAGAAGGATAGCACAGCCCTCATCTTAGATGGTTCTCCTCCTTTTCTTGAGGGCATCCTCTAGATCAGTGATGGCTAACCTTTTTGCTGTCATGTGCCAAAAGCGGGAGGAGCATGGGGGGGTGGGAATTATGCCCATAATTCAATGCGCCCTGCCCCCTGCGCATGCACATGCAACCCCCTCCCCACTCCCCTGCTTCTGGCACATGATGGCATGGTAGGCCCGTTTTTCGCCTTCCTCAGGCTCCAGAGGCATTCTTGGAGCCTGGGGAGGGCGAAAATGGCCTCCCCCTCTCGGAGGCCCTCCGGAGGCCAGAAACGGCCCATTTCCCGACTTCCAGTGGGACCGGAAGGCCCATTTCTTACTCTCCCCAGGTTCCAGAGGCTTTCTAGGAGCCTGGGGAAAGCCAGATTGGCCTTCCCCACCCCCTGAAGGCCCTCCGGAGGCCAGAAATAGCCCGTTTCCCGACTTCGGGTGGACCTGGAAGGCCTGAAAATTAGCTGGCCAGCACGCACATGTGCACTGGAGCTGAGGTAGGGCAATGCTGGCATGGCCACAGCTATGGCTCCATGTGCCACCTGTGGCACGCGTGCCATAGGTTCGCCATCACGACTCTAGATGTTTGAAAGGCCAGCTTTATCCTCTCAGGAAAGTGTTCCCTTTTTCTCCTTTCCTCTCTTATCACTTATTATTTTCTATGGTCACTGTTGATGCATTAACAGCAGAGGGGAAAAAATCTGCTTTTTACAACTCAAACTTTAGGAAACTTACATAAATTTCATTTTTTTAAAAAAATTAAAACTTACAGAAGATTCCATCGATATTTTTCAAAGACCCAGGTTGTAGCCCCCAAAAGTGGAAGGTTCTGCTTTATGTGATGAAAAGATCCCCAAATTAAAATTTCATCATAAATTGGCAGGGGGAGGAGGAGAAAAAGGAGAAAGAGGAGAAAGAGGAGGAGAAATTTAGTATTCTGGTGGACCTCCTGATATGGTTGAACTTTGCTTGCCACCACTCCTATTCACAGTATCCAATGATGATTAGAGATGAAGCATAATAGGATCTGAAAAGCCTCACATTTCCTGTAGGTTGAAGCAGAAAATATTAGCATGGGGGAAAAAAAAAAGAACAAAGAAGTCAGCATAAGTTTGCCGTTAAGATCTCTTGATAGTAAACCATTCATGTCTACTAATTAGGAGTATAATTTCATTTAGGTAAGAATTTATTTTAAAAGTGTTGCGTGAATCCTCGTGGTTTTTCTTCAACATACATCAAAGAACCTGCATTCTTTAGTAAGCAGGGCAGCTAAATAAACACCGTAAGAGTTCCAGATCTTTTGGTTCCCAGCTCCTCTGTGAAGTCCTTCAGCCTGATATTTAAACCGCGATTCAGATGTTCATTGAATTTGCTCATCCAGATACAATGTCAAAGAATCCCATTCTTTCCAAATACATCACATTAGATTTTCATTGGCAGGACCAGATGCTTTCATGTTGGCATCAGCCTGGTGTCTCTCTTGGCTGCCCTGCTGAAGGTGCTGGATGCAACTTCAGAATATGAAAGTTCATTTTCTGTAAGTCCTAAGTAGTCCCTAGTGGGTTGCTGAGCCAAAAAAAACATCCTTTTCCCAGCCATAATGAACAGCATTTCCATAAACCACATTAGAACAAATTGTTTCAGAAATATGTTGAGGGAATAACCGAGAGAGAAGACAAGATGGTCTTCAGCCCAGCTGAAATGTTCAATGTCCTTTAGCGCTTCACGCTTTGTGAAGGTGCGTAAGAGAAAAATTACCCCATCATGCTTTCAGCTTAGCATTATTCTCCATGTTTATCCATGATTGTTTCATATTTAAAGAACAACAAAATATTGTGTTTTGTCAGCCAAGGACAATAATAGTTTAATAGTAATTTATTTTCCATTGCTACTGATAATACAACCAATCAACACGTTAAGTGGTGCCAACATTGGCATGTTGCTAAATAAATCTCTAGGCTTTGCGCTGCGAATACATCTTTCAAAGATAAGTCAACAAGAGCAATCAGAGCAGAAAATTAGAATTTGGTATGTTAGAATTAAAATACAGCTAAACTAAAGTTTTAATTGGGGTGATCTAAAAGGGCACTTGATGTAATGATCTCTTTCATTTGTTACTAATTGTTTGTTCCTGATGAAGAAGAAACATGTACATGAATGTGCCGTTTGAAAAAAAAAAAAAAAAAAGATGGCCGTTGCCATAGCAGCTCGTTTCTATGGTTCAAAGAGGAGGGATCACCCAAATGAAAGGAAGGTCTGCTTGTGAATTTTAACTTCTTTCCTGATACTTCACCACAAGAGATGGGTTTTGTTGGGGTGGTAATACTACATATTTTTTTAAAAAATCTGAGCTTATATTTGAACTGGAAGAATACTCTACTGCAGGGGTGTCAAACTCGATTTCACTCAGGGGCGCATCAGGGTTGTGTTTGACCTTAGAGGGCCAGGGGACGTGGCCAGGGGTGTGCAGGGCCATGGTGGGTGTGGCCAGTTTGACATCACTCATGTTGGGAGGCACCTGTGGTGGCCAAGTGTTAAGGCAGAACTTCCCTGAGACTCTCCCTCACTCTCATTATAATCTCCTTCCTTCCTTCCTTCCTTCCTTCCTTCCTTCCTTCCTTCCTTCCTTCCTTCCTTCCTTCCTTCCTTCCCTCCCTCCCTCCCTCCCTCCCTCCTTCCTTCCTTCCTTCTTTCCTTCTTTCCTTCTTATTCCCTCTTCATTCTTCTTTCTTCTTCCTTCCCCTCTTTCCTTATTTTGCCTTCTGTGCTCCCGCCGAGCTCTGTTTTCACTGACAGAGGCACCACAGGCTGGTCCTTTGCTGTTTCCAGGCTGGTCCACGGGCCAGATCTAAGCACCCCGTGGGATGGATCTGGCCCACAGGCCTTGAGTTTGACACCCCTACTCTACTGCATTCAGTATTCCCCTCCATTTGACGCAGGACAAACTCTATTTCTACCTTCTGCTGGAGACAGAATACCCCACTGTCTACCATTTGTCAAAAGAAGGCAAAATCGCCCTATTGCTCTCAGATAAAATGGACCAAAGCCAGACCCTACGTGCACCCATGTCAAAAGAATTAAATTTCCTTTTTCACTGTTGATCTCATTTTGACTACAATGGGCCAGTTGTTCTGGATGACTGTCTCACATACATTCCTTGCATGATTGCAGAAAGTGACATAGCTTGGTGAGTTAATTTGTCCACTGATGTTCTCTATGTTTAATACAGCAAAAGGGAAGCTTTTACTTCACACCAGGTTGAATGTCTGTAGAGATTCTCAGTCATCCATGGTTGTCCCAAAGGTGCTTTTTCAGGAAACAACTGGACTTTCTTGTTTTTTTCTTTTGAAGACCTTTTGCTTCTCATTCAAGAAGCTTCTTCAGCTCTGACAGGATAGTGGGGAATGGAAGGATTTATATTTCTTGCAGAAGAGCTGGTCCTTTGCATCCTTTTAGAGAGTTGTTGAAGCACTTGGAGCTTTATCTTGTGTCCTCAGGGTCACCTGAGTAGTGCTCCTGGTTCCTGGTGACCCTCAGGACACAGATAAACTTCCAAGTGCTTCAACAACTCTCTAAAAGGATGCAAAGGACCAACTGTCAGAAACGAATATAAATCCTTCCTTTCCCCACTATCCTGCCAGAGCTGAAGAAGCTTCTTGGATGAGAAGCGAAACATCTTCAAAAGAAAAAAACAAGAAAGTCCAGTTGCCTCCTGAAAAAAACACCTTTGGGTCAGACCAAGGTTGCTTAACCAAAGGCTGTATTTTGTCATGCTTTGCAATCACACTCTTCATTTCTAAATTCGGACTGTCAGAAAATTCATTGAACTTTTGTAAAAGGGTGGGGAAAAAGGCCCTTTCTGAAGCTACAGTGAAATCTTTAATAAGCAATCACTGCCACGCGGTGGCTCAGTGGCTAAGACACTGAGCTTGTCAATCGAAAGGTCGGCAGTTCAGTGGTTCAAATCCCTAGTGCCGCATAATGGGGTGAGCTCCTGTTACTTGTCCCAGCTTCTGCCAACCTAGCAGTTCGAAAGCATGTAAAAAAAAAATGCAAGTAGAAAAATAGGGACCACCTTTGGTGGGAAGGTAACAGCATTCCGTGCACCTTTGGCATTTAGTCATGCCGGCCACTTGACCACGGAGACGTCTTCGGACAGCGTTGGCTCTTTGGCTTTGAAACAGAGATGAGCACCGCCCCCTAGAGTCGGGAACGACTAGCACATATGTGCGAGGGGAACCTTTATGTTTACTACCCACCTCTACGTAATACTGGAACTAGTTTAGATTTAAATGATATCAACAAAGAAGTGTGGGGATTTTTTTCTTTTTCTTTTTCTTTTTTTGCTTGCTGTTAGATATTTCCAATGTTAGACCTTCTAGGTGTAGTATAAAAATGTGATTCTTCCCTGATTTGGACCTGTACTGATACCATGCCTTCTACATAATTAAATGTCCTTTTTAAAGTAGAGCATAATTCATCACCTTCTTCCTCTTTCAAATAATCTTTATTTTATAGACGCAGGGCAGTAAACCTGAGCTGAACTCATCCATAATTCAATCAAACAGGCTCATCTACACATGAGAATTCCAGTGCATATAAAGACTTCTAGAGTGTCACTTATCCTTTTCCTTTCAAGAGTTGATCAAGTCCATCAAACCTAAGTCCCACCGAAACCAGCATGAAGTCACGATTAACCCTGCAGTTAATTTGAGCAAGGCGTGTTAGTTTGGAATGGCTCTAACTCTTTATCTTTCAATGATTATATCGTTGACAAAAGCAAAGGTCTTCTACGCATCTTCGAGACAGTGGCAGAGTGACAAGTGACTGTGAAAATTGTCCATAAATAATATAAATCAAATCCCATTGTTTCCTAGTTCAAAAGCTGATTGTGTTCCCCGTTCTCTTCCATCAGGGGCTCTTAAAAGTTGCCATCGACAATGCACGGGCTCAAGAGAAGCAGGTGCAGCTCGAAAAGACGGAGCTCAAAATGGAACTCTTTAGGGAAAGAGAACTGAGAGAAACACTTGAAAAACAGTTAGCGGTGGAGCAGAAGAACAGAGGTAACCAAAAAAATAATAATGACCTTGTCTATTACCCTAGTTTTACCAAGCTGTCTCAAGACATCAAGGTATAATCTTGCATAGTCTCTATAATCAAGAACGTTGATGGGTGTACTAGATGTGGTGTCAAATTATTTTTGGTATCTGGATTGAAAGAATACTAGCAACAACAGATAATATCCCTGTGGATATCTGTTGTAACTGGAGGGCAAAGTTCCAAGAAGCTCTTTAACCCTACTTCTCAACAATTATGATTCTCAACACCAAAGAATTCCCTTACACCATTATTCTCTGTTTCGTAGTCTTCTTTCCACCACAATTATATAAACAGCTAAAAGAAATATGAGAGTTGTTTAAAAAGATTTTAATGCATATAAATGAGCAATATTTGTGAATTTCGCAGTTAGTGAAATGAAGCTACATCCAAAATTCCATTCAGTCAGAACTGAAGACCCTTCTTGGATGAGAAGTGAAATGTCTTCAAGGACAAACAAAATCCAGTGGCCTTTGAAAAAGCACCTTTGGGACAACCATGATCTGGATGAGTGGGAATCTCCATAGAAAACCACAACCTCTACTTTATGGGAGGGTGAAAATATCAAAGAACAGGCTGTCCCAAAAGTACTTTTTCAAAAAGCGACTAAACTTTCTTTCTTTTTTTTTCTTGAAGACATTTTGCTTCTCATCCAAGAAGCTTCTTCAGTTCTGACTGAAAACAGGCTGTGAGAAATCTGGAGAACAAACTGGCAGGGATTGATTACAAAATTTTTATGTCAATTATGGCAGATAGATTAAAAGAAGTATTAGAAAAATTTATTCACTCTGATCAAAATGGCTTCCTGCCCAGAAGGCATATAAGGAACAATATTAGGACTGTCTTAGATACTATAGAATACTATGAAGTCCATAATGAGAAATAAATGGCATTGATATTTATCGACGCACAAAATGCCTTTGATAACATTAAATGGGACTTCATATTAGGACAACTAAATTATATGGACTTTGGGGGAAAATTTATAAAGATGTACAAAGCAATCTATTCTGGACAGGAAGCCAAAGTGGTAATTAATGGGGAAACGATGAAAAATTTTCCAATTCAAAAAGGAAAAAGACAAGGCTGCCCGCTATCACCATTACTGTTTATTCTATCACTAGAGATTTTAATTAGAACAATTCGAGAAGATGAACAGATCAAAGGCTTAAAAATAAGGAAATAAATTTTTAAAGTACAGGCATTTGTGGATGACCTTGTCTTTATTATTGAAGAGCCTGTGAAATCTGGTGTTAGGCTAATGGAAGTGCTGGATAAATATGGGGAGCATAGCAGGCCTAAAAATTAATAAGGAAAAAACGAAAATAATAGTTAAAAATATGAGCGAAAAGCAACACTTTTTCAAAAAGCAACTAGACGTTCTTGTTTTTTTCCTTGAAGACATTTCACTTCTCATCCAAGAAGCTTCTCCGGTTCGGACTGAAAACAGGCTGTGAGATATCTGGAGAACAAACTGGCAGCGGTTGATTGTTTGTTCTATGGATATGCAGAGATTTGAAGTTTATTCACCCTGAATGTTCTTGAGGCTGTTTATTTCTTTCTTTTTCCAAACCTTCATTTCTGCTTTTCTAAAGTGCTTTTAAGTACGGAAGAGGATTGTGATATCTAGGTGTAGTTGTTGAGTTCCACAATCCCAACTTTGACTGGATGTTCGGGTAATTCACTAGGAAGTGGCAGAGATGAACCAGGTGGCGGTTCATTTTTGCGCGGAGCCCTGCAAAATCTGCCCTTGGAATTAATCTCTGCTCGCTGCCTAAACTGCAGATGCATAAATGGAAAAACGGCACGCTAAACGTTGCCATAGCGATGCTCACGAGGCCTAAAATAAATAAAATGTTAGAGCCAAGGTCTTGTAGTTGAACTTGAATGGATTTTGTTTTTGTTTTTTGTTTTTATCCCTCCACAATAGCAATAATTCAGAAAAGGTTAAAGAAGGAAAAGAAGGCGAAGAGGAAATTGCAGGAAGCACTTGAATTCGAAACAAAGCGGCGAGAACAAGCCGAACAGGCGCTAAAGCAAGCAGCTTCCACCGATAACCTCAGGGTCCTAAATGGTGAGATGGCAAACTTCTTTTCTGGCTGGCTGTTACTGGTTTCAAGTGCAGGGTGCAGGGAAGACAAACAAACCACAGGTCTCTTTGGGGAAATGACACTTCCTATCTCTTGCTGATGACACTTCCTATCTCTTGCTGATTGAATCTCTATATCTAAAAACCGGAAGTTTTATATCTAAAAACCGGAAGTGTTAAAGAAGAGATTGGATGATCATTTTTCTCATAGGGCAGAGGTGTCAAAGTCAATTTCATTGAGGGCCACAACAGGGTTGTGTTTGACCTTGGGGAGGGGGTGGCATGGCCAGGGAGGGAGTGGCCAGCTCAACATTACTCATTGAGGCTCCATTTTAGGCCGCGACGACCTCCTGCAGCCCTCTGCCCATAAAAATGGAGCTTGGGGTGGCTGCACATGTCATTTTCAGCCATGACAACCTCCTGCAGCCCTCTGTCAGCAAAAACGGAGCTCATGGAAGCCATGCTCCCTCCTGAGCTCCATTTTCTCTGACAGAGGCATTGTGGGACAGTCCTTAGTTGTTTACAGGGTGGGCCCATGGGCCTTGAGTTTGACATCCCTGGTATAGGGGTTTCATGCTTGAGCAGGGGGTTGGGCTAGAATATCTCCAAGCAGGGTTGGGCTTCAAAAATTTTACCAAGGGGGTTCTCTGTCCAGCTGCTGGGTGGACGTGGCCATGATGAATGTGGCCTAATTGGCCTCCTGCACCACAGTGGCAGGGTAGCGTTTTGTCCTCCCCAGGCTCCGGAGGCTTTCCTTCTCCAGGAGGGCGAAAATGGCCTCCCCAGGCTTCAGGGGCCCATTTCTGTCCTTCCTGAACTTCTCGTAGGCCTGTTTTTCACCCTCCCCGAGCCTCCACACATGCCTGCACTTACCTGCATCCAAAATGGACTGTGTGGGGACTCCTGGGAGGGGCGGGGTGGGGGGGGACCAGCCATTTGGGGGTTCTCTGAACTGCACAGAATCTTAGTTCTGTGGGTTCTCCCAAACCCCTGCGAACCTCCAGCAGCCCACCCCTGTCTCCAAGGTCCCTTCTAACTCTGTTATTCTGTTAAAAGGAAGAAGTCTAAAAAAAAATATTAGTGTTTTATTAAATTATCAGCTTGGCCATGGCTGTCCTCTTTCCCTGCTCTCATGATTCCTTCCCATCAATCTTGCTCCTCACAAAATTACGGTGCTGGCCCCCGTTTTTGTTCAACATTCAACACGGAGGCAAAGGTTGATTGTACGGTGATTCAGAAGTGGTAACAGGTTGTAAAAAGAGCCCTTTAAGATCCGAGTGAAATATGTGTCAGCTCTACCTTTCTGTGCTTTTTAGATTCTCTGACCCCAGAGATAGAAGCTGACCGCAGCGGGGGCCGAACAGATGCTGAGAGGACAATACAAGGTAGGAATTTTCAAAAGGCCATAAATCTAGATCGCAGTATATTAGTTTTTCCTCTACTTTAGCCTGCTATTCAAGCATGCAGCCTGCCATCTGGGCCACATCAAAACAAGTTCATTCAAGGTCGGCTTCATCTGGACGGACTGTTATTTTTTTTTCTTTTTTCAAAAGAGAAAATTCATTTTGTGTGATAGATTTCCTTTAAATTAGCAGGCCATTCAAGTTTATATAATGTAATTAGAAGAACAATTAATCCGGGACAATGAAGAATTTCATTCGGCATGGTAAACACACAAATGGACAATCTTTAGTTTGTCCAAGCCACACATTTTCAGTTTGAAATCTGGCTTAACGAGATAATTTTCAAGACTGGAATGCTTCATAACTTTCCAGTTTTTGAAACAAGCAAAAGAAACTAGAACACTCAGAATTTAACTCCTTAACTGTTATCCTGTCCCTGAGTAGATTTCACCATCATTACAGTTATTTATATTTTAATATATAAGTATAGAGAAAGCAAAAATTGGACCAGTAGCTCATATATTTTAAAAATTCTATTTATACTGGCCCTATTTATCCCTGGGCCAAGGATGTTAATATGAATAATAAATAACACGGAGACAAAAAAAAACACATAAAGCATTTATTTTCAATTTTAAAGGAAGGTAAATTCTTCAAAGACAATCTATAATGATTAACCAGAGTTATTTTTTTCATTTGATTTTTAAAGTCAACCCCTGTAAATCTATCATTTACGGTATTTTTGTATTAAACTTTAGTTTGTAATTCTTGTGAGGTGTTGTGCTAACTGTGATAGCATGGGAAAATATTCAGAAAGATAATAAGCAACACAATGACTAAACATGCATTAATAATAATAATAATACTAATAAAAAAGAATAGATAAATTGTCTCTTCTCCACACATCAGGAGACACATTGGAGAATTGGCCATGAATTATTTTGCCAGGTGTGATCTCAATGACACCAGGCAGAAAAGTGTTAGATTGTTTGATGACTCATCATTGTTTCAAATAGATTAGCTCTGTACAAACCACCTTGCTCTGAGCGCATGAGATTAACTTAATTTAACGTTCTAACTATCAGCATCTCAATTTCATTGAATTTGCCCGCCAGATTGTCCAATTCATCTTTTTTTATATATATTGTTGTTGTTGTTCACCAAAAACCCAACAGGCATATATATCTGGAAGACGTATGCAGAGGTTTTTGCCTGCCTTGACATTCTAGAAGAAAATAGGAACAGTCAAACAATGTGACTCTGTTTTTAAGATTAGTTATATCCCAAATACATGCGGGAGGGATGGAAAAAGGTTTGATCTAGAACAGGATGGACATAGATTCATAGAGTTGTAAAACTTCTCTGAGCTTGTTTTATTTTTATTTAAAATTAATAGTATTTTATTATGACACAATATGACAATCACATAACATACAACATATAAATATCTCCTCTTTTTTCAACAGTGTTTCTTCGTGGTCTTCTTTCCGTTTTGTATCTATCCTCCCATATCTCTATTACTATTTCATTTTCTACATTGCCCCTTTTTCTTTGGTTACATTGGAATTTCTAACACTAGTAATCTTAATTTTTAACATTTCTATACATTTATTATATACATATTTTATACTTTTAAATTCTTCCCTGTATTTATTATTCTTTATTTCTAGACTCAAGCCATTCATACCATTTGTTCCAAATTATATAATAATCTGTGTCTTCTTTTTCTTTAATTTCTTTTGTTAGAGCTTGGTTTTTTTATTGCCCACTTAGGTAACATCTGAAGGTAACAACTGCAAATGAAAAAAACAAGCTCAGAGAACTCGTACAACCCAGAGCTACCTATATGCTTCACAGACCAGGTTCATGTCATCTTCTGGCCCTCTGGAATTTTGAGTCAGTCACACTAGTCTGTTACTTAAATGTACAATGAACGATGAAATGTACAATGAAGATGTTTTTAATTTACCAATACTTATCGAGACAAAACCTGATATCCAAGACCTTTTAGTTATGACAAGAGTGAACAGTGAACGTAATTGTGCTTCTCAGAGGAAAAGACGATATAAAAGTTAAGAAATAAACAACTTACCGTGCATCAGAGAAACTTGCGGTGTCCAGAGAGTTTGCTGGTTGTAGAACGAGACCATCAAACTTCTCCATCCTTCTCTTTTGACATTAGCAAGATGATGATCATCTAGGAGGTTAAACAGCTTACATGTACTGTTTGTCATAAATATATTCACCATGGAGGTAATGAAACATAAATGTTATTCCTCTTGGCTGTATATAAATCAGAAGGTGATAGGACAGCTGTCTATTTAGAAAGAGTCATTAATCTTTTGATTCTGAAAAATTGAGTGGGTTAGGAAAGCTTGTCAAAGTGAAGGAAGAGCATTTCATGAGTAGAATGGGGAAGTTTCATAGGAGAAGAAACAGTCCTGCATATCTCCTGGAGCACTTCCTGCATTAAATATTTTACTAACATTGGGGTTTGGTACTTTGCTATTGGCTACTTTTGTTAGCATTTGTTACAATTACTTTCATTATAATTTTTGTCATATTACAAGGGGATTTATAGCTCAGAGGTTAAAGATGCTGAGCTTGTCAGCTGAAAAGCTGACAGCCTGGGTTTGAGACCCGAATACTACACAACAGGGTGAGCTCCCATCCTTGCCTCAGTTCCTGCCCACCTAGCAATTTGAAAGCATGAAAATGCAAGTAGATAAATAGGTACCACTTTGGTGGGAAGGTAACAATGTTCCGTGTGCCTTTGCCATGTAGCCATGCTGGCTACATGACCACAGAAAATATCTTTGGTCAACACTGGCTCCTTCGGTAAAGAGACAGAGATGAAGACTGCCCCCTAGAGTTGGACATGACTGGACAGGAGAAACCTTTACCTTTACCCTGACTTCTGTTAGTTGTGAAGGATTTTTGATCGTCAGCCATTTAATTTCTTATTCTGTCTTCGCATCAGAATAAATTTTGAGAGCAGCCATGAGGTTTTTCCAAGAATAGGTTGCATAAAAATTAATGTGCATTGAATGCCATTTTCAGATCAACTGATAGTTCTAAGTAAGTAAAAACACACTACTCAAATGACTTGACTTGGTGTCAAAAACATAACACGTCTTGAAAATTTTTTTAGAAGGTTTAGAATATTGTGGCTTACAAATTTGAAGTATTTTTACTCCAATGCTTCCTGGGCAGAAAATATCCACACATTTAAAATACTCAAAGAATAAAAGTAAACTTTATGTAGATCGTAATCGATGCAATTTCAGAGGGTTACCTTGTACTTTAACTGTAAAAGTGAATTGTGGGAAAATTGAATGATTCAACGTTGATATTTCAGGAGAAATATCAGTTGAGTCAAAGCCCCAACTCTGGCATAGCAACTCGAAGAACATAGGATATGGTTCATCAGTTATAAAAAGCTATTGTTAACTGATGACAAAAGGGCAGTCTTGCTGCCACTCTTATTGATAATTTGATGTCTAGGTAAGGATTCCATTTGTGCATTCTTTCATATCTTTATCTACTTCATGTCAAACCCAATGCTGATGACTTAATTGTCCAAGGTGGTGTGGTAAAACTTCTTCCAGGGTCACAGTGTATTTTTTTTTTCAGTCTTGTTTGTCCCTTTCTCACCAAATCCTGAGCTGCTTAGTATTATAGCAATAGCACTTAGATTTATATACCACTTTACAGTGGTTTACAGCCCTCTCTAAATGATTTACAGAGTCAGCCTATTGCCCCCAATAATTTGGGTCCTCATTTTACCCTCCTCGGAAGGATGGAAGGCTGAGTCAACCTTGAGCCTGGTGAGATTTGAACTGCCAGATTGCAGGCAGCCAGCAGTCAGCAGAAGTAGCCTGCAGTACTGCATTCTAACCACTGCTCCACTGCAGTTCATTATGGTCCAGCCAAGTCAATTAATATGCCATCTACTGGGGTTTTAAACCCGAAAATGTCAAATTTGTATCTTAATCCAGTGTAAAAACCAAGTCACAACAGGCTAAAGATAAAGGTAAAGGTTCCCCCATACATGCGTGCTAGTTGTTTTTGACACTAGGGGGTGGTGCTCATCTCCATTTCTAAGCCAAAGAGCCAGCACTATCCAAAAACATCTCCATGGTCATGTGGCCAGCATGACTAAATGCCAAAAGCGCACGAAGCGCTGTTACCTTCCCACCAAAGGTGGTCCCTATTTTTCTGCTTGCATTTTTTACATGATTTCAAACTACTAGGTTGGCAGAAGCTGGGACAAGTAACGGGAGCTCACTCCGTTACGTGGTGCTAGGGATTTGAACCGCTGAACTGCCGACCTTCTGATCGACCAGCTCAGCGTCTTAGCCACTAAGCCACCACATCCCTCACAACAGGCTAAAGGGTCTTAAAACCAACAATGTGACAGCTCTTTCCAACGCGATATAGCAATAGTTGTTCTTGGAATAATATACTATTACTTTCGTCATCAGCTATGACATTTAAAGCAAAATTCTATATTCTTTGTCATGGCAGGTCATCAGCTAATGGAAAGATCAACCATCCCACAGTAATTTTTCAAAGAAAATAAATGAATGACTAAATCCCTCTAGCATGGCGCCATCAGTTCAGTCCCATTCCAAACTAGTCAAAGTGGAAGCGAATTAAATCTATAACGAGGACACAAAGGATCATAGAATTTTGCAATGTGCTGAGAAAAGTTCTCCAACTGGGAAAAAAAATATGACTAAGGGTTTCTACTGTCTCTAGTGTAGTCTACCTCGATAACTAAAATTTGTAGAGCACCTCTGAATGGACAAGAGTGGGAGTCAAACACGCATTGTCACGATGGCATCACATGATGTATCGCGACTTTTTCCCCCTTCGCTTAACTAAGTATGGGCGTGGCCAGCGCATGATGCATCTGGCTCGTGGGCCGCGAGTTTGACATCCCTGCCATAGAGTGACCCAGACACGTGGTGTGTTTCCTACCGTTTTATGCTTATACACTCAGCCATTTGCTTTAGTTGGCTCTGATAAAATCCTCCTCTTTTGTTTGCTCTTTAAACAGCTTTAGAAAAGGAGAGCAATTCTCAAATTATATTTTGTGGCCTTGAAACACCTCTCACTCCCCCGTGGTGTTGTGGATGGGTGTACGTACGTGTGTTTTCTTTCATAATTGATTCGCAAATATTCCGTATGAAAACATTCATTATGTACTTCCCTCCTATTTCACTTTCCCCTCCCTTAACTAAGAATAAGCGGTGGAATTATAGCGCCCTGCACAGAAATGAAACAATAATAAGTTTATTTCCTGTCTTCTGGCACAGCAACTCTGGTATTTTGGCAGCTTTTCAGCTCTAGCTAATCAATTAAAGGCAACTTTTGATTAAGTTAAACAAAAGGTGGTATTGATTGCTGACAGTAACCTATAAATAGGCTATTGTTTCATACTGCTCATGGGTCACTCTTAGCTACACCTTTAAACTAGACATTCTATTTATCATTTCAGAAAGCAAAGCTTGTGGCATAGTTAAAGCATACTAACTTAGTCATTTCAGGGTTATTTTTCTTCTTTTAAAGAGGAGTCTCTCTTAGAAGCTGTAGATATTTATGGATTTTTTTTTTTTTCAGGAGCCATCTGCATCTTGTTCTTTAAACTAATCCTTACATACAATCTCACGACCTGCTTGGAAAAAAATAAATAAATTAATCTTCTTGAATAATTCTTAATACAGTTCTACGACTGTATTAAGACAACTAATGTCCAAAGAAATTAGTAAGGCTGGGGTGAAAGTCAAGAAGGAGTCTTGGTAGTACAGTGGTCTAAAGCACCCTGTTATTAAGACCAGCAACCTGCAATTACTGCAGGTTCAAATCTCGCCAGGCTCAAGGTTGACTCAGCCTTCCATCCTTTCTAAGGTAGGTAAATTGAGGATCCAGATTGTGGGGGCAATAAGCTGACTTTGTATAAATATACAAAAGGATGAAGGCTATTGCTTAGCACATTGTAAGCCGCCTTGAGTCTCCGGAGAAGGGCGGCATATAAATCAAATTTAAAAAAAAAAAGAATGTTATTGAGGAGCAGAGAAAAATTTGAGTGAGTCAGGCATTTCAAAAGGAAAACAAGACAGACATGCAATCTGGTTTTATTATTATTTTAGCAATAGCACTTAGACTTATATACCGCTCCATAGTGTTTTTATAGCACTCTCTTGACAGTTTATAGAGTCAGCATACTGTCCCCAACAATCTGGGTCCTCATTTTGGCGGCCTCAGAAGGATGAAAGGCTGAGTCAACCTTGAGCCAGTCAGGCTCGAACTCCAGACTGTGGGCAGAGTTTGCCAGCAATACTGCATTCTAACCACTGCACCACCCAGGCTCCTATTTTTAGGCAAAAACCATGCATAATGTTTATGCAAAGTTGTTGTGGCCCGCCAGTGACCTGTGGGGATCGTGGCTTATCCCGATGAGGAGGCTGGAGTGGTGTCGCGCCAGCAGCCAGCACAACCGGCGCTCGCATCAGATAGCGAGGAGGCCAAAGAGGATGTGATGCCAGAGGCAGAGACTCAGCCAGGGCCTTCAGAACCTCCAGAGGCTCCTTCCAGGGGAGAGAGCGAAGTAGAGGAGCCTCCCCTCAATGCTCGGGCACGCAGGGCTGCAGGAGTGGCTACTCAGGAGGAGGAGGTCTACTCGAGAGTAGGGCTTGAGGATAATTGGCCACTCCCTTAGCCTATTTAAGTTGCACACAGCTTGTGCTTTCTTGCTAGAAACAACGTCTCATTACTACAGAGCATCTTGGAGATTATTATTATTATTATTATATCTGGTTTTCTGGGCTGGTTGCCAACCTTTGTCGAACTTTGTTCTTAATAACTTTGATAAGGACCCTGCATTCTTGAAAGGGGTTTGTTTGGAATTAAACAGTGTTTGCAAAGCTTGGTGTGTGTCACATTCTCTGGGAATCCAAAGCTGGGGCAGAACAAAAGTGTGTGCCTTCCCAAATATATTATGCAAAGGAACCATGAGTATTTCTGGCCTTGTGGAATTCTGTAGCAACATCCTGCCATTGCCTTATCGTTTCTTGTCCTGATATTAAGAACATAAACCTTTCTATTTAAACAACCCCCTTAACTTTGTAGTCCAGCTCCTTCAGTTTTATGGCCAACGGGGGTGTCTGCAGAGTATGGTCAAAAATATAACGATGGCAACAGTGGTGGGTTTCAAATTTTTTTATTACCGGTTCTGTGGGTGTGGCTTGGTGGTCATGGCAGGGGAAGGATACTGTAAAATCTCCATTCCCACCCCACTCTGGAGTGGGAATACTGTAAAATCCCCATTTCCTCCCAATCAGCTGGGACTCGGGAGGCAGAGAATAGATGGGGGCGGGGCCAGTCAGATTTTTTACTACCGGTTCTCCAAACTACTCAAAATTTCTGCTACCGGTTCTCCAGAACTGGTCAGAACCTGCTGAAACCCACCTCTGGATGGCAACCACAATACTGTGATCCAGGCTTTTTCACGTATGTCACTGAAACTATCTCTGCCACTGGACCAATACTGTATCAGAAGCTCATAATAACCCTCACCCTAACTTCCTGAATTCATGTCGAATTGAAATTGAAAGAAATTATCCTTCCTTTTCCCACTTTTCCCCTAAGTTGTGATGTAGGTCTTTCATCAGCAAGGGGACAATTATATACAGAAATGAAGATAGGCATGTTAAACAATCTGCGCCAAAATGTGCCTATTTGGGAGGGGAAAAGCACAAAAGGAATAGTAGGCAAATTTTCATGCATGTGAAAATATGCATGGAAACCTGTGCAAATAATACCAAAATCAGACATAAGGATCGTTTACAGGAAGAATGTGATTGGAGGTGTTCTCTTAACAGCTTCTTTTCATGGTTTGTTGAGATGACAAGGAATGGGTCTGTCAACTCGTAGACGTGCCTGTCAGCTTGTAAAGCAGGAGAGAGGATTTTTCTTTGCCTTTCATGAGGTTTAAAAACAGTCCCATAAGGATGTTTTGGATAGCCCTCTTCTCCTCAACAACCAAAATTTATCCTTGGTGGTATCCTCTCCGTATGTGGGCAAGTTCCCCTACTGCACCGTTCTGCTAAAAGAAAAAAAAATACCTTGCCTGGTATGATTGGCTATATCGTTAATATATAAGGCAGCCGAGAATTTACTTCCTGGAGTATCCATCTGTTTGTTTCAAGCTTCAGTAAGTAGAAAACTTTGATGTTCTCAAGTATAAAAGAGAACATTAAGGAAACTTTTGATAAGATAATGCTATTTCTACTGCAGCTTAAACAGCCGCATAAGCACCTTACATATTACGCCCTTCTGCACGCCATAAAATTTGATTTCAATAAACAAAGCTGAAATGTAAATATAGCTGGTGTACGTACACCTGTGTAGGTGTGATGCATGTGACCGAGGACACTGTGTTCCAAAGCCAAAGGACTCAATCTCTGTGCACGCTTATTTAACAGATAGACCACTAAAATCTCTATGACCGGTTTCTAATTGTCATTGAATTATTTATGTATTATGCCTTTCGAACAATAAAATCTTTTAGTAGGAATCCGAGAGAATTCGAACGGAAGGTGGGACTGGTTGTGGACTTCCCAAATTAAATTTCACAAATTAAAAACAAAAGTATCCACAGAAGGTTTTTGTTGTTGTTGTTATAAATCCCCTTCAATTTTAGTTTTTTCTCTCTTTTTTTAATAATTCTTTTTTATTATTTTTTAAGACAAACAAACATTTAATACATCAGTCCTCCCTTCCCTGTGACGCCTCGGTGTTATCTTCTAGGCTTCTTTTCCATCTTCCACGAGTTTCTTCTATCTTTACATTCATCCAAACTATTCTAACATTTCGTTTCTAAGTTAATATTATAGTCATCATTTATACACAATTATAGTATCAATCATTTATATCTCTTTTCCAACCGACTATAAAAATGATTCCATGTTTTAAAATATTCTGATTCCTCCTTATCTTTAATCATCAAGGTTAATCTATTCATTTCTGCACAGTCTAAATTTTTGTTTTATTACTTCTTCTTCCAAAAGTGTTTTCTCTGATTTCCAATTTTGAGCATCAATTTTATTTTTTTCAAAGTTCCCAAAAAAAAAAAAAAAAAAAAGCTGCTTTGCGTTATCCTAATTCCCGTAGCTGGGCACAGCTTATGGTCCTGCCAGAATCCTGTTATGTGTGTGCGTGTGTTTTCCTACTGTTCAAACCATATTAATGAGAACATCATTTTGGAGAAGTAATTATTTCTATTTGTCTTGTGTCACACTTTCTAATTCCCCTATATTAGCACAGCCAAAGCAAATTAATTGCTTTTTCAGCAACTGAACCTTGTCCAAAACCAGGAGCTGGGATGTTTTTTCTGTTTCCCATTTTCTCAAAAGTGGAGGGCAACCACATTTTTTCCCTTGATCGTGATTGAGACTCTCTTTTCAGACCGTAGATGTTGCTCACTTGATGAAAAGTACAAGTTAAACTGAGCTCCCAGGAAAGATAAAAGTTCTGCGCTGCAAGATTATACATCAGAACAGTTAAAGTGAAATTAAAATTAAATGAATGAATCTCACTGAAGCAAAAAAAAGCTGTAATTAATGGTTCCCTTAATTGTCTTCATAAAATATTTGCATGGGTCTAAT
Organism: Pituophis catenifer annectens; assembly: GCF_029215685.1. Classification (NCBI taxonomy): domain Eukaryota; kingdom Metazoa; phylum Chordata; class Lepidosauria; order Squamata; family Colubridae; genus Pituophis; species Pituophis catenifer. The sequence continues at coordinate 12,414,861 of NW_027256884.1, read as the reverse complement.
TTGCATAATTTGCATGTATTAATTAATCTTTCAAAGGAATTTTGTGCTGAGAGAAGCCAAAAATATCTCTTTGTTTTATTTAACATCTAATGAAATATTTATCTTCTTTAATGAACTTCTCATTTTCATTAAAATAAAAGTTGCACAAGTTGGTAGGTTTTAGATGTGGTTGTCATTGAAGGGCATTTGGTTTTAAGGGAAAAATAAACACTTCACAACCTTAGAGGGCAGAAATACCTTTTTATATATTTTGAGTTGACAGCTGCATCTAAAACAATGAAGTATTATCACGCTTTGGTGACAATCTTGCAGTTTACAAAATTTCTCATCCAGGGTTTTCCAGATCTGTCAAAAACTACAGGTTAATCTTCCCATGTTTTCATTTCACCTCTTTAAAATTATTAAAAGCCCAATTATTTTGGTGAATGTCGTGACATAGCTACAAAAAAAAAAAAAAAACCTAGCTAGCCTGATTTGCAAATAGAGGTGCAGAAGAGGGTGGAAAATGAATTATGAACAGCGAAGCAAAACATGCTGAAGGTATATTATTAGAGTAAAATTGAATAAACAAGATTAAACTTCATCATTGCAAGGATAGGTCATAATCCAATGAAGCAAAAGCCTTCATTTTAGATAATAATAAGAAGAAGAACAAGATCTTCAACGGAAGGGAATTCAAAAGGAGAAAGCATTCTGGAAATAGAAAATTAATATTGAAACTGTCAGGTTAAAATCAGAATAGGCAAGCATTAGGAGATGAAACGTGATAAAGTGCTTTCGCAGAAAGCAATTTGTATAAAAGTTATGGATCTAAAAGGACAGTGATTAGACTTTCAGAAGCAAAAGGTTAAGGCTATTATTTAAGAAGGAGACCACCTCCATCCCAAGGAATCGCATCAAGTAGTTAATATTGGAGCAGATCGTAATGGAGGAATGCGAAGAGGTGGTTACAATGCAAGATTGCTGCTTTACAAAAAATTTAACATGGTACATAATAAGATTTATGAATGAGAGATTCATTTTTCAAGGATAAGTACAGCACTGTTAGAACAATAAAACCCGTACTTCAACCCTGCGCACGGTTGTGGTTTGATAGGACAATGAAGACAAATTTATTCAGTCGAGGGACACAATGCAAATGCACTCTCTCTGTTATTGGTGTAAATCCTTTGAAAATTTGAAAACTCCCTAATGAGGAGAAGGGCGCTGGAGAATATGTTTTAGAAGAGAATGCCCCTCTGGTGTATAGCTTAGAAATAGGAACTGAGTAAAAACACTTTGGAAAAGTGCCACTTAGAAACTAATTTGAAATCGGCCCATGGAATTATCTTCACAAGGAGATATTTTTTATCATACTACAGCTATTTTGCACATACCTCTCACAACCACACAATTACCGGTTTCTTTGGGGGGAAAAAAATCAGTACAATTTGAGAAGCGGATTGTGTTAATTTGCCTGATTTATCCGTCTGATTCTTATGTTTCACGTTAAATAATTTTCAGCGGCCCTTGGTACAAAAGAAGGTTAGGTCTGGTTGTAAATATGGAAGGGAAGAACATAATAAATAGGTATCCTAAAGTATACAAGTCGTCCTCAACATACAACAGTTCATTTAGTGACCTTTTTTTTTTTTTTTTTTTAATTTAATTTATATGCCGCCCTTCTCCGGAGACTCAGGGCGGCTTACAATGTGCTCAGCAATAGCCTTCATACTTTTGTATATTTTATACAAAGTCAGCTTATTGCCCCCACAAACTGGGTCCTCATTTAACCTACCTTAGAAAGGATGGAAGGCTGAGTCAACCTTGAGCCTTGGAGAGATTCGAACCAGCAGTAAATTGCAGGCAGCTGTGTTAATAACAGGGTGCTTTAAACCACTGTAGTACCAAGGCTCTTTTTGAAGTTACTACGGCACCGTGGTGAAATGTAAAATTTGTTACTACCGGTTCTGTGGGCGTGGCTTGGTGGGGAGGGGATAATGTGACTGGGTGGGCGTGGCCAACTTTCTTTTTAAAAAAAAACTTTTAAAAGCATTTTTTCTACAACCTCTTCAGCCGAAGAGGTTGTAGAAAACCTCTACAACCTCTGATGATTGCGCGGCTCAGCTGGACATGGGGGGGGGGTTTGCAGGGATTTTTACTACCGGTTCTCCGAACCACCGCTACCGGATTGGGCATTTTACCCCCGCAATGGCACTGGAAAAAAAATGACTTTGGACCGTTTTTCACACTTATGACCATTGCAGCATCCTCATTGTCACAGGATCAAAATTTGGATGCTTGGCAAATGACTCATATTTATGACATTTGCAGTGTCCCAGGATCATATGATCACGTTTTGTTACCTTCCAACAAGCAAAGTTAAGAGGAAGCCAGATTTACTCAACAACCGTGTTACTAACTTAACATCTGCAGTGATTGCCTTAACAACTGTGACAGGAAAGATCATAAAATGGGGCAAAACTCACACAACAAATGTCTCGCTTACCAACTGAAATTTGGGGCTCAATTATGGTCATAAGTTGAGGAATACCTGTAGTTATTAAGGAGTATAACAATATTGTATCTCTGTTGCATGTAGTTGAAATCAGGATCACATCGGAAGAATGTGTGAAATTCCAGGCATCAGATCCCACAACTGAATCTTGGCCTGTGTCAAAACTTCATCTATCAAAGGATACAAAGTCTGTATGAATAGATGAGGTGGAAAAGAATATTGCAAACTATTAAAATTGGTCCCAAGGCTACAAATTAATTTTATAGAGTATGGCTAGCACCGTGATGGCAAATCTATGGCATGCGTGCCAGAGATGGCACACGGAGCCATATCTATGGGCAGGCGAGCGTTACCCTACCTCAGCTCCAGCACACATGCGCGCTAGCCAGCTGATTTTTGAGCCATCCAGGCCCACCAGAAGTTGGGAAACAGGCTGTTTCCAGCCTCCGGGGGGCCTCTGTGGGGTCGGGAAGGACGTTTCCGCCCTCCCCAGGCTCCAAGAAAGCCTCTGGAGCCTGAGGAGGATGAAAAATGGGCCTACCGGGCCCACTGGTAAACTTTTTGCTGTTGTGTGCCAAAAGTGGGGGAGCACGTGCATACGTGGGGGGCAGGGAGGCATTGAATTATGGGTGTGGGCACCCGGAGATGTGACCACCACCCCGCTCTCCCCACTTTTGGCACGCGACGGCAAAAAGGTTAGCCATCATTGGGCTAGCATAACACCATTTTTTCCAGCATTTTTCATGCGTCTGACAAGAATTAAAAGCTAAGTTGTAACTTTAACCGGTACTTAGGTACAAGAGAAAGAAACCAAACTCAATGGAATTTACTTTTGAGTAGGTATAAAATTAGATCACAATGTTGGCCAACTCAAAAACGTTTATTGCTAAAACCCTTTGAACCATTTTTGTGTTCCTTTCATTTCTCAGACAGCGTTTTCTGCTATTTAATGCTTCCATTCCCTTACTTTCATTCCTTCACAATAGCAATAGCACTTAGACTTAAACACTGCTTCACAGTGCTTTACAGCCCCTCTCTAAAGCAATTTACAGAGTCAGCCTATCGGCCCCAACAATCTGGGTCCTCATTTTGCCCACCTCGGAAGGATGGAAGGCTGAGTCAACCTCGAGCCTGGTGAGATTTGAACTGCTGAATTGCAGTCAGTCGGCAGTCAGCAGAAGTAGCCTGCAGTACTGCACTCTAACCACTGTGCCACCACGGCCACAATAAACTTCAGTTGCTTTTCCATCTTGCCGAGTCTGCTTGTGTGTGTTTGCAGGGGGAAATCAAGTGATAGAATGGCAATGTAGCAATGGAATCTTTTTTGCTTACTGGAAAAAAAATAACATAATGTTTCAGCTAATATTGATAAAAGAGATATTTTTTCCTATTATGTTCTTACTTTTGAAAAGCTTTGAAAAACAATCTGGCGTAATTGCTAGCATATGTTCTAGTAGAAACTCGCCTTCAAAACAAAATATGTCCTAATACTGAAAATGTATATAATTATATACTTAAAATTAAGACAGTTATTTTACTTTTCTGTTTGCTGTTTTGACAGATTTCCTTTATGACGAACAGCAAACAAAACCAGTTAAACAAAACCACAGGGAAAAAATTGACTTAAGAGAAACGCATTTGTCGCTATATCGCTTTGCAATACGTAAAATGCAGTGAAGGCTTTGAGGTATTCAGGCTTAGTTTGAATACCACAAAACATAGATTACCATTAATTTATTCTTTCCCCTTTTCTGTTGTATCCTTTCATCTGTAGATCAGGCAATGCTTTCATTACAGATGCTATGCTACAAGTGGTAAAATAAAGATGCTGATTGAAGCTAAAATGAGATTGCTAAAACTTTTTCAGGGAACGCTGCAAGAATAGTACTTTATTTATTTAGGATTTCCAAATGTACTGCAAAATAACAGAGTGTATTAGGAAAATGATTTAGAATAGAATAGAATTCTTTATTGGCCAAGTGTGACACAAGGAATTTGTCTTGGTGCATACACTCTCAGTGTACATAAAAGAAAAGATACATTCATCAAGAATCATAAGGTACAACACTTAATGATAGTCATAGGGAACAAATAAGCAATCAAATCATATTAGGAAACAGTCAATATAAATTGTAAGGATACAGCAACAAGTTACAGTCATACAGTCATAAGCGGGAGGAGATGGGTCATAGGAACGATGAGAAGATTAATAGTAATAGTAATGCAGACTTAGTGAATAGTTTGACAGTGTTGAGGTAATTATTTGTTTAGCAGAGTGATGGCGTTCAGGAAAAAAACTGTCCTTGTGTCTAGTTGTTCTGGTGTGCAGTGCTCTATAGCGTTTTGAAGATAGGAGTTGAAACTATGTCCAGGATGTGAGGGGTCTGTAAATATTTTCACAGCCCTCTTTTTGACTCGTGCAGTATACAGATCCTCAATGGAAGGCAGGTTGGTAGTAATTGTTTTTTTGGCAGTTCTAATTATCCTCTGAAGTCTGTGTCTGTCTTGTTGGGTTGCAGAACCAAACCAGACAGTTATAGAGGTGCAGATGACAGACTCAATAATTCCTCTGTAGAACTGGATCAGTTTGCTCCTTGGGCAGTTTGAGTTTCTGAGTTGGCACAGAAAGAACATTCTTTGTTGTGCTTTTTTGATGACGTTTTTGATGTTAGGTGTCCATTTTAGGTCTTGAGATATCGTAGAACCTAGAAATTTCCTGGGTTTTTGTTGTTGTTGTTGTTGTTGTTGTTGTTGTTGTTGTTGTTGTTGTTGAAATGGTTAAGCCAGTCCTTCTCTTTTCCTAACCCTAATGATTGTCCTTGGACAATTTTTGACTCTGTCAGAAGAATGTGTCCATTCCTTTGATTGACTCTTTTGACCTTCTTCAACACTCAAGAGGAAAATCATGAACAGTTCATGAAAAGGGAGGTAATTTTAATCCAACTCTTAACACAACAATACCATGGAAACAGCATTGGAGGGTCCTCTTAAACAGGTCATTGAGTCCCATCTGCCTTATGGAGAAGAAGAGTTGGCTCCTCTTTCTTCAGAAGAATATTTTTCCCCCCTCTGCTGGCATATTATCATCCATCATCCTCATCAGCAGTTTGCTTACGTACAAACATCCACAAGTGAACGAATGCAAAATGGTTTTTAAAAGGGGATGTTTTGGAAACTTCTCTTCCAAATCAAAAGAGGGAGGAGGTGAGATTTCTCCCTTTCATTGCAGGCTTCCTTGAGTCTTGAAAAGCAATAAACTTGTCCTGTTTATTAGGAGACCTTGGTGCGTCTCAAATTAAAAGCAATCACCCTAACCCCAACCCATTTCTACGCTTGCAGCTGAAATTCTTTGTCTGCCTCCCCTCATTACAGAGCAGACATATTTTTCCTAGTCTTGCAGATGTAATAAATAAATGGCAAGCTGTGTAATGACATAAGTTAATTCCAGTCCTGTTATAAATTCTGATGATGGACGTGGAAAGCCCTTCAGGTAGTAACCATAGCCACAGCCTTCGTTTACTGTGTTCCATTGTACCGAAGTAATAGGCAGAGATACACTTGATCTTAATTGGGTGATATTTATGTATGATGCTCTGTTCTATATACATGTTTATAGTTGTTGTTTCTGAAGCTGCAAGAGGCATCTTAAAGCATTGTTGCTCAGGTTGATTAATATTCTTTTGTAATGCACAACCACTTGGGGTGATTGAAGATTCTTGGGCTGAACAAATGGGGGGGGATCCTGAGTCCCTAAATCATTATCACTTGGAAAAACTGGTATTAGGTGACACAATGAGATATTAGATTGCACAATGATCTCAGAAGAAAGACACACACACTCCCTCTCCCTCTCCCTCTCCTATCTATCTATCTATCTATCTATCTATCTATCTATCTATCAATCTATCTATCATCTATGTATGTATCTAACATCTATCCATCCATCCATCCATCCATCCATCCATCTAGTATGTATGTATGTATGTATGTATGTATGTATGTATGTATCTATCTATCTATCTATCTATCTATCTATCTATCTATCTATCATCTATCTATCTATCTATCTATCTATCTATCTATCTATCTATCTATCCGTCTATCTCTATTTATCACATATGGTATCCATCATTTCAATTGGGCTTAAATATTACTCTATCCCCCACCCCATCCTGGACTGAGCCCTATGCATTTATTCAGTAAACCCCAGGAAAATATTCTCTTAGCTGGGACCAATAACAACTGCAGTTTGGATCAGGATTGCAACTCAAGTGACTAATAATCTTAGTGTGATGTTTTATTCCCAGCCAGTTATTACTTGGAGGAGTTCTCTGCATTAAGTTCTCTCCAGAAGCAAAATGTCTCACAATGGATTCCTTAGACTCATCATACCATTCTTTATTGAAATATTTACAAGCAGGTTTTAGAGTAGAGTAGAGTAGAGTAGAGTAGAGTAGAGTAGAGTAGAGTAGAGTAGAGTAGAGTAGAGAATAGAGCAGAGCAGAATGGAACAGAACGGAATGGAACGGAACGGAACAGAACAGAACATATGTCCATGGGATGGGATGGATACATACAGTAGATATATTCCACGTAGGGCTTTTCTGGCATATCTTTCTTGGATATGTATACTTCTAGAATTAAAATGCTGGAGAAAAGACTCGGCAGCTGATAAGATGACTTTCATTTAGAACATACTTTCCTGTTATGTTCTCTTCCATTTTAATAATTCTTAATATGCTTCAGTTTTATCTTAAACTCTCTCCTGCCGATAAGAATTTAAATTTTTTCAGTACATCAGCATTGTTTTGGATCTGTGGTAAACAAGTACTCCTTTAATTGCATCTTTAATGAGATCTATGGAGGCAGAAAGGGGACACGGTTGCTCAGTGGCTAAGATGCTGAGCTTGTCGATCAGAAAGATTGGCACTTTGGCGGTTCGAAGCCCTAGCGCCCTGTAACAGGGTGAGCTCCCGTTACTTGTCCCAGCTTCTGCCAACCTAGCAGTTCGAAAGCACGTAAAAAATGCAAATAGAACAATAGGGACCCCCTTTGGTGGGAAGGTAACAGCGTTCCATGTGCCTTTGGCATTTAGTCCTGCCGGCCACCTGACCACGGAGACATCTTCGGACAGCCCTGGCTCTTTGACTTTGAAACAGAGATGAGTACCGCCCCCTAGTGTCAGGAATGACTACAACATATGTGCGAGGGGAACCTTTACCTTTACGGAGGCAGAGGGCAGAAATTGACTCTAACCTTAATTAACCTTTAAAAAGAGCCTAGGTGGCGCAGCAGACTAAAGCACTGTTAAGTGCTGTTAAGTAACAGCAGCTGCCTGCAATTACTGCAAGTTCAAATCTCACCAGGCTCAAGGTTGACTCAGCCTTCCATCCTTCCCAGGTAGATAAAATGAGGACCCGGATTGTGGGGGCAATAAACTGACTTTGTATAAAAAAGAACACCGCTGGGGGGGGGGGGCGCGAAAGCCCTACTAAGCAAGTATATACAAAAGTATGAAGGCTATTGCTTAACGCATTGTAAGCCGCCCTGAGTCTCTGGAAAAGGGCGGCATATAAATCGAACCAATAAATAAATCGAACCAATAAATTAGTTACCCCCATTGTAGTCTTTTGGTAAGGGCTAGAGTTTGTATTCCATATGTTGCAAGATGTTCTTCCTATTTGGATTTCCTGATGCTGTTTTGTCCCCCCCCCAAAAAAAAAATTGCATGAATCATTTTCCATTTCTTTGCCTTCGTCTCCTTTCATTGTTCTGGTTCCTTTTCCTTCAATTATTAAAGGGACCCGTTGAATGGGAGGTTAGGATTCCATGGCGATTCACGTTCCCCCTGCCTTATTAAAACAAATCAACCCAGCAGTTCTATAAGCTAAACGCTCTTGAGCTCCGCATCACAGATGCTTTTATCAACATCGGGATGAAGGGGTTGTGTGCTTAGGAGCTTTCTTGTACAGCTGTTAAATGAAAGATGGCAAATAGCATTAGATGCCTGCAAAAAATAAAAAATAAAAAATTAAGAGGAAACAAAATAGCTGCTATTTTCAATAACCTTCCCTACTGAGAGGAAATGCCTTCCTTTAACTTGAATAGAATAGAATAGAATAGAATAGAATAGAATAGAATAGAATAGAACAGAACAGAACAGAACAGAACAGAACAGAACAGAACAGAACAGAACAGAACAGAACAGAACAGAATTCTTTATTGGCCAAGTGTGATTGGACACACAAGGAATTTGTCTTTAGTGCATATGCTCTCAGTGTATATAAGAAGAATAAAATACATTCATCAGGAATACAAAGATACAACACTTAGTGATAGTCATGGATACTAACTAATAAGCTATCAAATCGTATTAGGAAACAAGTAAAAACAACATTGTTTTGTTTGTTTTGTTTTGTTTTATTAGATTTATATACCACCCTACTCCCGAAGGACTCAGGGCAGTGAACAGGCACAAAATAAAATACATAAATACAAAATTTAAAAGCAGAAATAAAACCAGATTAAACAATTTAGCCTGAGACAAATTTAAAACATCCCAATAATTTAAAAATAGATTTAAAATTTTTGATTTAAAAGAAAAGGGGAATAAGGTTAGGCCAGGCCAGCTTGCTGGAATAAGAGCGCGGCGGAAAGTGCGCAGATCCGGGATCCTCCGTATCTCGTTCCAGATAGTGGGTGCCCCCACAGAGAAGGCCCTTCCCCTGGGGGTTGCCAGTCGACACTGTTTGGCCGACGGCACCTGGAGGAGCCCCTCTCTATGAGAGTGTACCGGCCGGTGGGAGGCTATTTGTGGTAGTAGCCTTCAATATAATCCCGTAAGTAGCTTTCAATATAATTGAAAGATACAAGCAACATGGTTATAGTGATAAGTGGTAAGAGATAGATACTAGTAAGGAAGAGAAAAATAATAGTAATACAATCTTATTAAACTATTAGACTTTATATAGTGCTTTACAGCCCTCTCTAAGCAGTTGACAGAGTCAGCCTATTGCCCCCAACAATCTGGGTCTTCATTAGGAATGAAAGAGTGCCATCCAAATGTCCTGTGATGCCCACATCATGGCTTCTAGAAGCTACAAATGGGCAGATGCCCAATGTTAAGCCCTTTCTTTCTTCCTTTGGTAGAGATTATAAGTGGAGAAAGGTGACCTCAAGGCTCTTGGCTTCCTTAGGGTTTTTAATTCTTCCATAAGACCCCTAAGTCCACCTCCTGAAATGAGACCTGGCTCTACTCATTGGCAGAAGATGTCCCATGATACCATACACAAGTCCAATGGGACCTTTGAATCCAAAAATCCACTCATCCTTGAGTAGACAGAGAGAAGGCTGTTCTACAACAAACCAAGAAGTCTATTCTGAGATTATGGAAAACTATAACCATCAATAAACTGCTGGAACCAAATTTCCCTTCGTGATTGTTCAGATGAATATGGAATCCTGTATGATACCTTGTCTGGAATAACTTGTCCTCCCATTTCTGGACTTAACCTTGATTCAGAACTTCCACCTGGATTTCTGATGGCTCTGCTTGGGAACAAGATTCTGCAAGTGTGTGCTTCATTTTACTGAAATTAATCCTATAAAATAGAGCTACCCAATCCCTGCTCTTCAGCCTGGTTGTGGTCCATGGCCTGTTGGGAATGAGGCCACACAAATTACGGCTTCACATTCTAACAGCTGCAGAACTAAAAGACTTGGTTCACTCCATGGGAAGACGTTGTAAGGCCATAATTCATGCTAAAGGTTACCCAACTAAGTATTAACTGACATGGTGATAATTTTTGTATATTTCATTTTTTCTATGGTGATAATTTTTGTATATCTCATTTTTTCTATGTATTTCACTTTTCTTCTTTATACTGTAACTGCTATTCTAATAGCAAATCCTTCCTAAAAGTTGTTGCATTACATTCTTGATTAAATTATCTTGCCATTGATATATAATTTTATGTACTACTCCCCCCCAAAAAAAGTGGTGTTATTAGCTAGTTTTAGCAAATATATTTTTCCCAAAAGGTTTTCATAATTTTGGCCGCTACTGTATATTCAGAAATAAGGGCAGGTGTAATATAGCTTTCTTTTCTCATTGGAAGGAAACCTCTATGCACCCTCCCTTCTTTGCTGTCTGAAGAAGCAGGAATGACTCCAGCTGCAAAGAACTTTGCTGCTTTCTATGGGGAAAAATCCTCTCTGGTTGGTAGAGTTCTGGAAGTAGATTCTGGAGTAGATGGAGTCATCACATGACTGTATTATTCCATTAACACCAGGGGTGAAATGTTCCCGGTTCGGACCGGATCACCTGATCCGGTAACAATGGCGGCAGGTGGTTTGGAGAACCGGTAGCAAAAATCCTTGCCCTCCCCCATGCCCAACTGAGTCGCATGATCATCAGAGGCTTTTTTTTTTTAACTTTTAAAAGCATTTTTTCGGCAGAAGAAAACATGCTTTTAAAAGTAAAAAAAAAAGCCTCTGATTATTTATTTATTTATTTATTGGTTCAATTTATATGCCGCCCTTCTCCGGAGACTCAAGGTGGCTTACAATGCATTAAGCAATAGCCTTCATACTTTTGTATATACCTGCTTAGTAGGGCTTTTGCCCCCCCCCCAAAAGCGGTGTTCTTTTTTATACAAAGTCAGCTTATTGCCCCCACAATCCGGGTCCTCATTTTACCTACCTCGGAAGGAGGAAAGGCTGAGTCAACCTTGAGCCTGGTGAGATTTGAACTCGCAATAATTGCAGGCAGCTGGCAGCTAAGTGCTACTTAACAGCACTTTAGTCCACTGCACCACCAAGGCCCCTTGGTGCCCGTTGGATCGGCCTCCCGACTCTCAGCTGTTTCAGGCTGTAGGGATTGCCATTGCCTATTGTTGCATCGTGCGGCTTAGCTGGGATCGTCAGAGCCTTTTAAAAGCATTTTTTTTTTTACAACTTCCACCGAAGAGGTTGTAGAAAAAAATGCTTTTAAAAGTAAAAAAAAAAAAAAAGTTGGCCATGCCCACCCAATCACATTACCCCCCCCACCAAGCCACGCCCACAGAACCGGTAATAACAAATTTTACATTTCACCACTGATTAACACAATGCCATCAGCGCTGTGGGTTTATACAATTAGACTGTCAGAGGAAAGAATTTTATCCAAGTGTTTGAGGCAAAGAGCTATTTTTGGGGTGGGAAACACCTGCTTCCCCGTAGGCCTTTTTACTCACTCCAGTGTTGTAGGCCAGATGTGATCTGCAATCAAAAAAGTTATTTTGGTATATTTAGCATTTATCTTTCCAGGAGCCCATCAAGCGCCCTTCTCTTAAAGTCTCCCAAAATATTTATATTTTAGTCCATTGTGTGAATGTTTAGTGGCTTTTCTTCATTGAACTCATTCGATTTAAACGCCAGTTGACTCCAACCAACTCTTTTTATTGCTTAAAAAAACAAAAAAAAACCAGATGGAATTTGAAACCTCTGACTGACACGGTTATATGTGATTTTGTACATGAGTTTTGACGTGGGTTTTTGCAATGGGTTGGGTGAACCAATTTCAAGTTTTTCCTCGTTATAAAAGCATCACAATCAGGAGAAATTCTTTCAAACAACTAGTTTAGATATGAAAGATTTCTTAAAGGAGCATAATTTTTGTGGGTACCTATCAGTCTCCATATCTTGATGACCTTTCCATATTTTATATATATATATATATATATATATATAAAGTAAACATTAAAAACATTGGACACAGTGTGACCGTCCTGATTTTGTCATATCCATACATATTTTTAACGTAACAATAAATATAATTACTACTTAACATACATTGCTACTTTGTTCTTATAAACATATCCCTTGTCCTCATTTACATAGTTGTTTAAATATTGTCCGGTGTCAGTTCTATGAACCTTAAATCCGTTTTTGTTCCAACTCCTTTTCTCCTTTCCAACCATTGGTACACTTTGTTCCAAATTTTAGAGTAGTCTGTCTCGTCCTTGTTTTTGAGTTCTAGTGTCAGTCTGTCCATTTCTGCACATTTATTTATTTATTTATTTATTTATTTATTTATTTATTTATTTATTGGTTCGATTTATATGCCGCCCTTCTCCAGAGACTCAGGGTGGCTTGCAATGCGTTAAGCAATAGCCTTCATACTTTTGTATATACCTGCTTAGTAGGGCTTTCGGCCCCCCCCAAGCGGTGTTCTTTTTTATACAAAGTCAGCTTATTGCCCCCACAAACCGGGTCCTCATTTTACCTACCTCAAAAGGATGGAAGGCTGAGTCAACCTTGAGCCTGGTGAGATTTGAACTTGCAGTAATTGCAGGCAGCTGGTGTTACTGAACAGCACTTTAGTCTGCTGCGCCACCAAGGCTCTTATGTCAAGAGCCAAGAACTATCAAGATTTTCTTTATTATTTCTACTTCGGGGTGGTAGTGGTGAGGTGTCTTCCTTTTTCCAGTATTGCGCATAAACCAATCTTGCTGCTTTTATAACATGCAGTATTAAGTATATCAATCCTTTGCTATATTTCTGTTTCGTGATTCCTAATAGGAATAGTTCTGGTTTCAAATCTATGTTTTGGTTTAGTACAGGGGTCAGCAACCTGTGGCTCTGGAGCCGTATGTGGCTCTTTTACCTCTCTGCTGCAGCTCCCTGTCACTCAAAATATGCGTCACCACCGCCAGCACACAATTTATTGAGTTTTTCAATCCCCAGTCGGCCAACCATGGATAAATCCAAGAAAATAAAAGTTTCAGAAGAAAACAGAACATTTAATTCAACTACATATGCTAGTTTTGTAGCTGCTCAAGAAATAATCAGGCCCAGGAAGGGTTTTGTGGCTCCCGGTGTTTTCTTTTCTGTGGGAAACGGGACCAAATGGCTCTTTAAATGTTTAAGATTGCAGATCCCTTGTGTAGTATCTCTTCCAACCATGTCTTTATCTGATGCCCAAATTCCCTGGCTTTTATACATAACCACCACATGAGCTAGAAAGATCCTGACTCTAAATTGCGCTTCCAACATTGTGGTGATGAATTCCTGTTCATTTTTGCTAATCTTGTGGGTGGGAGGTGTCACCTGTAGAACATTTTAATAATAATAATTTTCCATAATTAATGTAACGTGAACCTTCTCAATAGATAAGAAATGCATTTTATTCTACAAGATGAAATACACTATGGGAATGTGATTGTGAGAAAGAGTTTGCTAATGTCTTTCTTGTGCCTCTTTCAGATGGAAGACTTTATCTGAAAACTACTGTTATGTACTGAGTTTGTTCAGTCGGAACAATGTGTGTTACCAAGCCAGAGGACTCTGCAGTAAAACATCCAGTGTTTCAAAGTTCTGCAAAAAACATGGGGAAGGTGCTTTGCAGAAAACTTTTATCACTTCACATAGCCATGTGCGGAGATTTTAAGTGTTTGATGGGAGCATCCTCATTGCATTGTCCAAGCTCCATCCTGTGTTACGGAAGACATTTCTACAAACTTGTGTAGCTTTCTAGTAGCTACCAGGAAATCTGTACTGAGACTCCAGAGCAGAACTCTGTATTCCCATTTCAATGGAATAAGAACTGTTATTCTCTTCTGAATCTTTTAGGCACATCAAGGAAATCTTCCACTTCTCATGTTAAGCACTCTTATGCCAAACCAGCAAGATGGTAAAAAAAAAAAAGAATATTTCTCAAATGGACATCAGAAGATTCCTAAAAGCAAAACAAAAAAACATAAAACCTGAGGTTAGGAATACACAAAACAAAATGTTATATACCATTTTCTTTCTTTCTTTTCTTTTTTGGTCCAAATTCTGGGAAATGGGTTCTTTCACACAGTCTTTGCAAGAGATCAAGGCGTACTTTATAAGAACTTAAACAAAAGAAGTACAGAGTTTGAACAGCATTATGTACGATTTGCAGTAATCCCAAGACGAAGAAGAAGAAGAAGAAGAAGAAGAAGAAGAAGAAGAAGAAGAAGAAGAAGAAGAAGAAGAAGAAGAAGAAGAAGAAGAAGAAGAAGAAGAAGAAGAAGAAGAAGTAGAAGAAGAAGAAGAAGAAGAAGAAGAAGAAGAAGAAGGATGCTTATAATTTCTCATGTTAAACTGTCAGTATAAGAGGGATGACAAGTTGTTCCTCATTTTTGAAACTGTTCAGGTGTATAGTATATAACCACAAAAACCACTCACAGAAAATATTATGTATGCAGTAGTATACTAGATTTTAGGAAAACAACAATTTTAGAGAATATGTTTTGTCACCCTGTTGGTCCAAACACCATCTTCCTAATTTTTAACGCATGCAGGCATGTAAATATTTGTCTTGAAGTCACAGTGTTAATGAAGGGAATCTTAACCATTTGGGAGGGGTGATCACCTTTATATGTATATGCTGAAAAAAAAGGGACACTTTTCCGAGTGGATTGTGGCCCCAAATCAAGTCAACTCCCCAGAAATATTTTTCTATATTAATGTCATATTACTTCAACCTTGCCGGGGAGAAAAAAATTGTCCCCAAGGCTGTAAAGACATTTGATGTATCAGTCCAATACCACGTAGAGCTAAGTGATGATCTTCAGTCTTTTGTCCTTTTGACCCACCATTGTAGGCGGTTCCGTGTTATTTTTATTGTCTTTATAAAAAAAAAAAAAACCAGTCTCCTGTTTTTCACCTTTGTGCTCATAACTGGAAGCGAGTTGAAACCGAGTGTTTTGTACATCTTAAATTTTCTCCTTGGCTCGGCCGACTTCTCCAAGTTACCCCTTTAAAGACCACTTGGAAGGATGCTCCAGGCTTTCTGGATCTTTAATGTTTTACGCAGAAAATGCCTTTTCTACGAATTCATAATTGGGAACCTTCAAGTGCTTACTCATCTGGATGACCTACAGGGTGTCCAGATTTAAAATCTGTCGGGTAAGGCAAATTTTTAAGAGGGCTTCTCAATCTGGATTTCTGTTTGTTTTGGCATGCATCGAGACCACGCCTTCATTTTACATCTTAAAAAAAAAAAGTATCATCGAAAACACAAAGCAAAGCCTTCATTTGCTTTGAGGGTTCTTTTTTTTTAAATCATAAACAGTTAAGAAAATCTTAAATATTTCTTATCTTTTGAAAGAAAGTTGTGCAGTCTTTAAAGGGTTAACAGTTATAATTGGATGAACTTTTGTGGCAAATGGATGATTCTATACAAGGGGTTTTTGGTTATTCACTTCACTGACAAAACAGTGGTTTCAGAATCTACCATTCCTCTCGTCCTGGCAAAAAAAATAATAAAATGAAAGCCACCCATAAGTTGGTGTGATCATTTTTACAGTGTATTCTTTAGAGACACCATGGGTATTAATCATTGTTTGCTTTGGTACACAAGTCAATGGAAATGCTAAATGAAGAGAAGACGTATATCTTGTTAAACCACGTGTAAATATTACAGTTCATGAAATGCTACCGTAAAATGAATTTGGGTTTCTTCTGCCTTTAGTTACCCAAGACCTTTTTTTTGTTTTATTTTTCTTTTTCCTTTTGCCTAGAATATGAAGAAATGTTGTGTTCATGTTATTGTTTAAATGCTTTTTGTACTCTTAAAGATATTAAATGTTCTAGTTGTTCTATATTATAATCACCTTTTCTGCGTTCTATGCAACCCTTTGGAACAGAACATTCTCATCTTCATGTAGGACCTATGAAAATTGTCTATTTTTATCTATATATTTAAAGTTTTCTAAAAATGAGAAAAAAAGTTATTATGAATTTTGTTGTACAAAATCTGTACAAAAAAAAAATCTGTTTTTACATCATATTGCAAGAATTGGATAATTTTTCTATCGTAGTCTAGTTAATCTGAGCTTGGTTTCATGTTCAGAGCCACGTTTCCTGCTATCGTATTTAATTTTCCTCTCTTCTCTCTTTTTTTTTTCTCCTCCTCTTCCTTTTCAACAATCTGCTAATAAAACTGTCTGAAATTTGCCTGTGACTTTATTTACAGTTCATATTTATTAAATTTGGTGAGATGTGTAACATTGGAGGGATATTTGCTTTCTAATGGGAGGCATCTTAAAACAACATAAGTCAGCTGTTTGCAATACGAGCAGAACAAAGCTGAATGATTTCATTTAACATGCAACCGCTTCTAGCTCTCTAATATGAATTACTGTGGTGAAGAAAGGAAGAAGGAAAAAAAAAACATCATAAAAGCACATTCTGTGGTTATTGTTTAACAAGCAGATTTTCTATATTTTGTTTCTTGCCAGCTAAGCAAACGGGCCCATCTGCATGATTTATTTATGTTCATTTCTTGGTTTATGAAGCTGTTATTTGTACCTTTTTCCCCTTTATATTGTGATATTCCCAGGATTCTTATTTTACAAAGCTTTGTGCTGAATAATGTAAAGTGAACACACTGATGGAAGAAAACATGTTATTTCCATAACGACAACAGTGTGGAGTAAGAAACTTCCTGGGGTTCGTAGGTTTCCTTCTCACTTCCAGCAAGATTCTTAGAAACTTTTAACATCTTGCTGCATAGCCTCACTCAGAGGTGGTATTCAGCCGGTTCGGAAATCGCGGGTGGGCCCAGCCACCTACCCCAGCTCTATGCTGTCCTATTTAGGCATGTTTTTGAGGCTGAGCGCTTGCACGGAAAGTGCACAAGCTCACATTTTCAGTGCTGGGAAAACAGGTTGGTAAATTATGTGAATCCCACTTCTGGCCTCACTGCTTTAACATTAAAAAAAAAAAGAATTTTAACTTCAGAATCAAAATACGGGCTCAGTAAATTAGATGAATCTTGCTCAGAAGATTTTTTGTTTGTTTGTTTCACTTTCAAAGAAAGTGTCAGTCCTGGAGGCCATCTTTTTCTTTGGACCTTCAGGGCTGCCGCACTTAGTGCTGTGGGAAACTGGGAGGGGGGATTGTATGGAGTTATAGAGATATCTAGCCATAATAACATTCTGTTCTCTGGGAGTCAAGGGCGTTCAGCCTGCACCTGGAGTGGTGTGACTAGGAGGCATCTCCAGTTGGGACAGTGGATTGATTGGACCATGTGATGAACATGTGGGTGCAGGGGGAAAGGAGTTTGACTTTCTTTTGGGTGGGAAAAACCCAGAAGCTTTCAGATTCGGGTTTTCCCAGATGTGCCAATATGACATCTCTAATAAAGTGGAACTTTGAGGAACTTCTAGCCCCGGAGTCTTCTTTCATTGGGGGTGTTACTTGGAACCCTGACAATAGGTGTTCTTTCTTTTTTAAGAAAATCAATAAAACATGGTTGCATCAATTTCTGATAAACACTTTTATGAAAGTGTTCACTTTCACTCCTATAATTATCTGCTTATAGCATTGTATATAAACAAGTAACTAAAATAGTACATTGGTACCCCAGTACTCATTGTTAATTGGCCCCAGGAGGCACCATGAAGAACAAAAACTAAGTACCAAACAAATTTTTCCCATAAAGAATAATGTAGTGAGTTACAAGGTAGCCAACATCGACAAGTTCTAGCTTATGCATTGAGTACCAAACAAACAATGAGTACAAAAGTTTCACATCAGAACACATTGAGTACCAAATTTGATGAGTTCAAAGCAGTTGCGTACCAAGGTACTACTGGATAGCAATAGCATTTAGATTTATATATCACTTCACAGTGCTTTTACAGCCCTCTCTAAGTGATTTACAGAGTCAGCATATTGCCCCAAACAATCTGGGACCTCATTTTACCCACCTCAGAAGGATGGAAGGCTGAGTCAATCTTGAACCTGATGAGATTCGAACTACCAAATTGCAGGCAGCCCACTGTCAGCAGAAGTAGCCTGCAGTACTTCAGTCTAACCACTGGGCCACTGCAGCTCTTGTGAACATTGGTGAATGTGAATATTCTAGTACCATAAGAGAGACAATTGATGACAATAAAGTAGTACAGTACTCATTTATTTTGCCAAACTGATTATGAATGTGCTGAGTTGGACATCTTACCCAGGTAGGAAAATACCTTGTTACCATGTCTATCACAAATATTTTGTCCTTATTTTTTGAAATGGGGGAAGATGGTAGATTGTACAGTTAACATACTTACTCTTTAATCTTTTGTGTAACGACAAGCCAGATTAAATGAGTTTCTTTCATTAGTCACCGTGCTGCAGTGTTCTGCTAACAAAATTTACCATGGAGATAAATTCATGGCAGCATGCCATATATTTCCAATTTTCCTTTATGTTCATCAACAACTCTCAGCTAACTACAGGTTGTGAATACAAAGATCCAATTTTGCCCTGTTTTATTGATTTATTCCCTATTGTGCATCGTATAGAAATTGTAACCATTCCTATTTTCATATCAGACTTATTTCTAAGCTAAGAAATCAAAGAATTCATTTCCAACCATAATCCTAGCCATATGGTATTATTGTATATGTTTTTAGTTATGTTAAAGGCTACTGTTGACTCCAGTAACTAAAGCTAAATTACTACTATATAACTGATGCTACTGAAGAGATAAACTAACAAAGCCATACTTCAGTAAAGCACAATCCAATTGCACACAAAAGTTTCTTTGGGCTAACAAAGTAAAGTCAGAGATGTATAAATGCCGATGACACTCAGCTGTATATCTCCACCCCGGACCACCCCTATGATGCCCTTGAAGTGATGTCCCGGTGCCTGGAGGCTGTACGGATCTGGATGGGAAGAAACAGACTCAGGCTCAACCCATCCAAGACCGAGTGGCTGTGGTTTCCGACATCCCTATATAGTCAGTTGGTGCCATCACTGACTATTTGAGGCGAGTCGTTGGCCCCCATGGAGAGGGTCCGCAACTTGGGTGTCCTCCTGGACTCACAGCTGTCTTTAGAAGGGCATCTGATGGCTGTGGCCGGGAGGGCATTTTATCAGATTCGCCTGATTCGTCAGTTGCGTCCCTTTTGGAATCGGGACTCGTTAAATATGGTCACTCATGCCCTCGTCACTTTCCACCTGGACTACTGCAATGCTCTCTACATGGGGCTCCCCTTGAGCACCCGGAGGCTCCAGCTGGTCCAGAATGCGGCCGTGCGGGTGGTTATGGGAGCGAAGTAATGCCCCCATGTGACCCCCCCTCCTGTGCGAGCTGCACTGGCTCCCGGTGGTCTTCTGGGTGTGCTTCAAGGTTTTGGTTACCACCTTTAGAGCGCTCCATGGCCTAGGACCGGGGTATTTACAAGACCGCCTTCTGCCACCAGTAGCCTCTCACCAACCAGTATGCTCCCATAGAGAGGGGCTTTTTAGGGTGCCGTCGGTCAAACAGTGTCGACTGGTGGCCCCCAGGGGGAGAGCCTTCTCTGTGGGAGCACCTGCCATCTGGAACTAGCTCCCCCTGGAGATACGGAGGATCACTGATCTGCGCGCTTTCCGCTGTGCCCTTAAAACATTCCTATTCCAGCAGGCCAGCCTGGCCTAACTTCTTTTTTAAATTGTTTTTAAATTTTTTAAATTTTAAATTTGTCTTATAAAATTGGGGTTTTTAAATTTTGTTTTTTGGGCCAAATTATTTAATTGTATTTTAATGATTTTTTAATATTTGTATTATATGTATTTTATCTTTTGGCTGTTCACCACCCTGAGTCCTTCGGGAGTAGGGCGGTATATAAATTCAAATAATAATAATAATAATAATAATAATAATAATAATAATAATAATAATAATAATAATAATAATAATGTTTGAACTTCTAAAAGCAAATCAAAGGTTACTATGAGGCTTGACTAAAAGTCAAGAGCTATTTTTTCCAATAGAGACGTGAGGTATTGACCTGCTGGAATGGAAAGGATGTAAAATCTGTCCTTATTCTTTTTATTTTGGTACATTTTTGGTTGGTTGAATGTTTCTGCAAGACACTATGTCACTGGTGGGGAAATGGCCAAATTGTATGATACAGCCAATAAATCACAACAGAATTGGCTCAGTAATACCTGTGTAGAAATAGAATAAAATGAGACTTGCTCTACTGAAAGAGTTTCTGTAATTCCATGTACCACTGATAGATTCGTCCTTGTTCCAATCCTGCCTCAGATTAAACTGCAAGGGTCATCCAATGGGAGTCTATTCAGTGATATGAGAGAAAGAGAGAGGGAGAGGGAGAGGGAGAGGGAGAGGGAGAGGGAGAGGGAGAGGGAGGGAGGGAGGGAGGGAGAGAGAGAGAGAGAGAGAGAGAGAGAGAGAGAGAGAGAGAGAGAGAGAGAGAGAGAGAGTATCTTAGCCAAGAAGCCAAGGAAAAAGATATAGTGATGTAATTATGATTGGTTAAGCTTGTTTTGTGACTGTCTTGGAACCAAAGAAATTTGTGGGAGCAGTGGGAACAGTACTAAGTCATTTCCTGTTCCCAAGCCATCCTTCCTGAGTTTTCCTACCTACCTACCTTGGAGTACAAAGTGGTCTCTGGAACATTATATTCTCCAGCCACAAAACTGGCCTCTTGCTCCTGTCTGATGGAGATCCCTTATTCCATTGTTCTTACAACCTGAAAGATTCAATAGTTTTAGATATGAAATGGGAGCCATTTTGTTTTGCCTGGACTGCAACAGAACTTTAGCAGGCCAAATCTTGCCACTTTAGAATGAAGTTGGCCAGTCGTACTTATACATAAAAATCTGAAATATAACAACTTACCCGAGCTGCAGAGAAGGTGCTTGACCAAGCTGTTTTCAGAGTGAAGATGTTGCATGTAGACTAATATTAAAATCTGCCTTTGTCGATGCTGCTAAACATTCCTGTAGATAAATTACCAACTTCTGCTTAATTTATAGATAATGATCAAGAATCTGAGGGTGGAAGGGAACATTTTCAGAATGTGCAAATACTTCTGATAGGTTATCTTTTGGGTAGGAAAGTAGAGATCTGTTCCTGTAAACATATGATACATAAAGAGCTTTCTTCTCTAATCCAAAGTGACAGAACTTCATTTAAACTTCCATTGGAAATTAATTGTGTAAATCATTGATGAGCTTACTTTATTAGTATCAACAAACATTTGGCCCATCCAACTGATTACTGAATTAATCAGATTGTTCTTAGCTATTAATTTATCCTGTCAGCTCTGCATTCTAGGCCTGAAGAAAATTCCACGTTGAACTACTCTCTCTCATTGCATGTAATTTCCTCTCTTTCATTTTTTTCCCCTCAGGTCAGCTTTGAACCAAATATATATATATATATATATTAAATGCCTTCTTCTGTACAGTCCATATTGAATTTAAAACAGCTTTAAGTGTTGCTTGTCTCTCTTCATAAGTAGAAAACATTAGTTGGGAGAGTTGGCTTGCTTCTCAGGCTGGAACTGCAGCCCATTGTTGGGTTCTCTAAGGTTAAGTCTCTGGCCACCAAGAAGATCCTTGGATGACCATATCCCTGAAGTTCTGAAGGTAAGACAAACTAAGTTATCCTATAAACTACCCAGGGGTGGGCTTCAAAACTTTTAGCAAGGGATTCTCTGCCTGGTTGTTGAGTGGGCGTGGCCATGGTGGGCATGGCCTAGTTGGCTTCCTGCACCATGGTGGGGGGCATTTTTGCCCTCCCCGGACTCCGGAGGCTTTCCTTGAGCTTCCAGAGGGCCTCCCCAGGCTCTGGAGGCCCTCTGGAGGCCCACTTCTGGCCTGAACTTCCAGTAGGCCCATTTTTTGCCCTCCCTGAGCCTCTGCGCGCACCCTGCACTTACCTGCATCCAAAATGGGCCATGTGGGGACTCCTGGGAGGAGCAGGGTGGGGTGGGTGGGGCCAGCCAGGAGTGGGATTTGGGGGTTCTCCAAACTGCAAGAATCTTAGCTAGATGTTCTCCCGAACCCCTGCAAACCCCCAGCAGCACTCGCCTGAAACTACCCCTATTTTATCTTACAGTAGATTGCTGCTCTGGTGATACATCACTCAAAGAAGAAAGAGTATACGTTCTCCATTAAGGCTATGCAGAGGTGGGATTCACTTACCTTCCCTACTGGTTCGCAAATGTGAGTGCACATGCCTTGTCTGTGCATGCGCACAACCTTCTGTGCATGCGCAGTGCTTGCGTGTTACGTCAGGGCTAGTGGGTGGAGCGTCTCACAGTAGCCGCTACCGGTTCATGCGAACCGGAGACAACTGGCTGAATCCCACCACTGAGGCTGTGTCTTTCTTTAAGAAAGATACAGGCAGAGATCTCACTTAACGCTGCTTACCAAAGCAATGTGGTTTCTGGTGTAAGAGTGAAACAGTCTTTTTGCGTTGCACTGCTTTTAATTCTCTCCATGGCAATAGCCTGGTTTTTCCATACAAAACCTGGGAAGTTTCTGCATTACAAAGTACCTTTTGAGGCACGTAGCAAAGCTTCTTGGTCTGGAAGAGGCACATCAGATCATCTTGGCCCCATGAAGCCTCTCCCTGAAGCCCACCAGTTTACCTCACATTTTCCCACTACATAATTTGTCTGTGCTAGAACCAATGGCAGGATGAAGAACTTTATGGAATCCAGTGGACAAAGTAAAGAATTATTTGTGTGAAAATTCAATAAACTATTCAAAAACTCATTCATTGCTGAAGGATACACACACACACACACACACACACACACACACACACACTGGTATGGTTGGTATTGAAGGTTATTTTGTACCTCAATGACTGTGATCAATCAGATGAATATCTAATACATGTTTCTAAGCCGATAGTCCATTTACATTTATTCTTAGGCCTTCAAATGTCCCAATCATTTTCTGTATCTTTGTCTGGTTTCTACTATTCATTCAAGCATGGCATCCATTAAAATAATGATTTTGGATTGCATTCTTTAAAAATATTGCAAGATTTTTCTCCCAAACTCATCTCTGGTTCTTTCATTATCATTATTCGTTATTAAGAGCCGTGGTGGTTAGAATGCAATACTGCAGGCTACTTCTGCTGACTGCCGGCTGCCTGCAGTTTGGCAGTTCGAATCTCACCAGGCTCAAGGTTGACTCAGCCTTCCATCCTTCCAAGGTCGGTAAAATGAGGACCCAGATTGTTGGGGGCAATATGCTCACTCTGAAAACCGCTTAGAGAGGGCTGTAAAGCACTATGAAGCATCAATTCTCACTGGTTCGTAACATGCAGATATCACACACACAAGCAAACACAAACACACACGCACACACACTCAGAAATCTTCATACTGTAAGAAATATGATGACCCTTGAGCCATACAATTCCAGTTTCCAGGTGAATAAAGGTAGTCCTTGGCTTATGACCGGTTGCTTAATGACCATTCGAAGTTACAACAGACCTCCCCAGAGTTACTGAAAGTCCCGTTTTCAGAGTTACACTGGTTACACACCAGAGGTGGGTTTCAACAGGTTCTGACCAGTTCTGGAGAACCGGTAGCGGAAATTTTGAGTAGTTTGGAGAACCGGTAGTAAAAATTCTGACTGGACCTGCCCCCATCTATTCTCTGCCTCCCAAGTCCCAGCTGATCGGGAGGAAATGGGGATTTTGCAGTATCCTTCCCCTGGAGTGGGGTGGGAATGGAGATTTTACAGTATCCTTCCCCTACCACACCCACCAAGCCATGCCACGCCCACCAAGCCACACCCACAGAACCGGTAGTAAAAATTTTTTGAAACCGACCACTGCTACACACACTCGCACACCGCAGTCACAGGATCATGAAACAGTCATAACTTTAATTTGATCGCATGATGTCTCAAGTTACGACCTTCAACGACCTATCACTCTAATTCTGGTCTCCGTTACTGAGGACTACCTGCATGGGCCAATGTTAGATTGTAGGTTATTGAAGAAATCACAGCTCGCCCATTTCCAAACCACTATAGTTGGATGCACTGATATTTTTCCACCTCTCCAATCTGCCTGTAGCCACGCAGAAGTCTCGCTCCACATTCAGGAAGCCACTTAAACCATTAGGTGGTCCTTGCTAATCCTCCTTTTGGACAAAGACCCAAGAGAAGAACTGGGGCATTTTACTTCTGCTTTTTTTTTTTTTCCTTTTGCAGCTGGAGGAGCCCAAGGCTGTTAAAAAAAAAAACAACAACAACCAGCCTCTGAATCATTGCTAGTCCTCTCCTTAACAGAATACCCATGTGTGGATTTATCGGCAGACTTTCAGTTTGATAAACTGTTGGCATGTAAATATTTCCTTGAAGAAATTCCAGTCCAGCTGCTTCTGTTTACAACTCTATCAATGGTTAACACCACCGAATGTATTCTGCCAGGATCTCTGTTATAATTACAGCAGATGTAACTGTAGATTAATTATTTTTAAAAGAGGGAAGCTAAATAATAAATATTTTCTGGGCTTTGGAACAATGCCAGGGCCTGCATTCACTGTGGAATCCAACAATGGAGGTTCCTCCGCTTTCTTGAATTCATGTTTAGGTTTTATTTTCCTTTCAGAAAAAAAGAAAGAAAGAAAAGAAATTGGCTGGATGAGATGTTCAGTGGGAAACAAGGGCTTAGCCAGAACTTTTATTTACATGGTCCCAAATTTCCTTTGTTCTGAACTCTTACGTCCCAATCAGGGGTGGGTTCTAAATTTTTTTACTACCGGTTCTGTGGGCGTGGCTTATTTTGTGGGTGTGGCTTGGAGGTCATGTGACTAGGTGGGCGTGGCTAGCTGGTCAGAATCATTTCTGGAAGGTCCTCGCACTTACGACCCGACTCATTTGTTTGCTTTTAACACTGATCAGCTGTAGGACGGCCCTTTGAAGCCCCGCGGCAAGAGTTTAAACAGTTTTTTTCCCTCTAGTCATCAGCTGGGACTCAGGAGGCAGCAATAGATTGGGAGTGGGACCAAATAAAAGGTAAGAATAACGTGGGTGGGAGGAGTGGGAGGGCGGGGGAGGGAGAACCGGTTCGGTGATGTCATATCGTCACCGCTACCGGGTCGGCCGAACCGGACCGAACAGGGAGGAACCCACCACTGGTCCCAATCCTAGGCAAACAAAGCTGACGTACAGCTCCCTTCTCTCCCCCCCCCCAACCAGTTTTCTGTGGCTGCATCTCACATGCTCTAAATCAGGGGTCTCCAACCTTGGCAACTTTAAGACCTGTCGACTTCAACAAGTTCTGGGAGTTGAAGTCCACAAGTCTTAAAGTTGCCAAGGTTGGAGACCCCCTGTTCTAAATCTCAAATATAAATGAATAAGAAAGATATTTTCTCCCCTTTCCTCCTTAAGAGAATTCTCAGGAGGAAAAAGACAAGGATGAATGCCATCTAAATTTTCTCCCGTATAAGTAGTCCTTGACTTATGATGGCAACCGAGTTCAAAAATTTCTGTCGCTGATGGAAACATTTTGTTTGTTAAAAGAGCCCGAGTGGCGTAGCAGACTAATGCTACTGTTAAAAGGTAGTATTTAGCTTCCAGCTGCCTGCAGTTACTGCGACTTCAATTCTCACCAGGCTCAAGGTTGACTCAGCCTTCCATCCTTTCTCAGGTAGGTAAAATGAGGACTTTGTATAAAATATACAAAAGTATGAAGGCTATTGCTTAACGCATTGTAAGCCGCCCTGAGTCTCCGGAGAAGGGTGGCATATAAATCAAAATAAATAAATAAATAAATAAATAAATAAATAAATAAATAAATAAATAAATAAATAAATAAATAAATAAATAAATAAATGAAGTGAGTTTTGCCCCATTTTATGACTTTTCTTGCCACTGTTGTTAAGTGAACGAATGTCATTGTTAGGTTAGTTACCATGCTCAGAATGACTGCAGAAGAAAGGGGAAGTGGAAAACGTTCACCATTTTAATGATTTACGGGTGGAATTGCGCTTATAAGTGGAGCAATATGATTGGATGCACCTCTGACATCATAGCAGTGTTCCAATATCTCAGGGGTTGCCACAAAGAAGAGGGAGTCAAGCTATTCCCCAAAGCACCTGAAGGTAGGACAAGAAGCAATGGATGGAAATTAATCAAGGAGAGAAGCAACTTAGAACTAAGGAGAAATTTCCTGATAGTTAGAACAATTGAAAAAGCGCCTTTGGCAGAGGTGGGTTTCAGCAGGTTCTGACCAGTTCTGGAGAACCGGTAGGGGAAATTTTGAGTAGTTTAGAGAACCGGTAAATACCACCGCTGACTGGCTCCGTCCCCATCTATTCTCTGCCTCCTGAGTCCCAGTTGATTGGGAGGAAATGGGGATTTTGCAGTATCCTTCCCCTGGAGTGGGGAGGGAATGGAGATTTTGCAATATCCTTCCCCTGGAGTGGGGAGGGAATGGAGATTTTACAGTATCCTTCCCCTGCCACACCCACCAAGCCATGCCCACAGAACTGGTAGTAAAAATTTTTGAATCCCACCACTGATCTTTGGGGTTTACTCATGAAAAGAATCCCAGGGCTTCTTGGGGTCACCAATGTGCCCTCCGTCAGCTAGCCAATCTGCTAGAAGCCTGAAGAATAGCATGATAATAGCACCCCCTTCTTCAGTGTATTATTGATTACATCTAATGTTCATAAAGTCACTTGAAAATATTTAACCGTATGATTCATTCACTTTACACATAATCATCAGCCTGTGAATTTTATGACTAAGTATGGCACTATGAATAATACATTCAGTCACCACAGCCTGATATATTTATTTTTCTCAAGTGCATTAACAGAAATGAACCATTGTCCGAGAACATATTGCAGGAGTTGAAGTCTCTTTCAAAAATAGCATGGGAAGATGCTTGTCAGAAATCTCCTTCTTTAGAAAATAGGGTGCAAATCTCGTCACCAAGAGGCTTCATTTAGGGATTTGAAGATTAATGTAATGTTTGAGCTAAACTGTTGGTTGTTTATTTATTTATTTATTTATTTATTTATTTGTTTAGAATAGAATAGAATAGAATAGAATAGAATAGAATAGAATAGGATAGGATAGGATAGGATAGGATAGGATAGGATAGGATAGGATAGGATAGGATAGGATAGGATAGGATAGGATAGGATAGGATAGGATAGAATAGAATAGAATAGAATAGAATAGAATAGAATAGAATAGAATAACACAGTTGGAAGGGAACTTGGAGGTCTTTTAGTCCAGCCCCCTGCTTAGGTAGAAAACCTATACCTCTTCAGACTAATGGTCGTCCAATCTCTTCTTAAAAACTTCCAGTGTTGGAGCATTCACAACATCTGGAGACAAGTTGTTCCACTGATTAATTGTTCTGACTGTCAGGAAAGTTCTCCTTAGTTCTAAGTTGCTTTTCTCCTTGATTAATTTCCACTCATTGCTTTTTGTCCTGCCCCAGGTGCTTTAGAGAATAGCTATACTCCCTCTTCTTTGTGGCAGCCCCTGAGATATTGGAACACTGCTATCATGTCACCCCCCTAGTCCTTCTTTTCATCAAACTAGACATATCCAATTCCATTATGATCGGATATTAGGTTGATTATCAGATAGAGATCCCATCCCCTGGAATATTAGTTTATTTAATATAGTATTCTTGTTAAATAAGGATGGAAAAGGTTATAATTATTTGTCGAAGAAACGTTACACAACTTTACTGTCTTACTCACTGCTCATACTAAAATAGTCTCTAACTATTTCCTATATTATATTCTATATTAGAATAATCCTATATTATCATCAGCCATCATTCAAAACTTTCCATAATTTTTCTTCCAAATCCAGAAATGTACTTTTTAAAATATTCATACATTTCCTGACTCTGTATCAAAATATTGTGCATCCCTTCTAGGTGATCGTCATCATCATCATCATCATGTCCTGTGTAGAGTACATTAGGACAGTGTTTTCCAACGGTTTCGATCATTTGCAGCATCTTCGGCATTGTCCCAAGGGACAGTAATAATCTTAAAATCTTCCTTAAGTGTTTGGCCCCAAGTTTTCCGAGGCTGGCCCTATTTTCTCTTTCCTCCAAGAGGTATCCAACGTAGTGCAATTTTTAGGTGACGGTCTTTAGGCCTATGTAAGATATGGGCAAAAGTCACATTCAACGTTCATTCACAGTTTTCAACAGGTGTTCTAAATCCAATCTTCTGCTACAAAGAAGAAGGAGTCAAACTATTCTCCAAAGTACCTGCAGACAGGACAAGAAGCAATGGATGGACAAGTGACACGGTGGCGCAGTGGTTAGAGTTCAGTACTGCAGGCTATTTCTGCTGATCACCGGCTGCCAGCAGTTTGGCAGTTCAGGTCTCACCAGGCTCAAGGTTGACTCAGCCTTCCAAGGTTGGTAAATGAGGACCCAGATTGCTGGGGGCAAATGACTCTGTAAACCGCTTAGGCTGTAAAAGCACAGTGAAGCGGAATATAAGTCTAAGTGCTATTCTATTCTATTCTATTCTATTCTATTCTATTCTATTCTATTCTATTCGATTCGATTCGATTCGATTCGATTCCATTCGATTCCATTCCATTCCATTCCATTCCATTCCATTCCATTCCATTCCATTCCATTCTATTCTGTCAGTTGACACAGCTGTCCAGATTAACTAAGATTCTCCTTATTATTAGGAAATGTCATGGGTAGGATTAAGACTTGTAATCTAGCATATCTCTTTTTTGCATTACTGAAAAAAAAAACTTTTTACAGATTGAAAATACATGTTCAGGGATGGAAACAAGAACATTTAGACAATTTGGAGTGAAATTTCTGGATTTTCACCAACCTTCAACCCGCATTCTCTCTTTACACATTAGTATTCCAAACTGATCTTTGGGTGTAGAAGTTGGCTGACTTTAGGAAAATTGACATAGCTGTGTTTGAAGGTTTGCAATG